>NC_021166.2:45114993-45137100 GCF_000331145.2 Cicer arietinum
TCTTGCAGATCCATCTCATGTGATCGAACCAGACACAATCCAGCTAAAGGATAACCTGTCGTTTGAAGTACCACCTGTGAGAATTGATGACCGGAAGATCAAGGGATTGAGGACCAAGGATGTTTCATTGGTCAAGGTAATTTGGAATCCAATTACTGGAGATGCGACTTGGGAACTGGAGAGCAAGATGAGAGAGCAACACCCAGAGCTATTTATCGACGCATAGTTTCGAGGACGAAACTAATTTTACGGGGGTAGTATTGTAAGACCCATAATTTTAAAGTACCCTTTATGTATTTTTGGTGTATTTTGGATTTTGGCTCGGAGACTTTTTAGCCAAAGTTAATGATATTTTGGAGTTTTTATAATCAAAAAGATATTTTGATGCCGATTAGAATTTCTCGTCGATAAATAAATTGAATTAAGTGCGGTGAATCCTTTACGGAGAATCTAATGTGTTACGGGTGAAACGGTAATTTAACAAATATCTAGATATTTTGAGATATTTGTAAAGTTATATTTATTATATATATATGTTTGCTTGGAGGGAAAAAGAAAGGAAAACTAGAAGGAAGGAAAAGGAAAAGAAAAGAATATAAAAAGGAAAGAAGGAAAAAGGAAGAAAGGAAAAACAAAGGAAAGAAAAAGAAAGGAAAGAAAATCGAAAATTTCCATCTTCTTCCTCTGAACCGCGAACCGATTTCCCCTCCTTCTCCCATTTTCAATTTCGTTGCTTTCTTTTCTTCAAAACTAGTAACCCAAGGTTGGGTGAGTGTTAGAACAAAGGTTTCGCAACTCCACTCTTCCTCTTTGATCCGAAAACGAAGAAAAACGGTATTTGAGATTCAAACACAAACCCCTCCGTTTCTTCTAGATCCAAGCTTCATTTCACGAAGAGTTAGAAGAGAAAGTTGCTCACTACCACGCTACGGTGCTAGGGGACCGATTTGGAGGCGACGTTGCGAGCGGAGATTTTTACCGGATTTGCTCGCGGTACCGGAAACGCACGTTAGAGCTAACGCGAAGGTAAGGGCTCCTTCCAAACTTTTAGTTTGCATCTAGGGCCTTATATGTGGTTGTGTGGAAACGAATTTTGTTAGGATTGGAGTATTATTTTGGGAAAAATGAATTTACCTCACGTATGTAAGATTTTGAATAAATGAAATTTATTATGTTGATTAAGAATGGGGAATCTCTTAATGTCTCGGTTACTTATTATTTTGTTTGGAAAATTGTTTAAGTTAACTGGGCGTTAAGAATGGGGAATCTCTTAATGTCTCGGTTACTTATTATTTTGTTTGGAAAATTGTTTAAGTTAACTGGGCGTTGAGAATGGGGAATCTCTTAATGTCTCGGTTACTTAATGTTCGTTTTTGAAAATCGTTTCAGTAAATGAGTATTAAGAATGGGGAATCTCTTAATGACTTATTTACTGAATGTTTTGTCTTGAAAATCGTTAAGTTAAATGAGAATTAAGAATGGGGAATCTCTTAATGTCTCGCTTTTTTATGTGTGTTTCGGTAAATCGTGCTGACCCGGGATAGGTGGCACCTTGGTAAACAGTACGGGCCCGTGATAGGCAGTACGTTTACGATTTACGTTTGGTAAGTCGTGCTGACCCGGGATGGGTGGCACCTCGGTAAACAGTACGGACCCGTGATAGGTAGTACGTTTACGACTTACGTTCCTGAGGGAATTGTGTTTGGTAAGTTGTGCTGACCCGGGATAGGTGGCACCTCGGTAAACAGTACGGACCCGTGATAGGTAGTACGTTTACGACTTACGTTCCTGCGGGAATTGCGTTTGTCCGTGAGAGACTGCGCAGGGGTTTGTCCGTGAGAGACTACGCCCTGGTTTAAGTTAGATGAGAATTAAGAATGGGGAATCTCTTAATGTCTCGTTTACTCGTGTATGTTTTGGTAAGTTGTGCTGACCCGGGATAGGTGGCACCTCGGTAAACGGTACGGACCCGTGATAGGTAGTACGTTTACGACTTACGTTCCTGAGGGAATTGTGTTTGTCCGCGAGAGACTACACCCTGTTGATTTGTGAACTGTTGGTTCATTTTGTTTGTGTAGTAATGTGTTATAAATGCTAAGTGTTATGTTTTGGAATTTGGTGATAACATGTTTGATTGCAATACCATTTCGAAATCCATGATGTCGTAGTAATTGTGTTATCAGTGTTAAGTGTTAAGAATTGGGATTATGCATGAATGTGATTGAGTTAGTTTATGAATTTTTGAAAGAATACACAGGTAAATCGATTTCCCAATCGATTGGATGGAAGTCAGGGACTTGGCCAAATGGACAAAATCGATTAGCCAATCGATTTTGTAATCAGTTTTCGAAAATCATTTACGAAATCGATTGCCCAATCGATTGGGCCTAAGTCAGGGACTCATCCATATTCGACCAAATCGATTTGGAAATCGATTGGCCATTAAGTCAGGGGCTCAGCTATCCTGTCAATCGATTGCCCAATCGATTGAATTAAGCCAGAGTTCAAAATTTCACTAAAAACCTTCAGGAAATCGATTTGGAAATCGATTGGTATTAAGTCAGGGGCTTAGTCATCCTGTCAATCGATTGCCAAATCGATTGATTCAGCCCAGGATTCTGTTTTCATTAAAAACCTTCACCCCAATCGATTTCCCAATCGATTGGCTCAGTGAAAATCCTCAGTTTGAGTTAGATGATTGATTACTCATTAACTTATCCATGTCTTGATTTGTTATGTGTTAATTAGGAGATTGAGAACTTCATTTTACTTTCATTTTTAATTGGCAAAGTATTGTATGAACTTTTCGCATATTGAAAATCCTGTTAAGGTGCATGCTTAGTTGAAAAGTTATTTTGAGCATTTAAAAACTTAATTGCTATGTGTTAACTGTTATTTTTTTGGTTGGTGACCCTTTACAATTATTGTGGAAATCTGGGCTTTGCCCTCAGATGAGAGTCAGGACGGTCCTACCAGTTCGTACCCTACGGACGGGAATGGAGATGGGAGTGCTTGACTGCAGTTACGATAGGAGGATCCCACGGGGCGCGTGGAGATCACTCAGGGTCTATAGTTTTTTGGTAGGATGATCAGATTAGGTTGATGTGTAGGGACTAGGCGTCCTTCTTTTTGGGTTGGTGTATTTTTAATTTGGAAAACTGTACTTATACTAATATTATCAGTTTGACATCTTATTTGAATGGGTTCCATGTACCATTTGTTGTTGTGTAAATGTTTTGAATTTATATTTGGAGAAACTTTTCCGCTGCTTGTAAATTATAATGACTCAATTATTTATCCTAAGGCATTTCTTTATTTATTTCTCTGTTTTAGTTTAATTACTTTTAAAAAAAAAAAATATACCCTCGTTTTGAAAAACGGGGTGTTACATAATGCATATATTCAAATGATTCAAAACCAAAAAGTTCTTTTCGTATTGAGAAATGCAACATGAGATGTGCCAATTCCCACGATATATATTATTTTGGGAAATAATGAACGGTAACAAACTACGTATAATCAAAAAATACTAATTAAGTTATAAAAACAGTTCTTTTTTGGCAATACACTTATGATTTTCACTACGTATGAGAATGATCTTTTTGGCTATAGACTTCGTATTAAATAACATTATTCTATTATTTTAATAAGACTAAATTATACTTTTGACCACCTAAATTTAACAATTATGCAATTTTGATCATTCTAATTTAAAATAAATGATTTTAATCCCTCACATCTATCTATTTCTGATTTACCAATCCCTCAATATAATGTAATTGACCTGAATGGAAATTAATAAATTAATTTATAAAAATAAAAACAATTATTTGTCCATTCAAAGCTTCACACAATTGTTTTTGTTTTTATATAAATAACTTTTTAATTTTCAATCTAGGCCAATTACAATTAGACAAGCTTCACAACATTGTTTTTTTTTTTTTCTTATAAATTAATTCAGTAACTTTTATTCTAAACTAATTACAATTAGACAACTATTAAAAAATTGCCACTTAGTCAAAACCAGATTCAGGGTTTAGTAAATCAAAAATGGATAAATGTAAAGATCAAAATAATTCATTTTAAATTAAAAAAATTAAAATCGCACAATTGATAAACTGCAAACTCAAAAATACAATTAAATTTTTTAGCAAAATTGACAAATATATTGACTCACGTGTTTAATGTAGAGCCGCTGGCTCTACTCTTTAAGCTAATAAAGCTAGGGTCTTAGGTCTATAATTTTTTCATAATATTAAAATTAAAAAATTAGGTCTCATTTATTAGACATATATTATATGTTTCGTAACTGATATCAATAGATTGTCTTGAAGTAGTGACTGCGATCACCACTTTTGAGATTGAAATATTTAGAATCAAGTCTTAGATGTCTTGTTATTTAATTGATATCTATCTTAGACTTTAGATACTTTTAAAAGTTTATTTAGACTATTTAAAAAAACATATATAATTAATATAGTATTTTATCGTATTTTACATATATATTATTTTTCAACTATCACGCATTGATATTTTTCAAATTTTATTTACGACTACATTTTTCATAATTTATTTAAATAATACTTTTATTTTTATATTATTATTTTTATTTTATGGGGTTTAAATCTTTAAAACCATATATACAAAAAATAAAAACATTACATTAACATATTTTATAAATAAGAATTTAATAATAAAAACTAATTTTGATAATTTTATTATTGAATTTAAGAATATTTAAAATAATATTTTACTTTAGATTTCAATGTATATTCGGTCTACCATAGTTTAATGAAAATCAAGAGTGGTTGTCCTAAAGGCTATATTTCTTGGTAATTTTTCGTGAAATCAAGTCTTGCAACACTAAGCATTTATGTTTCGTATTTGCTGCATTCCTACGTTTATCTCTTTCAAATAAATAGTTTTTCCTTCCAAAAGTAGGTAGGAGAAATACTCTCATTCATTAGATATACTTTTAATAGTTGGTTCTTTCCAAGATGAAATGTTTTTAGGTCATTGAATAATGCTTCCATTTAATATTCATTAAAAATATTGAAATATAATTAACTTATAAAAATTACTAAATAAGTAATTTATATTTACGGTCAATCAATTATAACAATAACATCATTAAAGATATTTGACTATTACAAAAACTATTTTTAAAATTATCTTTATGAATAATTGTGATGTGTTGATAGTGTAAAAATTTTTGTATTAACATTGCATAACAATTAATAATAATTATTTTGTTTAAATTTATTCTAATTATAGATATAAATATATATACATATATGTATACATATATATTATATTTTATTAATAGTTTTTGAATAATTTTTCTATATTTAGTACATAGCAAAAAATAATAATTTGTCTATATTTGCATTGCATGCGGTACATATACGTTGAACATAAAATAAAAGCACGACTTTAATGTTCAATCACAGTGTAGAAACTTTTTTTTTTATTTCCTATTATAAATATTGAGATCCTATGTTGTAATAATGATAATAATAATAATAATATAATAAAAAAATAATTATGATAACAATAATAATAGATGTTTTTTATTTTTGACCAATCCACAGTTTATTCTTAACAACATAGAATTATGATTCACACCCAATATTTAATAGTTTGGAATGCATGTATTTAACTCTAAAAAAAAAAAAAGAATCACTACGCGAAAAAACGCATATTACAGCGCTTTTTTTAAGCCATTTACAGCGTTTTTTCAAAAAAATAAGCGCTGTGCAAACGAGCGCTGTAAATGATACAACAGCGCTTTAAAAAAGCGCTATAAAACATGTAAATACAACGCGCGCTTGTTATGCACATTTTACAGCGCTTCTTCACAAAAAGCGCTGTAATATGCACCCCATTATATGAGTTATGGGTGTGCATTTTACAGCACTTTCTCAAAAAAGCGCTCTAAAATGCACACCCATAACTCATATATGGGTGGGCATATTACAGCGCTTTCTCAAACAAGCGTTGTAATATGTCCAACCATAATTTCATATATGGGTGGGCATATTACAGCGCTTTTTTGAGAAAGCGCTGTAAAATGCCCACCCATAATTTCATATTATGGGTCTGCATTTTACAGCGCTTTTCTTGTACATTTTACAGCGCTTTCTCACGAAAGCGCTGTAAAAGGTGCACCATTAAAGCGCTTTAGAACAACATTTAAAAGGTGCACCATTAAAGCGCTTTAGAACAACATTTTACAGCGTTTTTTAAAAAAAGCGCTGTAAAATGTGTTTTTTTTTTTTAAACGCTGTAAATTAATTATTTGAAATGAAAAGCGCTTTTTAGCTTTTTATGGCATTTTTTTTAAAAAGCACTGTCTTTTATCTTTGTATCCAAAATTATTTTGATCCAAAATCACTTCACAATCAGTAGAACAGAACATATTATAGACAATCAGTAGAACTTGATTGCAAATAGCACCCAATGTGCCCTACAACAACAAAAAATTGGTTAAGCAATTTTGTTTATAGACAACTAATAAATTAAATTCTCATCAATTAAAAAAGATAAAATTACGTACCCTGAATTATATGGTGCCAAGAACAATTTATCACTTTCTTTATTTCTTAAAAACATATCTACAATGTAGTGTTTTACATTGTCTGGATCGAGTTTGAACATCGACATCTTATGCGGAGACAAGAATGAGTATTTATTTGACAGTTTCCTCGTGCACACGACCTTCTCGTACAAAAACCTTCAATGAAAATTTTAAACTAGATTAATTACCAATACATTTAATTAATTACAAATAAATGCAATTAAAAGTATTTTTTACCTTATGTACAAGCTGATTACAGTAACACTCAGCTCCTTATGTTCGAGAAGATCGTACATTTGCTCCTTTTCGAGGTATTCAATATACTCATCTCCAAAGATGTCTTGATTCATTTGTACAATGGGCGAATCGTTGCTGCTGCCCATGTTCCTTTTTATTTGGATGTCAAGACACGCCCCGTATTTACCAAGGCGTGGCTGACTTTTATTAGGAGCAGCAGCAGCAGCGACCGATTTTCCCCGATCCAGATTTTTTGTTGCTGCAAGTTTTGCAGCTTTATTACCCTCCAGCCTTTGTAGTTTGGCAGCCCTATTAACCTCCAATTTTTGAGGTCTGCTGCCTTTTTTTGGCTGTAGGGGTGGTTTATTTATTTGGACCTACAAAAATGAGGTAAAATGTTAGTTTATTGAATCTGAAAAAATAAAAAACCTTAGGCAATAAATGTGACAAACCTTTTCGGGAGATGTAACTGATTTGTCCTTGGGAATCTTTTTTTCGAGGGCAACAAGGTGTGTGGGCCATGCCACGTAACTGCCAATAGCGTCGCTTAAGAACTTCATATCTCCATCGTTGTCCGGTATGGGCAACGGTGCAGTTGGTTCGAAAGCAACCGTAGGCGATACTTTGACATGGCCCGCGGGGATCGGAATATTGTGCAATACTTCTCCCGAAGTATTGTGCAATATTCCTTTTCCCACCTTCCGTTGAGTCGGCGAGGACAAGTATAGGACACATGTAGTGACACCCTACATCAATAGTTAAAACATAAGTACAGTTAATATATAAGTTTGTTTAATACATAAGTAATTACATAAGCAAGTAAGTAGTAAGTAATTAATTACCTCGGGAATACTCTTCAAACCGACGTTGCAACTCCCGGTTTCACTCTCCATTTGTATTTCAGGTTGGAGCTGAACCGGAAGTTGCTTGTCTTTATTCGTATTCACCAAGAGTGCCACTTGCTCCGATAAGATTCTGAGCTTCTCTAATACTTCCTCGTTGGAAGGTTTTTGGCGCTTCTCTTGAGGAAAAAAGCTTTTGGGAGTTACGCCAAATCCTTTCCCCCTCACTCGACCGGAATACTCAGGGACATTAAACACTTTCCCAAGAATGTCCCTGCACGTATCCTTGTTGCCCTCTTGAGTTTCAGAACTTTGTTCAATAGTTTCCTAAAATACATGTAACATTAAAAAGATAAGTTCAATAGCATTTTTAAAATACAATATTAAAAAATATTAAAGTGATAATATACTTACACAAAGTTCTACAACTTTCTTGACATTTTCATTATCAACCACTCCTTCTTTGTTAACACGCGCTTCCTTCCATAAGATATGACGACCCAAGGGTTGATCGGCTTGGGTGTCTTTTCTCTATTCGTTAAAATCATAAACAAAATAATACAAATTAGTTACACACTATAGTTTATAATACAAATTACAAGTGATGTTTAATTACTTACAATTTTTTGTTCAAGGCGTGCATATCCCATACGTGATTTCTTGTATGGGTGTTTTGGGTTGCTTGCCCGTTCGCGATTTGCCTTACTAATATTCTATATAAAAAAAAAATAGCAATTGTGTAAAAATTTAAAATACGCTACGAATATGAATAATAAAACACAAATGCTAATAAATTAATCACTTACGACAAACGCCGGGTCAGAACGTTTGGAAACAAATGCACTCCATTCATCCTTTGATATATAATGTTGATATATCTTTGGAGGTTCAGCATTTGTGTTTCCTTCTCTATCTTTTAGATAGAAATTTGAGAGATGGGATCTAAATCCACGATGGATTTTCCCAGCAACTCTCAAAACATATGACTTTCGTTCCTCATCAAGAACAAAAGTGGTCTGCAATGAAAACAATTATAAGTAATGTATTTTACAGAAAAAAAATTATAAATGACAAAAGAGTAGATCAAAATATTTACTTGAATGTCATTCCAGATGATATCTTTGGCATCCTTCAACGCCTTATCTCTCCAGTTGTCTATTGTTATTGGGACATTTTGACGAACAACAGCCCCAATGTAGCTTACAAACATGGAGCTGTTGGGGTCAACTGGCTGACCACTCTCGTTCCAGCCAACCTAATAAACTCATATAGTAAGTACATGCCCTAAACCCTAAAAAAAGATAAAAAAACACACAGCAAACAGAGTATATATAGTATACCTCAAATTTAATGCCACTGCTCCGTGCTTTAATCACCCTTTGCATGATAGTTGCACCACGTTTGACTTCTTTTTCGTAAGTCTTAGAGGTGCCAACTTCTTCATTTTGAACTTCTAAATCTTTGTTTGTATCCATTTAACTACAACAAGTTCAACATGCACTTTAGTATAACATCAACAAGCTCAACATGGATCATGCATTATTATAAACAAACTCAACATGTATCAGTATATCTTAAAAAAGCTCAACATGCATTCTAATGATTACAAAAATTTAATAACATCAATACCTGAATAATGATGGTTCGAAGAAAGACGAAATGCAAAGAAAAGAGGGTTTGCAGAAAGTTCACAGAAATATGGTTCACAGAAATACGGTTTGAAGAAATACGTAATGAGGGTTACGTATTTCAATGAAAATATATTGTGTGAAATGGGAGAGATGATCTTGGATGGAAATAAGGTTCGAAATGAAGGAGATGATCGTGGAAATAAGGTTCGTAAAGGACGGGATGATAGGGTTTGCAAAAGAAGAGAAGAAATGAAGGTTGAGATGAAGGTTACGTAATGAAGAGGAAACTGAAGAGGTAACTGTTATATATACGTAACACTTTTACAGCGCTTTTTATAAGCCTTTTACAGCGCTTATTTTGTAAAGCGCTCTAAAAGGCTTCTTTAGTTAAATTTTTAAAAGGCTCTTTTACAGCGCTTTTTTCAAATAAGCGCTGTAAAAGACCTCCGTGTGTTATTATGTTATTTGAATGCCTTTTACAGCGCTTTTTTCAAATAAGCGCTGTAAAAGACCTCCGTGTGTTATTATGTTATTTGAATGCCTTTTACAGCGCTTTTTTCAAATAAGCGCTGTAAAAGACCTCCGTGTGTTATTATGTTATATGAATGCCTTTTACAGCGCTTTCACACATAAGCGCTCTAAAAGGCTTCTTTAGTTAAATTTTTAAAAGGCTCTTTTACAGCGCTTTTTTCAAATAAGCGCTGTAAAAGACCTCCGTGTGTTATTATGTTATATGAATGCCTTTTACAGCGCTTTCACACATAAGCGCTCTAAAAGGCTTCTTTAGTTAAATTTTTAAAAGGCTCTTTTACAGCGCTTTTTTCAAATAAGCGCTGTAAAAGACCTCCGTGTGTTATTATGTTATTTGAATGCCTTTTACAGCGCTTTTACACATAAGCGCTCTAAAATGTCTCTTTATGTTAATTTTAAGAGGCTCTTTTACAGCGCTTTTCCCAAATAAGCGCTGTAAAAGACCTCCGTGTGTTATTATGTTATATGAATGTTTTTTAAAGCCTTTTACAGCGCTTTTCCACATAAGCGCTCTAAAATGTCTCTTTATGTTAATTTTAAAAGGCTCTTTTACAGCGCTTTTTCCAAATAAGCGCTGTAAAAGGCCTTATTGTTTTTGTGTTTTGTTATGTTATGTTATTTTTTAAACAAGCTCAACATGCATGCAAAACCCACATAGTAGTAACTGGTCACCACAAAAATCCCTTCCTCTTCACCAAACTCTTCTCCTTTTATGCATCTTCTTCACAAACATCAAAGCTTACTCTTTCACAATTCAATCTCCACCTCAACACCCTTTTTATCTCTTTACATTCTCTTTCCTTCTTAAATCGAAACTTAATTGGTATTCAGGATCATTGCCATGTTGCGAAAAATGGGTTTGTGTCTGGTGTTTTTGGGGATTCCCATGATGCGTACAAGGTGTTTGAAGAAATGGGTTTGTGTCTGATGTTTTTTGGATTCCCATGATGCGTACAAGGTGTTTGAAGAAATGGGTTTGTGTCTGATGTTTTTTGGATTCCCATGATGCGTACAAGGTGTTTGAAGAAATTAGGTGTCTGATGAATATTATTTTTAAAGCTTTTTTACAGCGCTTTGTCAAATAAGCGCTGTAAAATGTCTTTTTTACTCACTTTCAAAAGAGTCGTTTACAGCGCTTTGTGTGAAAAGCGCTGTAAAAGGTATAAAACACTCATTATTTTATTTTTAAAAGGATCTTTTACAGCGCTTTTTAAGATAAGCGCTGTAAAATGTCTCTTTATTTTATTTTTGTGTTTGGTTTATTTGGGTTGGGATGACATTAAAAACATTTTTATCATTGTTTATTGGATTAAAAATATTGTTATCATTGTCTTTATCACAATACTTTAGGAGATGATGAATTATTAGAAATGAGTATTCTGAAGAATCTATATATATATATGCACTGAGCAAAAGAGAATCTCTCTATTCAGTTCAGTTCAGTTCATGTAAATTACTAATTTATATTCAGTTCAGTTCATGTAAATCAAGCTAAATATAAAACACTCATTGTTACATGAACTTGGTATAAAACACTCAAATCAAGCTAAATATAAGCAGAAAATAAATTAATCAGAAAATAAATTAATCAGAACTTAGTATAAAACACTCAATTCAGATTACATGCATATTTACAATAACACAGTTCAGATTACATGCATAGCTTATATAAAACAATTAAACATATATATACATTAAGATGCCCTTCTTCTTTTCCTGGTGACATTCACATTTGTTTGTCCATTTACAATACGAAACGATGGATTAATCCAAATTCCCTCATCATGATCATCTCTAAGATATAAACCATCATCAGTTGAATCAATTTCATGTGGTTGTTGTGATGTTGCAAATAAAAGATCATTACCAACATCTTCATCATTATTGTTATCATCACTTATTTTATTGGTCGATAGGACAACAGACCATTTATCATTAGAAGGATCAGTGACATAAAACACTTGTTGAGCTTGCGACGCTAAAATAAAAGGCTCGTCTTTGTATCCCACCCTATTAAAATCGACAAGCAAGAATCCTGACTCATCAATCCGAACGCCATTATTATTATCGACCCACTTGCAACCAAATATGGGAACACGAAACATTGTGTAGTCTAACTCCCATATGCGCTCGATAACCCCAAAATATGATAGATTTGCATATATTGGGTTTTTGTCTTTTGCACTTGAGACATGCATCGCTTCAGCTACGAGAGTGACTCCACTATTTTGCATAGTGGTCTGATCATCTTGTTCTTTGGTATAAAATGTGTAGCCGTTAATAACATAACCAGTGTAAGAAAAGACATGTAAGCTCGGACCATTTGCTAGCCACCTCAATCTATTTGAAATTGATCCGGGGTCTATATCAAATTTTGACATTATGTGATTTTTTAACCATGTTACAAAACTTCGATTGTGCTCTCGAGTTATCCAATTTTGATTCCTATTCATGTTCAAACGAGATAACTGATCAATGTGTATTGTAACATACGGTTGAACCTCATCATCATTGTGCAGAACATACAATTGTGCCTGCTCCCATTCTGTCCTTGATATAGTCAGTAGTCTCCTTCCAGTTATCCCTTCTCCTGATAGTCTTCCCGAATGACGAGACATGGGAAGCCCTATGGATTCAACATTGGACAGATATTCAGTACAAAATTCAGCAGCCTCTTCAACAATGTATCGTTCAGCAATACAACCTTCTGGTCGACTTCTACTTTTTACGTACCCTTTTAATATTTTCATATATCGTTCTATCGGATACATCCATCTCATATAAGCTGGCCCACAAAGTTGTGTCTCCTTAACCAGATGAACAGTAAGGTGAACCATTATATCAAAAAACGATGGTGGGAAATACATTTCAAGCTCACACAAAGTAACAACAATTTCCCTCTGCAATGTCGGTAATTTCTGAGGGTCGATCACTTTACTACAAATTTCCCTGAAGAAGAAACATAATCTAGTTAAGGCTAGTCGAACTTTTTCAGGTAAAATGGAACGTATACCTATTGGTAGCAAATGCTCCATTATAATATGACAATCATGGGTCTTCAAACCTTTTAACTTGAGGTCTTTCATACAAACCAAATTTTTAATGTTCGAAGAGTATCCTTCTGGAACTTTAACTTCGTGTAGAAATTTACATAAAACAATTTTTTCCTTTCTAGATAGAGTATGAGCGGCTGGAGGTAGATATGTGCGATTTCCTTTCTTTACTGGAGCCAGTTCATTTCTTATTCCCATATCGACCAAGTCCAATCTTGCATTGACGCCATCTTTAGACTTTCCTGGAACATTGAGTAACGTACCAATAACACTTTCAAATACATTTTTTTCAATATGCATCACATCGAGGAAATGTCTTACATACAATGACTTCCAATATGGCAATTCAAAGAAAATTGACTTTTTCTTCCACCCAGTTTTCACCAGCTCTCCCGCAAAAGGTTTGCCAAATTTATTGGTCAAACCTTGTACTTTTTCAAGTATTTGATATCCAGTCGGTGCTAAAGGAGCTTTACCTTCCTCTGATTTTCCATTGAATGCATTTCTCCACCCACGATACTGATGACTATAAGGTAAAAATCTACGATGTCCAAGAAACACATTCTTCTTACAATGTTTCAACCGCATCCAATTTGTACTCTCTTCACATATAGGACATGCACACTGACCTTTAATGCTATATCCTGATAAATTACCATATGCTGGAAAATCATTAATTATGCCGAACAACATAACCCTTAAATTGAAACATTCTTTCTTATACCCATCATAAACTTCCACACCTGTCTCCCACATACTTTTTAAATTTTCGATTAGAGGAGTCAAGTATACGTCGATATCATTCCCCGGTTGTTTGGGTCCAGAAATTAACAGAGACAACATCATAAACTTACGCTTCATACATAACCATGGAGGTAGGTTATATATTACCAAAATCACAGGCCACGTGCTATGTGAGATGCTTTGAAGACCATGTGGATTCATTCCATCAGTAGAAAGTGCAAGTCTTAGATTTCTTGACTCTATCCCGAATTCAGGATACTCGTGATCAATTTTTGCCCATTGTGGGGAATCTGCAGGGTGTCGAAACATTCCATCTCTAATTCTTTCATCTGCATGCCATGTCAAGTGTTTTGAATCTTCTTCACTGCGATACATGCGCCTAAATCTTGGTATTATAGGAAAATACCACACGACTTTTGCTGGAGTAGATTCTTTCTTCTTATATCGAGAGACATTGCATTTCGGACACGCCTTAAGTAGTTCATATTCGTTTCGAAATAAAATGCAATCGTTAGGACACGCATGAATCCTTTCGTAACTCATTCCAATAGAACACAAAATCCGTTTAGCCTCGTAGGTTCGACTGGGAAGTTCATTATCATCTGGCAACATATCTTTTATGAGTGTTAATAATTCCGTAAAGCTTTTATCAGACCATCCATTACTCGCTTTTAAGTTGTACAACTTTAATATCGCTGACAGTCTTGTGAATTTAGTACAACCATTATATAATTCTTTCTCTGCATCACTCAACAAACTTTCAAACATTTTAGGACAATCTCGAAGATCTTCTTCAACTGCTTTTGCAATCTCATCAACTCGGTCCGGCTCATATGTATCTGTATCGAAATCAGTTGAAGCATATGTAGAACTATTCTCAAAATTAATGTTTCCTTTTTTTTTCTCACCATGTCTTATCCAACATGTGTAGCTTTGATCAATTCCATTACATACTAGATGTCCTTCTAATTCATCTTCTCTAACACGTTTTCCAAAACAACATTTTAAACAAGGACAAACTACTCTATTTGGATCTTTTGCATTCTTCACTGCAAACTCAACAAACTCCTTCACTCCAATTTCATACTCTTTTGACAATCGATTGGCTGAAATCCATTTCCTATCCATATTATACCACCTATATAAATGCAGTAACAAAAATAATAAGCTTTCAAAACATATCAACAAGTTTCAAAAAGAAACCAATATCAACTAACAATTTCAAAACAGAACAGATCATGTGGTATGAGTTTTTGACAATTTTTGACAATTTCAAAACAGAACAGATCATGTGGTATGAGTTTTTGACAATTTTTGACAATTTCAAAACAGAACAGATCATGTGGTATGAGTTTTTGACAATTTTTGACAATTTCAAAACATAACAGATCATGTGTAAAAAATACCTTAGACAACGTAGATGGCCGCACAGTACGTAGAGGATATTAGGGTTCGCAACGTATATAATTATTTGAAAGATGTAGAGGATATGAGGGTTTCCAACGTATATAATTATTTTAAAGATGTATTTTACAGCGCTTGTGAAAAACGCGCTGTAATAGGTAGTTAAATTCAATGAAAGCGCATGTGTTTTACAGCGCTTGTGAAAAACGCGCTGTAATAGGTAGTTAAATTCAATGAAAGCGCATGTGTTTTACAGCGCTTGTGAAAAAAGCGCTGTAATAGGTAGTTAAATTCAATGAAAGCGCATGTGTTTTACAGCGCTTGTGAAAAAAGCGCTGTAACTGATACGCGAAAGCGCTTCCTTTTACAGCGCTTTTTTGACAAGCGCTGTAAAAGCCTTATAACGTGATGCGCAAACGTTATATGACCTACTACAGCGCTTGTTTTACAGCGCTTTGAATCAAAAGCGCTGTAATAGGTTCCGTTATTTTTAAAATATAATTACAAAAGCGCTTGTGTTTAGCAAGCGCTGTAAAATGGGCGCTGTTAAATGTCATTTTTGGCGTAGTGAATTCATTTATTTATTTTTTATAAGATAGAATACATTTATTTTACGAATGACCAAAGAATAAATGTTTTATGATACTCACTCTTAAAAACTGTCATTGTCATCCTCACATTTACAAAAAAATCAAACTCAAATTTTTTTTAATTGATTATGAATATTTTTTGTTTTTAATATTTAAATACTTTTCTTTTTGTTATGAAATCAACTAAAAGGAGACTAAGATATAGAAGACGGGAGAAAGAGATAATAATATGATCTTTGTATTGTATTCTTCAAGGTGTGAATTTTACAATTGTATATGACTACTATGTATAGGTATCAAGTCATATAACTTACAAAGACCTTAATAGTTTAATATAATATATCATCAACATATAAAGTTAAAGAACACTACCAAAATGTAAAAAACATTTAATGAGAGGAGTTACAGGTCATCTATGAAATATGAAAGTTTAGAAAAAACAAACATCAACAAATATTCATAACACTTGCCTTTGGGTGTCCATTAAGAATACGTTTTACTAAAGCCTTACATGAAAAAACTAAGTGGGAAAAAATCCAATTGAAGTAAAAGAGTATAACATCCTTTATTGAAAAATTGTCTCGTTAAAAACCTTGGTGAAGGGAAAATAGTACATCATATATTTATTTCCCCCCTTTATGATGATCATTGATATTTTGGTGTAGTTGTTGAAAAATTTTACTTGGCAGTTACTGTGTAATGATGTATCAGTTGTTATCACATAAATGACTTTGTGATGTTTGTATCACCACTTGGATGAAGATCATGAACGACTACATATTTTTTTTTTTAATTTATCTAGTTTCATCTTCTTTAATGTGTCATTGTCTCTACTGAGCAGTGCATGCAATATTATCCTCATAAAAAGTTGTTGTAGATATTTATGGAACATAAATCATAATTCCCTTATATGTGTTGAATCTCGCGTCTCAACCAAAATACCTTATTGACTTGTCTCATGTAACTGTAAAATTTTCTCATCATTTGATGATATTGTTGTTGTTGTTGTTTGTTTCATATATCTATGTGAAATAATTGTACTTACTCGTGTAAATAGATATCTTGTTTGTGATCTCTAACATTATGATGATGAAACAATAACGTACATCTCTAAGGTACATTAACAACAAATGATATTTCACAACAACTTAATAATTAGCAAGACACATTAGCATTTAATTGCACTAATATATGGTACTTCGAGATCAAATATTAATCATTGTTTTCTCGAGCTCTAGAAAGAGACTTTTTCACAATTGGTGACAATACTGAAATTTCACAAATAGATTTGACTTGTTCATATATCATAATTTTAGAAGATTTTCTATATAAACTTCATAATTTACAAAAAAAAAAATGTTCTTCAAATAGTTATTTTGTAATCTCAAGCAAATTCTTATCTTTGTTTGATATTTCATCTCAAACTATTTCATTTCCATATTTCTTATTTAGAAAATACTCAACAATAATATTACACAATATGCATCTAGATTGTTTGAGGACATACAAAGACTTACTCATTTTGGTTAAGTCATATCCTTAATAGTTTGAATTGTATTTCCCGCTAAAATTAAATCCTTCAAAGAATTGTGTATATTAATAACTATCATGTGAGCCATGCAAATAACATGACATATTTTATATAAATTGAGTCTTTCATGATCACTAAAACTTAATCAAGTATTAAAAAGTTCTTGAATTCACTTTAGGTGAATATATCTCTTCAAAATCAATAGTAGACTTTTAGCAATAGACTTGAATATACGTATTTCATCATACTCATTTTCTTTTTGTGCGAAATCATTCATATCTAATTAGTTTCACAACTTCAAATGTGAGAACTGCAAGTCCAAAAATCTTTTGTTTTGCAAAGCGAGCATAATTCCACTTCAATTGCTTCTTTATATTTAGTAAGTATTTTTTGTCTGTAAATTTTAATAGACTTTAGTTCATGTTTCTCGTTATCATTGATCACATATAGCATTAAATTAAATGGAAAAAATATCGTCAACGTCGACTCCTTTTTCATTCCATCATATTCAATTCATGACATAATATATTAAGATCTCTATATTTTCACCAATTTTAGATACATGGTTAGTTCTTCTAGAACTAAAAATCAACTATATCAAATTAATTTTTTGAAATATTCATATCCTCATTTATGTCATCTTGCTTTTTACCTCATTTCCTTGTTCAAGAATTTTTATCTTTCGAACCGGAAAATATACCACGCTTCATGCATGGATGAGACTCATTTGCAATGATACATTGTCCAACAAGGACTTAAATTTTGATTGGAGCATTTTGCAACTGATAATTAGTTTTCCTAAACTTTACAAAAGAGTTTTCTTTTGAAGTTCTGTTTTATACTAGTTTGTACGAGGATCAAGATAATATAATAATATATTTCAATAATTATTTTCAGTTGCTTATTTTCTCCCCCTAATATTGAAAATATTAATCCATCAAATGATAGTCATCAAGCTCATTTGTGAACAAGTCTCCAATTTCTTGGCTCAATATAATCTACTTTAAATGGAAATTTCATATCCAATATGTATTTCTTATATTCTTTTACAACTCATCTTAGTGCATTATATTGGAGCAATTAAAACATACACAACAAATTCAAAAAATCTCTTAGATGGAGAATATTAGGTTATGAATCCAAAATTGATAGTAAATTAAAGGGGAGGATTATAGTAACTTGTTGGCTTGATGCAAATCAATATCTCAATATATATGATTGCATGTTCCCAAGAATTTAGAAGTTATAATTTCATAAGTATTGGTGACATAATTAACTTTAAACGTCTAAAGAATGAATTTAATTCGATTTATGTGTATGAACATATTCTACATTATGTTCAAAATCAAATCCAATACTTTCCAAATTCTTTCTAGATATTTATGAAAGTTGACTCTTAGTCAAATTATGTTGTAAGTTGACAATGACATACACAATATTATTTAGTTTATGATCGATGTATTGATCCATGTGAGAGACTCATTCCCTCAAATTGTCAACTTTCTTTAAAAACTATAACACACAAAAATTATTTGATTGAAGAATCTTCTGACTCTTCAATGCATGATAGCATAACAAATTCTATTTTTCGCATCATAATAGATTTGGGATGGCTCGACCGATCTTACCAACAATAAACTTCAATATGATTTATAAATTTCTAGTTTACAAATAATACATCTTTTTCAATTGTTCCAAATCATTCGAATTAATAATGAACAAATATAAGTTGTAAAAAAATTTAACCAAATGAAACAATATAATGTATATTTTAAGACTTAATTTCTCTTTTGCACTATTATCCATATATCAAATATTATCATTTTCATAAATATGGGAACCTAATTATATTCGATAAATAAAATTCTATAAACCATATGACATATCTTATTTAAATATCTATAAATTAAATAAAAAAAAATAAACGTATTTATAAACCATATGGTCAGTGTCGAAGCTTCTTTATGACATAGGACAGTCACGGCCGCTCCGAAGTTTTTAATAATATTTAAAAAAATACTATTACTTTTACTTTATTTATATGAGACATTTTATTTTTCATTCTAAAGTTTTCAATAATTTTTTAACAAATATTTCTATTCTTAACTTATTTATAAGATTCATTTGACTTATAATTTTTTCAATAAAAATTAATCTATTTTATATATTTTATTGAACAAATCAGGGTCGGACTTTAACCATGTGCAAAACTAGGTGATCCAAAATTTTATATTTGTACTTTGTGTATCCAGATATATATCACTACACATAACTCACAAATAGAAATTAGGAGATGTTTTTATATTTATCTTGATTTAATCTATGTATTTTTGTTTTGTTTGGCCATATAAACTTAGTTCTTTAGAAATGTACTATACCACTAATTCTTTTTATTCTTGCTTCTTAAGAAATGATATATTTTGAGTCACAAAAATAATGAAATGACATCTTTATATTACACATCTCGTTAATGTATATTACTTGTGATATCATTATAGAAAAAATCATACAACAAATTATACTAAATGAGATTTTATCACATTCACTTATAATTCATCAATATCACATCAATGGTAATTTTAGCACATTTACTTAAAATTCATTAAGATCACATCAGTAGTAATCTCTAGCTAGCACACCAATTATCATAACCCCTACATTGGTTATATAATCAATCATATGATAATGTATGATCAACCTCTCAAAATATTCTTAAAGTCTTTCTAAATATATAAGCAGTTTCTCTTATTTCATTTCATTTAAATTGATACTAAGATGAAAGAGATCTTACATATTTCAATCACGGTTTAAAATGTGTAGTTCTTCATGACCTCAACCACAAATCTTTATAAAAAATGACTATAAAAAATCACAAATTTTACAATTCTATGAGGATACGTGATATTAAATTATTAATTCTTCTAGAACTATACCAAAATTTCCAACGATGGCCAAGAAAAATGCATATTTAGAACAATCCTACAGGGATGCTTTAATTTTAGGAACTATATCACAACAATAGTCATCAACAATTATCAAGAATAATTCAATTTTTGAGCAATCCTCTAATGATGCTTTAATTTTAAATTTTAATTTTCAAGAACCATATCAAATATAATCTTCATAAACAATGATCAAGAAAAATCATTTTAGTAGCAATCTTTCAAAGATGCTTTTAATGTTAAACTCTTCTGGAATTTACCAAGAATAAACAAAGAAAGTTATGATAATTATAAAAATCCAAATAAATTTCTGAAGAAAATTTATATAACAAAAAAAAAGTAATGTAATTGACATGAAAAAAATAAATATGAAAACAAACATAGTAACAAGATTAAAATTAGAATATCTAAAAAATTCTTGCATTTTAACCTTAAAAAAAAAAATTCATCATTCGTAGAGAATCGTGTTGATAACGTGTTAGGAAAAAAAAAACACTAAAAGGAGAGCAAGATATAGAAAAGAAGACAAAGAGACAACAATATGATCCTTGTATTGTGTTAATCAAAAAGTGAATTTTACAATTGTACGTGATTTCTATTTATAGGTAACAAATCATATAACTTACAATAACCTTAAGAGTCTAATATAATATGTCATTAACATATGAAGTTAAAGAGCACTACTAAAATATAAAAGTTTAGAAAAATGGTCATCCATAACACTTTTAATATACTTATGTTGATTTTATTAATCAATAATGTATTACTTCCTCCATTCTTTTTTAATTGTTGTTTTTGTAGAAAAAAATTGATTATATTGAATATATTTATTTGTCATTTACAAAATTCAATACAACCTTAACTATTGATATGTCAATGATACCTTTAATTTTTTATGGTAGAGACAAAAAATAAAAATAAATAGAATGAGATGATAAATTGTAAAATTGTGTTATAGAAAAATGATAAATAATTCTATCAACAAAAAATTTATTTGTTGTTTTGGTATGTGAAAAACCAAAAAAGTAACAATTATAAAAGAACATAGTGAGTAATATATATTCATACCAGTATGAAGTTGGTATCTTCATTTAAAAAAATGAAATTAACAATCTTTTTACATATATAACTTTTCCAGTTTTTTTTTCAAAACATATTATTCCCACTTACACTACGCCAAAAATGACATTTTACAGCGCTTTTTATAATCCATTTACAGCGCTTTTTCAAAAAAACAAGCGATGTAGAATCGCGCGCTGTAAAAGATACAACAGCGCTTTTAAAAAAGCGCTATAAAACATGTAGATGTAATGTGCGCTTGTTTTGCATATTTTACAGCGCTTATTTGAAAAAGCGTTGTAACATGCATACCCATAATAAATATATTGGGTGCACATTTTACAGCGCTTTTGCGAATAAGCGCTGTAAAATGCACACCAAATATATGAATTATGGACATTTTACAGCGCTTATTTGAAAAAGCGCTGTAAAATGCATACCCATAATAAATATATTGGGTGCACATTTTACAACGCTTTTTCGAATAAGCGTTGTAAAATGCACACCAAATATATGAATTATGAGTATGCATTTTACAGCGCTTTTTAGAAAAAGCGTTGTAAAAGTACACCCAACATATGAATTTTACAGCGCTTTTTCAAAAAAGCGCTGTAAAATGTGTGTCTGTGTTTTTTTTTTAACGTTGTAAATTAAATTTTTGAAAAAGCGCTTTTTAGCTTTTTATGGCATTTTTTTTAGAAAGCGTTGTCTTTTATCTTTTTATCCAAAATTATTTTGATCCAGAATCAGTTCATAATCAGTTCACACAACAACAAAACATATTCAAATACAATAAGCATTCACACAATCAGTAGACAAAAAACAGAACTTTGTAACTTAATTAACATATATGTAACTCTGTAACTCTGTAATTTACAACATAATTAACTACATTCAGATACATATATATAACCTAATTTACAACCTAATTAACTACATATACATTGAACCTAATTTACAACCTAA
>NC_021166.2:45138187-45140715 GCF_000331145.2 Cicer arietinum
AAATATTTTTTACCTTATGTACAAGCACAGGACAGTAGCACTAAGCTCCTTATGGTTGAGAAGTTCGTATATGTGCTCCTTTTCGAGAAATTCATCATACTCATCTCCGAATATAGCTTTATTTATTGGTATGATGCGCGAATCGTCGTTGTTGTCCATGTTATGTTTTACTTGGATGTCAAGACACGCCCCGTGTTTAGCAAGGCATGGCTAACTTATTTTAGGAACATGGGCAGCAGCGACCGATTTTCCCCGATCCAGTTTTCTTGATGCAATTTTGGCAGCTTTATTACCCTCCAGCCTTTGTAGTTTGGCAGCCCTATTACCCTCCAATGTTGGAGGTTTGCTGGCTCTTTTTGGCTGTACGGGTGGTTTATTTAATTGGATCTACAAAAATGAGGTTAAATGTTAGTTTATTGAATCTGAAAAAATGACAAACCTTAGGGAATAAATGTGACAAACCTTTTCGGGAGATGTAACTGATTTGTTTCTGGGAATCTTTTTTTCGAGGGCAACAAGGTGGGTGGGCCATGCCACGTAACTACCAATAGCTTCGCCCAATAACTGCATATCTCCATCGTTGTCCGGTATCGACAACGGTGCAGTTGGTTCGAAAGCAACAACAGGTGATACTTTGACATGGCCCGTAGGGATCGGAGTATTGTGCAATACTTCTCCCGAAGTATTGTACAATTTTCCTTTTCCCACCTTCCGATGAGTAGGCGAGGACAAGTATAGCACGCATGTAGTGACACCCTAAATCAAATAGTTAAAACATAAGTACGGTTAATATATAAGTTTGTTTAATAGGAATACTCTTCAAACCGACGTTGCAACTCCCGGTTTCACTCTCCATTTGTATTTCAGGTTGGAGCTGAACCGGAAGTTGCTTGTCTTTATTCGTATTCACCAAGAGTGCCACTTGCTCCGATAGGATTCTGAGCTTCTCTAATACTTCCTCGTTGGAAGGTTTTTGGCGCTTCTCTTGAGGAAAAAAGCTTTTGGGAGTTACGCCAAATCCTTTCCCCCTCACTCGACCGGAATACTCAGGGACATTAAACACTTTCCCAAGAATGTCCCTGCACGTATCCTTGTTGCCCTCTTGAGTTTCAGAACTTTGTTCAATAGTTTCCTAAAATACATGTAACATTAAAAAGATAAGTTCAATAGCATTTTTAAAATACAATATTAAAAAATATTAAAGTGATAATATACTTACACAAAGTTCTACAACTTTTTTGACATTTTCATTATCAACCACTCCTTCTTTATTAACACGCGCTTCCTTCCACAATATATGACGACCCAAGGGTTGATCGGCTTGGGTGTCTTTTCTCTATTCGTTAAAATCATAAACAAAATAATACAAATTAGTTACACACTATAGTTTATAATACAAATTACTTCATTATATAAAAGTGATGTTTAATTACTTACAATTTGTTGTTCAAGGCGTGCATATCCCATACGTGATTTTTTGTATGGGTGGGTTGGATTGCTTGCCCTTTCGCGATTTGCCTTACTAATATTCTATATAAAAAAAATAGCAATTGTGTAAAAATTTAAAATACTCTACGAATATGAATAATAAAACACAAATGCTAATAAATTAATCACTTACGACAAATGCGGGGTCCAAACGTTTGGAAACAAATGCACTCCATTCCTCATTTGATATATAATGTTTATATATTTTTGGAGCTTCAGCATTTGTGTTTCCTTCTCTATCTTTTAGGTAGAAATTAGAGAGATGTGATCTAAATCCCCGATGGATTTTTCCAGCAACTCTCAAAACATATCTCTTTCGTTCATCCTCAAGAACAAAAGTAGTCTGCAATGAACAAAATTATAAGTAAAGTATTTCAATGAAAAAAATTATAAATGACAAAAGAGTGAATCAAAAAACTTACTTTAATGTCATTCCATATTATATCTTTGGCATCCTTCAACGTCTTATCTCTCCAATCGTCAATCGTAATTGGGATGTTTTGTCGAACAACAGCCCCAATGTAACTAACAAACATTGAGCTATTGGGATCAATTGGCTGACCACTCTCATTCCAGCCAACCTAATAAACTCATATAGTAAGTACATGCTATTAAAAATAGATAAAAAATACACAGCAAAAAGAGTATAGTATAGTATAACCTCAAACTTGATGCCATTACTCCTTGCTTTAATGACTTTTTGCAAGATAGTTGCACCACGTTTGACTTCATTTTCATAAGTCTTAGAGGTGCCAACTTCTTCATTTTGACATTCTAAATCTTTGTTTGTATCCATTTAACTACAACAAGTTCAACATGCAGTTTAGTATAACATCAACAAGCTCAACATGCATCATGCATTATTCTAAGTACATATCAGTATATCTTAAACAAGCTCAACATGCATTTTAATGATTACAAAAAATTAATAACATCAATAATTGAATAATGAGGGTTCGAAGAAAGACGAAATGCGAAGAAAAGAGGGTTTGCAGAAAGTTCACAGAAATATGGTTCACAGAAATACGTAATGAGGGTTA
>NC_021166.2:45140731-45162222 GCF_000331145.2 Cicer arietinum
CGCTTGTTTGAAAAGCGCTCTAAAAGGCGTCTTTATTTAAATTTTTAAAAGGCTCTTTTACAGCGCTTTTACCAATAAGCGCTGTAAAAGACCTCCGTGTTTTATTATGTTATATGAATGTGTTTTTAAAGCATTTTACAGCGCTTTTTCAAATAAGCGCTGTAAAGGGTCTCATTATGTTAATTTTAAAAGGCTCTTTTACAGCGCTTTTACCAATAAGCGCTGTAAAAGACCTCCGTGTTTTATTATGTTATATGAATGTGTTTTTAAAGCATTTTACAGCGCTTTTTCAAATAAGCGCTGTAAAGGGTCTCATTATGTTAATTTTAAAAGGCTCTTTTACAGCGCTTATTTGTAAAAGCGTTGTAAAAGACCTCCTTGTTTTTAATGTCATCCCAACCCAAATAAACCAAACACAAAAATAAAATAAAGAGACATTTTACAGCGCTTATTTGAAAAAGCGTTGTAAAAGGCTTTAAAAATAACATTCATTAGACACCTAACAGGACCTTATCTAACATGATTTTCTTCAAACACCTTGTACGCATCATGGGAATCTCCAAAAACACATTGTTAACAAAAACATCAGACTCAAACCCTTTTTCGCAACATGGCAATGAACCTGAAGACCAAGTTTCGAACCACTTATCGACGAATTAGCACACAATTTAAGAAGGAAAGGGAATGTAAAGAGAGAAAAAGGGTGTTGAGGTGGAGATTGATGAATTATTAGAAATGAGAACTTCTGAAGAATCTATATTCAGGTATTGATGTTATTAATTTTAGGAGATGATGAATTATTAGAAATGAGAACTTTAGGAGATTTATCACAATACTTTGAGAGATGATGAATTATTAGAAATGAGAACTTCAGAAGAATCTATATATATATATGAGACATTTATGAGACATTTGTTATCAATGTACCAATCGCAATTGTTGCTCCCTATTCATCGCCACTTTCTTTGTAATAAATGTTGTCGATTCTGCAACCTACATCTATGCACTTAGTATCTCATATATTAAGTTTCTACATTGTATAGCACTTACTAGATGGCCAAAGATCTCTCAAGTTATACAATAACCTCTCTCTCCTCATCATTATATTCACTTTACATGTAAGTTACAATATTTGTGTACATGTCCTTAATATATAATAGTCATTTTTTGTAACTCACACATAAAATGTTTTTCTAATATTTCTCAATATCTCCTTGCTTACTTAGTTCATATACCTCTCTCTATCACCATTTTCCAAGACTGACTATTGGTTGATGTGAGCAAATTTTTGGTATGTCATTCGCTTCTTTTTAATTTATATTTTATATTATAAAAGTTTAAGGTGTTATCCTTCGTGCTTAAATATTCAATAATAAAAATTTGATATTCATATATTCCTCTTTATATTTTATTTGTTGAACTTTTTTATTGTTCGGAATATTGTTTGATAGGAAAACACCATTTGAATTGGTTCAATTAGATTTTTTTCAATGTATAAATCTTAAAATTAAATTGAATTTAATAATATATATACGTGTAGATATTAAAACTATTGACACCGTTAGATCTAGAGTGAGATAAATTTTTGTCTCACTAGAACTAACCGTTTTAACAACAATTATACAATTATAGTAGATTCAAATTCAAATAATTAAATATTATAAAGTTACACTTAAATATAGTAAACAACAATAATTATATAGTAGATTCAAATTCAAATAATTGATTATGATAAAGTTACACTTAAATATAACAAATAGTGAAATTGAGTTGAAAATCCACTTCCATCCCCTTGAATATTTGGGTTTTTCCCTAACATTAAAATGGTTAGATTTGAGAAAATATATACTCATCTAAAGAAGATACAAAATTAAATGGGATGAGGGTTGACATCCATGTTTCCATCCCCCATGGATAAATATTCGGGTTTGAAAGGAGTAAAAAACATGCATAAGTCCTATCTATGTCTACTTCGAATGTACATTCTAAATAGATGATTTCCATATCATCATGTAGAGAGTGAGAAGTAAGAAAGAGACACATATTTACATAAGAACAAAAAATAATATGTAACATGAAAATTAAGAATTTCAATTTAATTTCTTAATAAAATATCACATGAAATTATTTCGTTTCATTCTCCCATCTTGATTGGCACCTTTTCTCCCCATACTCCTCCCACATCACCTCTACAATACAACACAATTCTACTACATTTTCCACCACCCATAAACAAGAAGGACCCTTTGAATTTCAATTTAAAATATTAATTTTAACCTTTAATTTTAATCTAAAAAATATAATAAGATGTTTGCCATTCAAATATCTAAGCGTTATTTTACCAGACAGATTCAATGATTATGATTATAATTTATTAGAATTTAAATTATATTTTGTATTCTTAATCATTATACTTTTTTTTTCTTATTTCCTTTTACATATTTCCGTACAAATCAGAAATAATAATAATAATGATAAGACTATAAAGTTAAATTTACCTTTAAGAATTGAGGTGGAATGGATTAGAAATTCACGTTCCTCCCTTTGACCCCGGTTTTTATTAACATATAAAAATAAATTAAAGTGGATTCTAGAAATACTTGAACCAAATACAACTAATTGAATTTTAAAGTGTAACACAATTAAATGTAGGAAATGATATGGAATGGGCTTAAAATTATGACACCATAAACTCCAAAATAATATATATAATAATTTATATTATATTTCTATAAAATTTGCAGCAAATAAATAAAAATATGTTTCTAAGAAAATAAAAACTTTTATTTTTAACTTAGAATATAACATTTCTCAAAAATCAAAAGGAACACTTTAAACTTATTTTCTCCATTAAAATAGTGTAATCTCAATAAGCTTGATTTAAGTATTATTACTTGATTTAATTGAAAAACTTACTAGTACTTCTAAGATTTTCATACAAATATTCGTTTCAAATTAAATAAGTAAAATACAATTTAAGCTCTTATTTCCGGTATTACCTATCAGAGTGTGGTTCCTCCCAAACTTGAACTTCAAGATTCATTAATCTGTAATAATTGTGATTTCGCAAACGCAGGGCCAACCCATAAAACACAAACAACGAAGGAGGTGAGTTTCGAAATCATGATGACAGTATAATACAACCATATCATTACACAAACATTCATCAAGAAAATATCACATTAAAAAGTCAAAATCGCTCAAGGAAAATCAATACATTTCACTATAACATCAAATCGTCTAAGAGAAATTATCACCACACACGATACATATTAATCACAACAAAACAATCACAATAAAATGCAATGATATACATGAACTTAGACTCTACTTCACAATGTGGTATCATTCTAACTCTGAAGTACTTGATTATAAGGCATGATACTATGACACCATCTCGGTGGACGGACAATTCAAATTGGCCTTGTCCTCATAGATCCCTACAACTCAACCTGAGACACATATACGTGACAGTCGAGGTAAACGTGTGTTGCGTGGTAGCTCCCAACATTTGGAGTGCTACCTCCAAGTCACCTAGGAATTCCCCACCCGAATACCTCCAATGACTAACAATCTTGCCTTAAGGCTCGAAAGCAGACCGCCACGATCAGACTCATTCAGTTGTACTTCCCCAGAACCACTAGGCTTGTCAGGCCCTACCTATATGATGACAAAATAATCTTTACTTCACAAATTCTCAATATTTATTTTCTCTCCTCGTTGACCTATGATACTCCATTAAGACCGTCATCTCAAACACAAATTGGAATCACAATTATTTCACCAACTATGGGGTTACTTCAATATTCTCATAACAAATTCACAACATCACTATCATTAATTATATATCATAACATAAACTCATCACAAATTTATAGCATCACTATCATCAATCATACATCATCACATAGGCTTGTCAAAAATTTATAACATCATTATTATTATTTATACATCATCATAATCACATACACTTATTAAAATAGATTCACTTTTTATCATCACATCACATAAACACGTCAAATCAAACATATACATAAAATTCATTCGATATCCAATATCAGAATAATATCAAATATCTCACATTTAATAAAAATAAATCAAACATCACAATAATGTCAAATACCACATATTTAACAAAGTTAAATCAATCAACACCTTATAAATATTTCTATTCCATCTTTTAATCTCACAATTTCCATAGTTTTATATTAATCAATTTATAACTCAAACGGCTACTGCCGTACGTAGCGAGCCCCGAATAAATCGTTGGGAAATACGGTTTTCCCGTTCATCTCACATTATATTATACTCATGAATTCAAACGCTCTCTCACCCCTTACCTTATTTTGACGCTTTCACACACAAATACGATTCCACGAGCAAACAGCCTTTGTTCATTGACTCTTTGTCCTTAAGTCGATCTAACTCGACAGTTTATGGGTAAACGTTAGAAATAAATTATGAGAACATACTCTAAAAACTAAATTCAAAATTTGGTCAAAGAAAATTACCACAAATCAAAAATCAATCAGTGGACAATATAGCCACTTTTCATACGATCGTTTTGGTGTTGGCTTCACTCAAATCAGACTTACGGTGAAGAAAAACGGTGCAAAATAACAAATTCTGTAAACGGAGAAATCGGGTATTTTAGGGAGAAATTCGGATTGTTAAAAATCTGAAAATTTTTGTGTTTAATTGAATAGTTAAATGAGTAAAACAACGTACTGAAATTTGGACGAAAACGGATAAACTTTTCTGGAACAGTTATCTATCAACGATGCCAAACGATAGGTTGTTGTTATGTTTCCTCTTTGGTTTCACCATGTGTTCAATTCCCTTTTTTATTTTTTATTTTATTAACAATTAGGGTTCACACATGGGTAAAACCCATTGGTCCCTTTATTTATTTTTAAATGAAACCAATAATTACTAAAACTAATGTTTTTAACATTTTTTTAACATAATTTAATTACTAAATATTGCTAATATTTCAAAACTAATATTTTATAAAATAAAGTAATTAATCTTTTAAAATATATTAATAATCAAACCTCTCATATTCAAAATAATCACCCTAATGATACTTTTTTTTTTTAAATACTGACATTAAAATACTATCATCATTAGAGAATATTTAAAATTATAAAATAAATAAATATAAAATCAATACTTTATATTAATTACTAAATCATACTAAATATATATATATATATATATATATATATATATATAATCACAATATCATAATAACTATATAAAAATAAAGAAATTCAAACACAATATCACCACTATCTCAAGATAATTATTTATAAAATAAATAATTAAAATAAAATAGATTTAGAATTAAATAAATATAATTAAGTACGCATTTAATATTAGTCAAATGCATAAAAGAATGTTATATTAATTGAGTGCGCATTTATATACGTAAAATCGCATAAAATCTTATTCTTCAAAATATTACACTAAACTACTATTACTTTTTTTCAAAAAATATAATAAAATAAAATATTTATTATTTATATCGCTCATTTAATATAATGTGTGTTAAACTAGCACATCATAGAAAACATTCATATAATGAAAATTAATCACAAAGATTATTAACATATATTTTATAATAATTTTAACATCAAATAATTATTTAAAATCTTATTTAATTAATAAAATAGTTTATCATAAAACTTAGGGTGTTACAATTCTCCCCTCGTGAAAGAAATTTTGTCCTCGAAATTTGAAGTGAACAACAACCGAACTGATTCACCCTAAAGATTCAAACTTAATCTATAAACATATTTAAGGTATTTATTACCTTTTTTTTTTAAGCACAATATGTCCAAAAATCAATTAGTTTAGCATCGTAGACTAACATGACACAATAAATCAATTAACACATTATATTCAACAACAACATACCACATTCAATTGCATCAAATAACACATATCAAATACGCTTTCAAGTTCAACTAATTTCTCAAACAATATTGTATCAGTTTTACTCTTCTTAAAGAATGTCTAAATCCAAACGATATTTGCTCTACAGGTTTCACAAAAGTTAGACAAATAGAAAAACATTTAAAACGTTTCACACCTTCAAGAATTACAAATAGAAATGCATATAACAACTCAATGACATACAATCACTTAATCTTTAAAAAAATTGGGTGTATAATGATAGTGAAATAAGATAAATGTTTTCATATATAGTTAAACACACTCAAAGTCCAACTTAATTTTCAAAGTCTTATAACCAAAATTCATTTATAGAACTCATACAATAGTTCTAGTCCTTATGAAATGAGAGAATACAGAACAAATAAGATACTAACACAATTTTCTTATTCATTTTAAGCAAATTAGTTAGAAGATCAAACATATTTATTTGAATGTTTAATTTAAGTACACACCACTAACCTAATATTCGCGTCATGTAGTTAGTTATTAGCATTCAACATTGATGTCACATAAGACTCATAATCACTTGAAGTTGTATTAGAGATGAACACTTAACTATTTCCAAAATAAAATTAACAAATATTTGTAACAATAATAGCAATGGGTACCATATACTCGAGATACCATATACTCGAGATATTTTTCCTAAAATATTAAAATAGTTTTTGACTGCGCATATCAACCAATAGTTATCACTTATTACAATTATTATTATTTTATCATATTAGGAGTACTACACTTTGAATCCGTTTGTTAGGAAATAAAATTACAAGAAACAATTTGTGTTCAAATTATAGTTTGACTTTGAGACTATTCACGTAAATAAACTCTGGCTAGCTTTGTATTAACAGTCAATGGACCCACTTTCCAAATTACTTTGTTTTTTAGAATCAAATAATTATTTTAATTATTTTACACTTAAAAGTTTAAATATTAATTTATTTAAATACTTGCTATTTTAACGATAGAAATTTATTGTATATTTACATTTATATGACAAATTTTTTGACTAAATATATTAAATAATAATTAAGCTTAAAAAATGACCATGAATGTTAATACGGCATCAAATAGAGTACTATTCCGTCAATAAAAAATTAGTTAGTAGTTTCGTCAAAAAATAGATAATTCTAATATCAGTAATGTATGATTTGAGTAATTTATATATCACTTGTTTTGCAGTGAAAGTAGCTTTAACAAAATTATTGTTTCAAAATTGTGTATTTTTTAACTGTATTATCTAATTAATATTATATATATTATATTTAAAATATTTGATTTTATTTGATTTTATATTTACTTGCTGTCCTCACTTTATCTGGATTCATGTTTGTATGAATGGCAAATTTAATATTCATAAATTTCTTTAGGCATCTATTATTTATATTTTAATTATAATAAATTGATAAATAAATTTATAAATATTATTACAAATCAATAACAACATTATTTAATCAAATGATCGGTTATTAAGTGTTTATCGGTCATAGATTTATCTTTAAGTTTTATTTGAAATTTTTTTTTAAATTTTAAACCATTCAAATGATAATTGATGTAAATTTTCATAAATAGATTAATAAACATTAATATGTCAATAAATTCTTAAGTAAATTGGTTTAGTAGGTAAATTTTTTTTTTCATAATAGCGTGAGATATTTACAAAATATTGGTTAATATATGTATGAGACATCCACCAACTATACTCTCAATATATGAAGTTTATTTGTATATATCTTTTCATAAACTGAATGACAGAATCAAAAGTTGTACGTCTTTCTCAAGTTAAAAAATATCTTGAAGGGGATTCGCTGTTCATCTCATCTGCATTCGATTGGTGGGGACGAATCAAACTTAAAGACTAGTGTAATAACACACTTCAAAATTGGCTACATATAATTTTCATCGACAACTTCATTATTGAAATTTCATTATTGAAGTCTTGCGATAATTATCACAAACAACTCCAACAGATTGTCCAATTTTTATAGCTAAATTAGCTTAAAAATATTTGATATCCATTAAAAAATCTAATTTGACTTAACTCTAATGTTAGCTAACTAAACCATATAGATTTATGTTGATCAGTTCAAATTATTTTTACCTTTAATTTATAGAGTTTGAATTTTAGTTATTTTTAACTTTAATTAAAAGTATGGAGTTTAAATTGTAGTTGAAATTATTTTTGACCGAAATTTATGTACTTTTATAACAAAAGTCTAAATGTGGAGCACTTATTTTTCTTATAACCAAGTGGTTAATTAAGAAAGAAAATAAAAAAGCTGACAAAATATCTTTCCAATTTAGAATTTTATAACATTTTATGGGAATTGAATACATCACTTATAAGACAAAAACAGATTTTATATATTTTATTATACCTTAGACATACTTTCTTTGTTTGGTGTATGTTTAACTCTTCTCGTCCTTCAAATTGGCATTTCATAACACTTTGACGTATGTGATGATGTCTCACGTGGAAACACGGTTGTTCTTTTATCTATAAAAAAAATATTCAATCCACTTAAATTCATAGAGTCTATCAAATACAAATAAATATAAAATCGTTAAAAATTAAAAATAATAAATCTATAAACAAAATTATAACATCCAATAATAGAACAACATGATCTTTCGATCTAAATGAATTGCTCTTTCAACTTAAACTACGAATACCGTACAATATAGAAAATTATGAAACGCTACATCAAAATGACAATCAAAACTAAGGTTGGACAAGAACCCGGAGCCCGAAATAAACCGAGCAGCCCGCGGCCCAATTTCTGTAATGGGCGGGCAAGAGCGGGTCCGTGGGTCTGCAGGTCAAAGAAAACGGGTTCGTGTGGTTTATAACGGGCGGATTTAGTTAAGGATTTTTGGACCACAGATACCCGAACCTGCCCAACTCAAATATTATATTTTAAAATACCAAGTTGTCCAAAAAGGCTTTCTCCATTACAATTAAAAAGGCCCAAATCTAGTAAATCCAATAATCCATCCTTACTTAGTCTTCACCCTCACTCTAACATCAACAACAAACCCTAAAATTTTCATCTCACCACTCTCACTCACAAACCCTAAAATTTTCATCTCATCACTCACAACTCATACACTCAGACTCATTCAACATTCAACAATAAAACCACCACCACCTCCATTTCAAAGCCACCATTGTTTCTGTTTCGAAGCCGCCACCACCGGTTCTTCTTGCGCAAAGCCTCAACACACCTCCATCATTTATCTTTCTAACTAAACAAAGACTAGCCACTGGTTTCGTCGACCATAATACCCTCCTTCTTTTTTCCTTGTTCTTCTCATCAACTGTAAATGGAGAAAAGATGTTTCGCAAACGCACATAGGTACATGCAACATGATTCGAGTTTCTTATTTTTGTTTTCAACGATCTTAGTTAGTGTTTTTAACACATATTTTTACTTATTCAAAGCACACCAAGTTTTTTGTTAGATTTTTCATTTCTCTTACGATATGGGTTTGATTAAATAACTTCATTTTTTCATCTATGTCAAGGTACCAGAGCTATTGAGCGTGCCATTTTTTTATGTGTAGGTAGGTCATCATCACTGTGAGCAAGAACAGAAAGGTTAATGTTGATTGTATAATGGATCATTTAGGGTTTTTGAATTTGTTTTCAGTTTTATGATTTATGACATTTTGAATCTGTTGAAGTTTTGTTTTTGTTCTGGGTTAGATTTCTGAAAGTTTTATTTTCATGCTTGATTAAAATTGATGTATGTCATTGCCATCTTTTAACTTATTACTAATATGGTTGTGCTTGATTAAAATCAATGTATGCCACTGCCATTTTTTAACTTATTACTAATTTTAAGTATTTGAAATGATGCCTCAATTTTGTTTTTGTACATTATTCTCTGTTATTTTAATTTTTATGTTGTTTTAAATTAAGTTTTATGGTAGTTAATTAATTTTAGTAAATACTTGTTACTTAGTGAGTATTTAATGAAGCAAATATATTTGGTTTGTGGTGTTAATTTGTGTTCTTTGTTTTCAGTTCAAATTTATCTAAATTTGTGATTTCTGTTTGATAAAGTGAGGATAATACATAATGGTATTTATTTTGTTTTCTCTATTGTATCCCCTTATAACCTTATTTGTGTTTTCCTCAAACTTTGATTTTTTGTTTTTGTTTAAACTAGGTTCAATATCATACTATTACAACAACTATGGCAATAAGTTTCATAATCATTCATTGAACATGGTAGAGAAAAGCAAGTATACAAGATGACTATGTTTAGCTTTGACTATGTTTTACTTGGTTAATGTCATTTTATACTCATTAGAAATAATTATAAATTGACTTACATTTGTTATCTATTTTTCAGGTTGTGCATGGAAGATCACAAGTTGATGAGAATCATAATTTCATCTATATAATTTGTATTGATTTGTAATATTGTCAATTATCAAGTCATTTGAAATATGCGATATGCTTGTATGACATTAATCAAATTTAAACCTAATTTGATATTAATATGTAACATGTGAAAATTTTGAATTTGTAGCTATGAGATTTAACCATATAATTATCATATTTGACCAAATTGGAGACAATAGCCAAGTGGGCCAGCAATAGAAAAATACCAAACATGTTAAAATGAACTTGAAATTTAAAGTTTATAAAATAGGTTAAATAATTGCCTCAAAAATGGGTTAAAAAAAGCCCAAAAATTGGTTTTCATGAATAAAAAAAACAAATAAATGCTATTGGGCTAGAAATTTTGTATGGTCCAATAACTGGCCCAAACCGAATTAACTGAACTGTTGAATCCGACAACCCGTAAATCCGTGACCTGTTCAAACCGTAACAAAAGATGGATTACATTGGGTATGTATTCTTCACCCGCGGTTTGGGCCGATTGTTGTTTTTGGGCTCGTAACTGCCTGAACCGACCCATTGTCCAACCCTAATCAAAACAACGATACATACTACACAAGACTAGAGCTATCAAAAAAGCCCCCAACTGCTAGACTCCTTAATTTTTTATTTATTAAACCCTTAATATTAGGCCTCCATCACAATATTTTTTTAAAAAAATATCGGCCCATCATTTTATGAGGCTTAAGAGAGGGGGGCTCAGGGGGCTTATAGGTCCCCAATATTTTGATAATTTTGACATTTTTTCTTGAAAAATTTTCGAAATTTATTTTTTTCGAAAAACTATCGAAAAAAATTATAAAACAAAAAATTCTCAAAACTTTTGTGAGAAAAATACATAATTCAAAAAAAATTGATTTTTTTTCTCGAATAAAAAAAAAATTGTCAAAATTTTTAAATAAATCAATTTTTTTTAAAACGTGGGCCTATAGGACCACTAAACCCACAAAATTTTAGGGGGCTGGACTTTCTTTTTGGGGGCTTTTTAAATTATAAATTTTTTTTGCCCTTCCAACATGTAGACCTGTCAATTTGACAAACCACCTAATTATTGGTCCCAGCCTACATGTTGGAGGGGTAAAAAAAATTTATAATTTAAAAGACGCCTAAAAAGTAAGCCCCAGCCCCCTAAAATTTGAGGGCTTAGTGGGCCTATAGGCCCATGTTTTAAAAAAAATGATAATTATTTTTTTAATTTTTTTCAATTTTTTCACCGATAAAAAAATTTCGACTTTTTTTTCGAAATCTTTTTTATTGGGGAAAAAAATTGATTTTTTTAATTCGAGAAAAAAAAATGAATTTTTTTTGAGAATTTTTTATTTATTTTTCTCACAATATTTTTTGAAAAAAAAATATATTTTAATTTTTTTCGAAAAGAATAAATTTCAAAAATTTTTCAAGAAGAATCTCAATATTATCAAAATATTGGGGGCCTATAAGCCCCCTGAGCCCCATCTCTTAACCCTATGAAATAATGAGTCAAGATTTTAAAATTTTTTTTTTTATAGGGGGCCTAATATTAAATGTTTAATAGAAAAAAAAATTAAGGGGACCTAGTAGTTTGAGGCTTTTTTAACAGCTCTACCAACATGTGGGCTAGGGTCAATAATTAGAGAGCTTGTCAAATTGACGGCTCTACACAAGACTCATGAAAAAAATGAGAGAAAAAATAAAATTAATATGATAATTAATTATTTAAATAAGACTTAAATATAAATTTTTTTAATCTCTCTATTTTATCCAATTTTAACTATTGATCTCCAATTTTAAAATCTATATTTTTTGTCTCCATGTTTTACATTTTATGAAATTTTTTTAATCCTCTCTAGTTTTGATGAATTTGGTCTAATTTATGAGGTATGGTTGAGATGTGACCGGTGACTTAGAATAGAAGAGGCCGCATCAACACGTTCATTATTTTATTTATCTCATTCATTATTAATAATTATATAAAAAAGGTTTTTTAGTTAAAAACTATTATTTATTATATTAAAATATTATATAATGTTTTAAAATAATTTAAACCTAAATTCTCAAATTTCATCTTCTTCCTCATCTTTTTCAATCTCTATAGCAGAATCTCAACTAAAAATTCATACATCCCCTAATGTCGATCTCAGCCAACAGAATTTTCCGATGCATTAAATCTTAACAATAACACGCTCAATAAAACCTTTTGATTTTTGAAATTTGTTTAACTTTCAAAGTTGTTCCCCTCACAGATATAAACCCAAATAACATGAAATATTCACGAATCAATACTTATAAATCATATCAAATATCACCATTTAAGATATAGTAATGTTGTGGCTCTAAATCAAACCAAATTACTTCAGTCGAATTTAGCAACATAACAGTGATGATTGGACAAATGATGAAATTTTTCGTTATAAATAATCAACCATAAAGTAAATCAAATAAAAATGTGTGTGAGAGAGACCGGGAAAGATCACAATCATGAGGTTTTCATTGCTATTTGGTGTTGTGGGTGTCATTTTTGGGAAGATCACAATGAGACGCTTCGTCACGTAGAAATATAAACATACATCTCCAAAGTGTATGATTTTGGTTGCGATTTTGAGATTGAAAAAAGATGAGGGCGAAGATAAAATTTGGAGATATAGGGTTTATTTTTTATTTTTTATAAACATATTTAATATAATAAATAATATTTTTTATTAAAAATTATTTATAAATTAATAACAATAAATGTGTTGATGTGGGGTTCTAAACTACTAAGAGGTAAACATCACGTTATAAATGAAATTCTCTATTCATTAAAATTGGAGAGAATAAAAAAACTTGCATAAAATGAGAAACATAAGACCCAAATTTTGAAATTAAAGTATCAAAAATTAAATTTGAATAAAATAAAGAATATTTAAATTTTTAAATAAAAAGATGAACACCCGAATTTGGAAATTGAGGTATAAAAAGTTAAATTTGAAAAAATAAAGAATATTTAAACTTTTAAATAAAAAGATGAACAAAAAAATAAGGCACATAAATAATTTCAAGATAAATATGACTCTAAATTAACTCTCCATCTTAAATCAAGAAGAAAAAATTATTGGCCCCAGCCCACATGTTGGAGAGGCAATTTAAAAGGCCTCCAAAAAGTAAGCCTCAGCCCTCTAAAATTTTGTAGGTTTAGTGGGCCTATAGGTCTACGTTTTAAAAAAAAAATTATTTTTTTTTTAAAATAAAATTTTACAACTTTTTAAAAAAAAATTTAGATATTTTTTTTCGAAATATTTTTTTATTCGAGAAAAAAATCAATTTTTTTATTTATTTTTCTCAAAATTATTTGAGAAAAAAATAAATTTCAAAAATTTTTCAAGAAAAAATCTCAATATTATCAAAAGTATTAGGGGCCTGTAAGTCCGCTGAGCCCCCTCTCTTAAGCCCCATGAAATAATAGGCCGAAATTTAAAAAAAAATTATTTTTATAAAAATTAAAGAAACCTAGTAGTTGGAAACTTTTTTTACAGCTCTATTCACGCACATCAAATTCATCACGTTGTCCAAAAAAAATCAAATAATCACATTTAGAATTAATTTGATAAATCAGATTTTAAAATCAATAATGATATAATTCAACTACTTTTAGTACTAGACTCAAGCACACGAGGTTATAAGATTCATGGAAAAGTTAGAAAATAAAATAAAATCATTAATGACATAATTCAACTACTTTTCAGTATCAGACTAAGCACATGGGGTTATAAGCTTTATCAGGGCAGAAGAGTTAGAATATAAACAATAATATTATTAACTACAATTTTTATGATATATTCACAAATTAAAAGGTTTTAATAAAATTATAAATTAAATAGTTATTTATTGTTTTCGTATTTTAAAAAACTATATTATAAAATAAAATATCATATAATTGTTTAAAATATTATATTAATCTTTTATATTTTATAGTAAAAAATGTTCAATAATCATTATTATGAATAATAAAAATAGAGAAAAATTAAAATAATATTTAATTATTATAAATTTTTAAATGATAAAAAAAAGTTTATTTCAAAAAAGTATTTAATTATTAATTTTAAGATCAACTCTATTTAAAAAAGTAGAATTATTAAATGTATGACACCCTAAACCCAAATTAAAATAAAAAGTAAAATGCATTAGTTTTTTTTTTAGAGAGATTCGCAGCGGTTCCAAAATAGAGTATATTTTTAAATAAAATAAACTATAAGGTTCAGGATGTCACATTCATACTTACACAAAATGCTTGCAAACAAATTTTCAATAAAAAAAATCCTTTAATATCGAACATAGTTGAGGTTTATTAAATAAATATTTCTGACATAAAGCAAGTTCTAAACTCAGAGACAATTAATTTCTACCTCTGAATAAAAGATAAAAATAACATAATTGATCGATCAAATTTACAAAAATCTAAATTAGTTCATAATTCAACAAAATACGACAAATTACTCCTACCTAGTATCACCTATTCAAAGCGTGGATCACCAATCAATAACCTGAAATAACTGCGCTCTCGCAAGCGCCAAACACAAGCAACGAGTGGTGAGCTTCGAAAACATGTAATAGTATAAAATAATTGAGAAGAACAGGTAAAATATATTAAACACCGTATCTTATCAAATCACAACCAACAAGAATAATCAAGGTAAAACATTGATACAATCCACAACATCAAGTAAGTAAATAAACAAATCAAATAATGTTATGCATGCTCTTATACTCTAGACTCCTCCTCTTTCTTTGGTATCATTCTAACTATGAAGTACTTGGTTAGTAGGCTTGATACTATGCCACCACGCAAGTGGACTGACAATTCAAATTGGTCATGTCCTCATAGATCCCCTCAACTCAACCTGAGACACATATACGCGACAATCGAGGTAAACGTGTGTTGCATGGTAGCTCCCAACATTTGGAGTGCTACCTCCAAGTGACCTAGGAGTTTCCCACCCGGATACCTCCAAGGTCTAACAATCATGCCCTAAGGCTCAACAACAGACCACCACGATCAGACTCATTCAATTGTACTTCCCCAGAATTACTAGGCTTGTTAGACCCTACCTATATGATGATAAAATAATCTCCACTTCAAAAATTATCAACATCTACTTTCTCCCCTCGTTGGCCTAGGTTACTCACTCTATTAAGAGAACCATAATTGACACGGGTCAAATTCATCACTGTTCAATTAAACACAATATGCATTTCATGATATTCATCAACGTGGTAACATCATAAGTCAAGGAGTACACATCATCATTGCAGATTTCCATAGTCATACATTACATTCAGAATTTATCATCATAATACGCAATCTCAAACAATAAAGGGTCTTCACTCACATATAATAATAATACTAGATCATTCACACACACACCACATCAATTGCAAGGAAAATAATTACAATTCATCACATTTTATATCATATATCAATATCAAGGTTAGATATAAACAAAGTAAAGAATGCATCAAATACACAATTCTACAATAATTCAACTACCACACGATCTTCTAAAAGCAAATCAAACAACATCCTATAAGAGTTTCTAATTCATATTTTAACCTCACCAAATTCAAATTTGCTCTATTGTCAATTATTATTCAAATGGATTCAGCCGTACGTAGCGAGCCCCGAATGAATTGCGGGAAATACGGTATTCCCGTTCATCTCACTTAATTTATACTCATGCATTCGAACTCACTCTCACCCCATACCTCAATTTGATGCTTTCATAAGATATAAGGACCATAATGATTTTCAACAACCATGAGATGTCGACAACACGCAACGAACGAGTACAAAAGCATCGACGAATTTGCAGAGTCAATGAAACATGACTGATAATTTACGCGGACCATAAGAATCAATGTTACATAATTAATAAATATATTAAGAGAAGAAATATATTCGAAACAAAATGAAACAAGTTATCAGAAAAGGCCTCACCGACGTGTTGGAGCACCGACAGGGTCCGACATCAACTTCACCGAAAGAGACAAGCGAGTAGTGTTTCTTGAAGATTTCAACGAGAGGAATCCAAAAACGATATCAGTTTTTCAAGACAATAAACATGTTGTCCGCAATTCAACAAAATAGTCGCGACAATGGGGGAAACCCATTTTTAAAATGTAACGGTTGGCGATTTCGAGCATAGGTAACGAAAGAGGGTGTTTCATGGAGTCCAAATATGGTCTTGGTTTTCATTGGTGATAGTCGTGGTGGCTGAAATCTTGATCAAAAGATGGAGATGTGATTTTTGGCAAAGAGGGATATGACGTTTAAATTTGCGATTCAAGTTGAAAATGAAAGAAGAGATCATAACTATCACAAATGTGGTATCAGTTTTGCACAACACCCATTATAATGGTCATAATTGAAGAGAGAAGATGAAGAAGAAATAGGAACGGTGACGAGGGTATATACGAAGAAGAAGATGATGGCTCGATCTTCCTTTTCCTTTTTATTATTTTATTTTTATGTTTTCATTATTATTATTATTATTATTATTATTATTATTATTATTATTATTATTATTATTATTATTATTATTATTGTTATTATTATTATTAATTGTTACTCTTGCGTGTGAACTTAACCCATAAAACACATTTTACTCCTTTATTTTATTTTTTTATAAAACCAATAATTAGCAAAAAGTAATTTCTTTAATACTTTATTTTTTTAATAAAATTCCATTACTAAAATATTATTAATATTTTGAAACTAATATTTTATAAAATAAAGTGATTAAAATAATTAATTTTTTAAAATACATTAATAATCAAGACTCTCATATTTAAAATAATTATATATTTTTTTCATCTAAATACTCACATTAAAATACTACCATAAGAGAGTATTCAAAATTATAAAACAAATAAATATAACATCTAAACTTTATATTAATTACTAAATTATAATAAATATTTATAAAATCACACTATATATCCTAACAAGGATATAAAAATAAAGGAAATCAATCGCAATGTTACTACCATCTCAAGATGATTGTTTATCAACTAAATAACTAAAAATATAAACTAGTTTGAAAAAAATTGAAGTATAACTCTGTGTACACTTAACATCATTCAAACTCACAAAAATATCATATTTACTAGGTACACGTATATACACGTTAAATATCTAAAATCTTATTATTTAAATTATCACACTAAAATATTATTTTCTTTAGAAAAATATATAAAAGAATATAATATTTATTATTTATATCACGCGTTTAGTCTAATATGTAATTAATACATCATAGAAAGTTCACATATAAAGAAAATTAATTCCAAAATTAATCAACATATATTTTAAAATAATTTTAACACTAAATCAATTATTTAAAATTCTATTTCACTAATAAAATAATTTATTATAAAATTTGAGGTGTTACGAAATGAACTGTAAAAATTTTAATATTAATTTATGATATTAACTTATTTTAAAACATGTAAATATCAAATTCGCATTATTTAAGGTATATCATATTGTTATTTTTTAGTTAAAAAATTAAAATAAAAAAATTATTAAATTCTAAAATAAAAATTTCATAATCAATTAAAATAAAATATTAAAATTGCAATTAAAAAAAAAAAAAAAACTCCTGCTCGCCGTAAATATTATATCAATAATAGGCTCCTCCCAATAATTGTCAATAATCGATTCCCCGCCATAAATAAGTCGTGGTGCATTGAGGCAAACAAATAGTGACTTAATGCTATTAGCTACAATGTTCTTAGCTTACCATAAAATTAATTAACTAAATTGATCACTTTCTCATCTTTGAAAGTTTATCGTGTGATGTTGGTTCATAAAAATGTTTCTATCTGTCTTTAACTATAAATAGATATTGAATTTCTTTTTCTAAATACAAGTGTCCATAAAATTAGTAGATATATTTATTATTCTTTCTTTAAATATTCCTATTAATAGTGTTATTTAATTTATTTTGAAATGTAAAAAATTAATAAGTATATCTCTATGCATGAACAATTTAGTAATAGTAACATACTTTCTCTTACCATTATTATAAATAAGAAGTAATCTCAAAATTTTGGTCAATATTATTAATAAAAAAATTTAACTATTTTTTATTTATTTGATGTTAGTATTCTTAATATACAACATTTACTTTAATAAAAAAAATATTTAACATAAATAGTTGAATGTTTAACCTCTAAATAGATAATTTGTAAATTTAGATTATATTTTATATGAAATTTAGAAAGAAAAAAAGTTACACTTATTAACTAATTTTTTTACGTAAAAATAGTTATTTTTATTTATAATATTATATGACAAAAGTTTACGCGTTGATTACACAAACAGTTTTTTTAATATATAATGAAAACTCAATAACTACTTATCAAAAAAGAAAAAAAAAGTATATATTAAGTATCAAGTCGACATTTGAAATTTTATATCTAATGTCTATTTGGTAAAATATATCTAATGTCTATGTCACTCATTATAAATAATTGTCATGTGAAACATTATATTATTCTAAAAGCCACTCAAATTTAGTTTTTAAAGTAGTAAAAGGATATTTTTTTTATATTATAATTTCTTTTATTGTAGAAAATAATTTAATATAAAACTAATTTCTTTTATTGTAGTCAATCAAAATGTTTAACTTTATATATAATAAAAAATTCATAAAGTTATAAACTTTAATAAAATTTATCTTTTGATTGTTTTCATTATTATATTTGTGAGATGAGAAATGAAACATTATATACCAACATCTCTGACATGCATAAAGTATCAGACTAGGCCTAGTAATTTTCATTTCATAACATTTAGCTCGAAGAATTTCTCAAGGAGCTGTACGTTTATTTGCTCAACCACTAGTTTTTCACTTTCTTTGATATATCTCATTCTGATTTATCTTTTTGTTTATGTTTCATATAAAGTGATATAGAAAAATAGGTAAGAAGTGAAATTTTGTTACAAGCATGGAGGAAGATCATATGAGAGAGCCATTGTTGGAGAAGCAGTACTTTAAGGATTGCCCTGGTTGTAAAGTGGAACAAGCCAAAGAACTTAATCAAGGAGTATCCATTACAAATCTTTTGATTATTTGGATGGTGGTCATATCTGCTAGTAAGCATTCAACTTCTTATTTTTCATTTCTTCACAAATTTAATGTTACAATTATCTTCTTTCAGACTTTTTGTTTATATATCATATTTTCATTTCTTAATATGTGATGTGAAGGATCTAAATTTCTTAAGTTTGGACCAATCACATCAATTTTCTTACCTCATTATTGGTGTCTCTATCTTGTCTCGCGTCTATATATTTATTAGTCCATTAAATATAAGAATGATTTAACTTTCTGTCATCTGAACTTGAACGATTGAATTTTGATAGTTGTAAGTGCAGTGAATTGCAGTAAATCCAAACTTATAGAAGTAAAATTTCTTAGAGTTGTTACTAATGTAACTCAAACTAAAAGTGAACTTTTTTCCTCAAACTAATGTTACTAATGTAACTCAAACTAAAAGTGAACTTTTTTCCTCTCATCTGGTGTTTCTATCAGTTTATCCATTAATGATAAGTGGATTTCTTTTTGTTAAAATAAATCATTTTGCAGGTTTCCCTACTTCTTGCCCTGTTTTATAATATCAGGACTTGCACTTGCAGCAGCAATTGTCTGCATTTGCACTCTCATATTTAAAATAATTATATATTTTTTTCATCCAAATACCCACATTAAAATACTACCATCAGAGAGTATTCAAAATTATAAAACAAATAAATATAACATATAAACTTTATATTAATTAATAAATTAAAATAAATATATATAAAATCACAGTATCATAACGAGGATATAAAAATAAAGGAACCCAATCACAATATTACTAGCATGTCAAGATGATTGTTTATCAACTAAATAACTAAAAATATAAACTAGTTCGAAAAAAATTGAAGTATAACTATTTGTACACTTAACATCATTCAAATTTACAAAAATATCACATTTACTTGGTACACGCATATACACGTTAAATTGTATAAAATCTTATTATTTAAGTTATCACATTAAAATACTATTATTTTTATAAAAATATATAAAATAATATAATATTTGTTATTTATATCACGCGTTTAGTCTAATATGTAATTAGTACATCATAGAAAGGCCACATATAACGAAAATTAATTCTAAAATTAATCAACATATATTTTATAATAATTTTAACACCAAATCAATTATTTAAAATTCTATTTCACTAATAAAATAATTTATTATAAAATTTGGGGTGTTACAAAATGAACTGTAAAAATTTTAATATTAATTTTTGATATTAATTTATTTTAAAACATGTAAATATCAAATTCACATTATTTAATGTATATCATATTGTTATTTTTTAGTTAAAAAATTAAAATAAAAAAATTATTAAATTCTAAAATAAAAATTTCATAATCAATTAAAATAAAATATTAAAATTGCAATTAAAAAAAAACTCTTGCTCACCGTAAAAATAATATCAATAATAGGCTCCTCCCAAAAATTGTCAATAATTGATTCCACACCAATAAGTCGTAGTGCATTGAGGCAAACAGTTAGTGACATAATGCTATTAGCTACAATGTTCTTAGCTTACACTACGCCAAAAATGACATTTTATAGCGCGCCTTTTTATAGCGTTTATTAAATATAAGCGCTGTTGTATGATATTTTAAAAATAACGGAGAATACAACAACACTTTTTTGACAAACGCTGTAAAAAAAGCGTTGTAAAAGGCTTGCGCTTTCACATAATAAAGGACCTATTAGAGCGCTTTTTGGAAAAGCGTTGTAAAAGACTTTTAAAAAATAAAATAAGGAGGTCTTTTACAGCGCTTTTGAACAAGCGCTTTAAAAGGCTTCTAAAAAAGCGCTGTAATAGGCTTTTAAAAAATAAAATAAGGAGGTCTTTTACAGCGCTTTTGAACAAGCGCTTTAAAAGGCTTCTAAAAAAGCGCTGTAATAGGCTTTTAAAAAATAAAATAAGGAGGTCTTTTACGGCGCTCTTTAAAAAAGCGCTGTAATAGGCTTTTAAAAAATAAAATAAGGAGGTCTTTTACGGCGCTCTTTAAAAAAGCGCTGTAATAGGCTTT
>NC_021166.2:45162856-45169101 GCF_000331145.2 Cicer arietinum
AAATCAATTATTTAAAATTCTATTTCACTAATAAAATAATTTATTATAAAATTTGAGGTGTTACGAAATGAACTGTAAAAATTTTAATATTAATTTATGATATTAACTTATTTTAAAACATGTAAATATCAAATTCGCATTATTTAAGGTATATCATATTGTTATTTTTTAGTTAAAAAATTAAAATAAAAAAATTATTAAATTCTAAAATAAAAATTTCATAATCAATTAAAATAAAATATTAAAATTGCAATTAAAAAAAAAAAAAAAACTCCTGCTCGCCGTAAATATTATATCAATAATAGGCTCCTCCCAATAATTGTCAATAATCGATTCCCCGCCATAAATAAGTCGTGGTGCATTGAGGCAAACAAATAGTGACTTAATGCTATTAGCTACAATGTTCTTAGCTTACCATAAAATTAATTAACTAAATTGATCACTTTCTCATCTTTGAAAGTTTATCGTGTGATGTTGGTTCATAAAAATGTTTCTATCTGTCTTTAACTATAAATAGATATTGAATTTCTTTTTCTAAATACAAGTGTCCATAAAATTAGTAGATATATTTATTATTCTTTCTTTAAATATTCCTATTAATAGTGTTATTTAATTTATTTTGAAATGTAAAAAATTAATAAGTATATCTCTATGCATGAACAATTTAGTAATAGTAACATACTTTCTCTTACCATTATTATAAATAAGAAGTAATCTCAAAATTTTGGTCAATATTATTAATAAAAAAATTTAACTATTTTTTATTTATTTGATGTTAGTATTCTTAATATACAACATTTACTTTAATAAAAAAAATATTTAACATAAATAGTTGAATGTTTAACCTCTAAATAGATAATTTGTAAATTTAGATTATATTTTATATGAAATTTAGAAAGAAAAAAAGTTACACTTATTAACTAATTTTTTTACGTAAAAATAGTTATTTTTATTTATAATATTATATGACAAAAGTTTACGCGTTGATTACACAAACAGTTTTTTTAATATATAATGAAAACTCAATAACTACTTATCAAAAAAGAAAAAAAAAGTATATATTAAGTATCAAGTCGACATTTGAAATTTTATATCTAATGTCTATTTGGTAAAATATATCTAATGTCTATGTCACTCATTATAAATAATTGTCATGTGAAACATTATATTATTCTAAAAGCCACTCAAATTTAGTTTTTAAAGTAGTAAAAGGATATTTTTTTTATATTATAATTTCTTTTATTGTAGAAAATAATTTAATATAAAACTAATTTCTTTTATTGTAGTCAATCAAAATGTTTAACTTTATATATAATAAAAAATTCATAAAGTTATAAACTTTAATAAAATTTATCTTTTGATTGTTTTCATTATTATATTTGTGAGATGAGAAATGAAACATTATATACCAACATCTCTGACATGCATAAAGTATCAGACTAGGCCTAGTAATTTTCATTTCATAACATTTAGCTCGAAGAATTTCTCAAGGAGCTGTACGTTTATTTGCTCAACCACTAGTTTTTCACTTTCTTTGATATATCTCATTCTGATTTATCTTTTTGTTTATGTTTCATATAAAGTGATATAGAAAAATAGGTAAGAAGTGAAATTTTGTTACAAGCATGGAGGAAGATCATATGAGAGAGCCATTGTTGGAGAAGCAGTACTTTAAGGATTGCCCTGGTTGTAAAGTGGAACAAGCCAAAGAACTTAATCAAGGAGTATCCATTACAAATCTTTTGATTATTTGGATGGTGGTCATATCTGCTAGTAAGCATTCAACTTCTTATTTTTCATTTCTTCACAAATTTAATGTTACAATTATCTTCTTTCAGACTTTTTGTTTATATATCATATTTTCATTTCTTAATATGTGATGTGAAGGATCTAAATTTCTTAAGTTTGGACCAATCACATCAATTTTCTTACCTCATTATTGGTGTCTCTATCTTGTCTCGCGTCTATATATTTATTAGTCCATTAAATATAAGAATGATTTAACTTTCTGTCATCTGAACTTGAACGGTTGAATTTTGATAGTTGTAAGTGCAGTGAATTGCACTAAATCTAAACTTATAGAAGTAAAATTTGTTATAGAAGTAAAAGTTTGTGCCTATCATCAAAACAAAAACTACTCTCTTTTGATATATGACATGTTAACTCAACTATTTGAATTCATATGATATTTTAATCTCTCTCTTGATGTATGAAATTGTATATATTTGTCGTGCCTCTTATATGAGTAGTGTGAGAATATTGAACTTAAATGTTTTGTGTGATTTTCATTATGATGTTTTTTAAATGACAATTAGTGTTTGAATATGTATATGCACTAACTATCTTTTTTTCTTTTTTTTTTTGTCATTTTCAGCATTACCTGCATCATCTCTCTTTCCATTCCTTTATTTCATGGTAAATTTATGATTTACTATCTATTTTATGAGCCTTACTTTATACTTTCCACAAGATAATTCCTTTGATATTGTGACATTTGTTATTTCTTTGATGTTACTTTGTAAGAAAGAAATTATTATTAATGTGAAGTGTGTTAAGTACCTTGGCTAAGTGAATAAATTTTGAACATCTAAATTGATCACTTTAACAAATTACAATTTAGCCCTCTAAACAATTTTTTACTATTATTAAAAATTGTGTAAATCAATTAAGTTCTCTTCTGTTAATTGTGACTAGTAATTGCAAACTATTGGACGTTGTAACATTTAATATGAAATACTCAAAAAGTGAAATATTTGGTTATTATTCAACTTTATATTGATTGATGCACATAAGATAATCCTAAACAATACAACATTTATTTTCAGGTACGGGATTTCAATGTTGCAAAAGAAGAGGCTGATATTAGCTATTATGCTGGTTATGTTGGTAAAATATTTTTTAGTATTTCCATTCTTTGAAATATATTATTTTTGTCATAAGTTCATCATTGATGATGATGATTGAAAATGTTGTAGGATCTTCATTCATGCTTGGAAGATCTTTGACATCAGTATTCTGGGGAATGATTTCCGATCGTTATGGTCGAAAACCTGTTATAATTTTAGGGATCATCGCAGTGTAAGTGTCAAACAATTCAACAGATTCTTTCTTTAAGTTATATTATGTGATTTCTCTTATAATTATTGTTGCTTATTTGATTTTAGTGTAATATTCAACACACTATTTGGTCTTAGTACTAGTTTTTGGATGGCTGTTATAACGAGATTTCTTCTTGGAAGTTTAAACGGTGTGCTTGGACCAGTAAAGGTATTAGTAAGAGTTTTCTATTACATCTGATTACTATTGCTCATTTCATTGTGTGACACCCTAAATCCCAAAATCACATATATAATAATTTATACTAGATTTTTTTGAGTAAAATTTGCAGCGGATAAAGAAAATATGTTTCCAAAAAAATAAAAACTTTTGTAACTAATTTAGGATATCATGTTTCTCATAGTACACATGGAACAATTCAAACTTTATTACTCAATTAAAACAATTTAATCTCAATGAACTTTATTTAACTATAAATTCTTATTTTAATTCCAAAAAACATACTAGTACTAAGGTTTTCATATAAAAAGTCATTTGTAATTACATACTAAAATATAAATTACAATTCTAAATTCCCGGTATCACCTATCAGAGCGGGGTTTCTTCCAAAATTGAACTTCAAGACTCATTAACCAGTAATAACTGCGATTTCGCAAACGCATGGCCAAACCAGTCAAACACAAACAACGAAGGAGATGAGTTTTGAAATCATGTTAATAATATAATATAAGTAAGAAGAACACGTAAACAATCATAATACACTGTATCATAACACAAATATTCTTCAAGAAAAAATATCACATTATAAAGTTAAAACCACTCAAGTAAAACCAGTGCATTTCACTATAATATCAAATCATCTAAGAGAAATTATTATCACACACGATACCTATTAATCACAACAAAACAATCACAAGAAAATGCAATGCAATGCAATGCATGAGCTTATATTCTACTTCACAATGTGGTACCATTCTAACTCTGAAATACTTGGTTAGAAGGCTTGATACTATGCCACCATTTTGGTGGAAGGACAATTCAAATTGGCCATGTCATCATAGATCTCATCAACTCAACCCGAGACACATATACGCGACAGTCGAGGTAAACGTGTGTTGCATGGTAGCTCCCGACATTTGGAGTGCTACCTCCAAGTCAGTTAGGAATTCCCCACCTGAATACCTCCAAGGTCTAACAATCTTGCCTTAAGGCTCAATAGCAGACCGCCACGATCAGACTCATTCAGTTGTGCTTCCCCAGAATCACTAGACTTGTCAGACCCTACCTATATGACGACAAAATAATCTCCACTTCACAAATTCTCAATATTTATTTTCTCCCCTCGTTAGCTTAGACTACTCCATTAAGAACATCATTTTTAGGAATCATCACTATCTCATCAACCATGGGGTACTTCAATATTCTCATCACAATTTTATAACATCATTAATCATACATAATCATGAACATCATATAAAGTCATCACAATTTCATAACATCACTATCATCAATCAAACATCATCATTATCATCACATAAACATGTGTCATACAATGCATCCATCTTTTATTATCACATCACATAAATTTGTCTAATCAAACATATGCACATAATTTTATTCAACATCCAACATCACAACAATATCAAATATCAAATACCAAACAATTATTCAAAATTAAATCAATCAACATCTTATAAACATTTCTATTTTACACTTTAATCTCACAGTCCCAATATTTTCACATTAATTACATTATCTCTCAAATGGCTATTTCTGTACGTAGCGATCCCCGTATGAATTGTTGGGAAATACAGTTTTCCCGTTCATCTTTATAGAATAGTCGAAATGATGAAATAAATAAATATAACATCAACAATTTATATTACTTAATAATTAAAAATAAATATGTGCAACTATATAAAAATAAAGAAAATCAATATTAAAATTACTAATATATCAAGATAATTATTTGTAAAATAAATAATTAAAATAAAATGTATTTATAAATAATTAAATATAATTATTTGTGCGTTTAACATCAGTCAAACATACTAGAAAATATCACATTAACTGCAAGCACACATATACATGTACATATAGAGACGCCTAAAATCTTATTCTTTAAAATATTTACACTAGAATACTATTATTTATAGAAAAATATATAAAATAATAACATATAATATTTGTTATTTACATCACTTATTTAGTCAAATATATACAAAATTAACGTATCATAGAAAGCTTCCATATAACGAAAGTTAGTCACAAGATTTATCCACATATATTCTAAAATAGTTTTAAAATTAAATTAATTATCTAAAATCCTATTTCATTAAGAAAATATTTATTATAAAATTTGGGTTGCTACACATTGTATCTTCAATTAGCATATGTATTTCACAAACTTCTCTATATTTAACAGGCCTATGCTACTGAACTTTTCCGAGAAGAGCATCAAGCTATAGGACTTTCTACTGTAAGTCTCACGAATTCTTGTTTGTGTATACTATCAGTTTTTAATACTGCATTTCTATCATAATTATTGAATGTATTATACGCTTTTAGGTTAGTGCAGCTTGGGGCATAGGTTTAGTCATTGGTCCAGCATTGGGTGGATATTTGGCTCAGGTACTATTTTTATTCTTTTCCTTTTATAGTATAAAATACATCTTGCAAAAAGACTTGAATTTTGTACATGTATTTATGTAGAGGCTAATGCTTGTTTTTTCGTATTGAATTGAGAACTATAAAGTATAAATTTTTTTATACCATTTTCCATATCCAAATAAATGTCTTGTGCATGTTTTTCATATTTTGCAGCTTTGTAAATGGAAGAGTGAGATTGATGCCACGATCCACTAAGATTTAGGTGCTGTTGTTTTAATTCGTAGATAAGATTCAGGAGTTTGAATGTCATACTTTTCATTTTGACTATAAAATAAAAAATTGCAACTTGACATTTTCTTCGGTGTTTTTTGTTATGTGTATGTGTATGAATGTAACTAGTGGCATATGCATGTGCAGTTTTATCATTTGTTTCACTAATACTTTGTGAAATTTCTTGTTACAGCCGGTAGAAAAATATCCAAAAATATTTATGAAGGATTCCTTTTTTGATAAGTAAGTGAACTTTTTTCCTCTCATCTGGTGTTTCTATCAGTTTATCCATTAATGATAAGTGGATT
>NC_021166.2:45169601-45173034 GCF_000331145.2 Cicer arietinum
TATTTGGAGAAGACATTTTAAAATATTAAGAATCATCATATTATAATAAGTTAGACTAATAATATGCAAGTTACCAAACTAATATATTATGAACGCCAAAAAATTGACACATTATAACAATGAAACTACAAAACTCACATATTGAGCTCTTTCAACTTGTTGATGGATTGAAAGCTTGCAAATGAGAGTTACTTAGGATGCAATAAATTCTATCATATAAAACCAAATGATTTTTATAGACAAATGAGAGTTATCAAATTTATTATATGATATAATTATGTAATAATGAGTTGGGAGATAGTTGGTTTCGGTTATAAAATTGGTGCAAGAACAAATAAAGAATAAAAAGGAAATATAAATTAATGAAAGGATGAATGTAATATAGTCTTAGAGAAGAGTGGTAGTGATGACTCTTCATCATATGCATATTTTCCCACACTTTTAGTCTTATTTATCTTCAATCATTAGTTAAATTAAGGATTTATTTGATATATTTTGTTGATTTTTGTTCTTTGAGTTAATAAAATGTTGTGTTTTAATTTCATTGATTAAGTAGGAATTTTTCGTAATTTTACATTGCGTTTTGTTTTAGTGCAATGCTGAATTTTGGTGAGAAATCAACATGACATATGTAGAGTATTTCAGCCATATCTGGAGTTGTAGATGTCCAATTGGAGTCAAACCAAGTGCAAATGAAAGCTACGATCCATAACTACAACTTTCATGAAAACAACGGAACCACATTCAGACACGAAAGAGGCGAAAAAGGCAATATACGTCGGACATCAGATGTTGTGCGCTTGAAGCGCGCCAGACACGCCTGAGGCGCGTTTCCAGCCATTCAGCATTGTCTAGTCGCGCCTGAGGCGCATTTCCAGACAAGTAACACTGTCCAGGCGCACCTGGAGCGTGTTTCCTGCGCCTGGGGCGCACGACGCGCATCAGCAACCATAAAAACACAATTTGTCACTGTTTTAGGGATCTTTTTGACTCTTGGGAAGTTGAGAGACTTGTGACCTAGCATAGAAACTCAAAGACGATCGTTTCTAACATCATTGGAGCAGTTTTATCAAGAATCATTCATGAATCCTTCTTGTAATTCTTCTCTAATCTCTATCTTTTTTCATCTCTGTCATGAGTAACTAAACCCTATTTGTTAGGGATGAGTGTAACAAGATGAAACCCTTATTTTTATGATTTTATTTTTAGTTATATGAATGAGTTTATTGAATTATTTTTCTCGTCTCTGCGTTTAATGCTTTTTATTGCTTGATCAACATTGAAATGTTCTACGATTTGTATTTTGAAACGGAAGTGGACTTTACGAATGCTTGAGATGAGAAATTCATAAATTTGTAGTCTTGACATTGATGCAGGTCAAGAAACCAATTAAATTAGTTGCAAAGAAATAATTTAAAAGATAATTTATTTACGGTAATGCTTAATTCTAATCTTAAATCTACTAAGGAATTAGGGGTTACTTTGGAATTAAAGGTTCTGTCACTAAGACATTAGAGAAAGAATAATAAAGAGAATTGAGTAATAATTCAATAAAGGAATTCAGTAACTCGGATCAAATTAGACACCAAGTTTGGATTCGAAAGTGAAACTCATCCCTGACATTTTTCTCATTATAAAGGATCAATTTTATTACTGTTGTTAATTTCAAATATTATGTCAATCAATTCGGTAACTTTTTGTTCAATTTCAGTAATTAAATATAATCCGATAGTAAAATGCAATCCTTGAGTTCGACACTCAGCACTACTGTTTTAATTATTACTTGCAACGATTCAGTACACTTGCTGAAACGCTATCATATTTTTGGCGCCGTTGCCGGGGATTGCCATATCACTATTGAATTTAATTGATTTACAGAATTGAAATTTTTTGCTCTGCAATAAAATTTCTTATTTTATTTTATTAAAAAATTAAAAATTAAAAAAAAATATGGTTTAAAACTCTTTAAATTTTACTTAGTTATTTACCTCTCTTTAACTGTTCATTACTCATAATTTGTCTAACCTTGTATGTGAGGCCAATCCTCAACTGAACTTATCTTTGAACCAGAAATCGAAAAAACAGCGAAAGCACATCGAAAGGCGGCTCGAGAAATGAAATAAAGGGAAAGACATTTAGTAGTGGAAGAAGAGGTTTTGGGTGATTCTGCCATAGTTACTGAGATGGCCGATCCACCACTACCAGAACGTACTCTCGGCGAGTATGGGAATCGAAATAGAAATCGTGCTCGATTGCCCATCCATAACCAACCGGTTACAGTCAACAAGTTTGAAATAAGTCCCACTCTATACTGAGAGTTGAAGGAGATTCATTTTTCCGGTAGACATAACGAAGACGCCAATAGATATCTCACAAATTTCTTTGAATTATGTGAAACAGTGAAGGTGTATGGTTTGTCTGAGGAAGGCAAGAGAATGAAACTGTTTCCATTTTCATTGACAGATGATGCTAAGGAGTGGCTTCATTCCTTTCCTGCCGACAACATCACCACATGGGATGATCTTGAAGATAAGTTCTTGGAAGTGTACTTTCCCCCAGCTATGTTTGTTAGAAAAAGGCAAGAGATTTCCAATTACAAACATAAAGAGGGAGAATCTCTCCGTGACACTTACAGGAGATTCAGAAACTTACTAGCAGGATGTCCTAATCATGCTTATGACGACACTGCCCAAATGCAAATATTCTGCAATGGTTTGAGGCCGAGCACTAGAATTATGTTGGATGCCACATCAGGTGGTTCTTTGAATTACAAGACCGCAACATAAGCACGGAAGATTATTGAGATCATGGCATCAAATGAACAAATGATGTTGTATGACAGAGGTGGTGGATCAACAAGTGGTGAATTGGAATTGAATGTTATAGATGGATTCGCCCCAGACAAGTTATTCTCAAAACAGATAGAAGAAGTTATTGCCACTGAGATAAATAAGGGAATAGCAGCTCTAAATATACAACCCCCAGTAACCCTGTCAAATTACTAAAGCAGACTAGATGTAACCTTTGTGGAGGAGCACATAAAATTGGAGCTTGTGAAACACTGGATGACAATGAGTTAGAAGAACTAGAACAGGTGAATTTTGTTAGTAATAATGGGAGGCGGAATAACCCCTACTCTCGTACGTACAACCCTGGTTGGAGAAATCATCCAAATTTTTCTTGGAAAGATCAGCAAGGTGGTTCTCAGGGTCAACAAGGAGCTCATATAAACCAATTCCCACCTAGAAAGGTGCTTGGGAGAGTGCTATGGAGAAATTAGTGACAACTACAAATTCTTTCAATGAAGAGTCAAGAGCCATCCAGAAAAATCACTCTGCATCCATAAAGAATCTGGAAACTCAAGTGGGTCAACTTGCTCAACAAATGGCACAAAGAACGACTGGAAATTTTCTTTGTGACACGATTCCGAATC
>NC_021166.2:45174080-45187192 GCF_000331145.2 Cicer arietinum
ACTTTTTGTATGCACAAAATCCTAATGGAGGACAATCACAAGCCGGTAGTACAACCCCAAAGGAGATTGAATCCGGCAATGAAAGAAGTGATTAGGAAAGAAGTGGTAAAGCTCCTAGAAGCTGGTCTCATTTACCCCATTTCAGACAGCCCTTGGGTGAGCCCCGTCCAAGTTGTACCAAAAAAGGGTGGAACGACTATCATCACAAATGAAAAGAACAAGCTAATTCCTACACGAACAGTTACAGGATGGAGAGTGTGTATTGACTATAGAAGGTTGAACAGCGCTACGAGGAAGGATCATTTCCCTCTCCCTATCGTTGATCAGATGCTTGAGTGGCTAGCCGGACATGAGTGTTATTGATTCCTACATGGCTATTCGGGATACAATCAGATAGTTGTGGCACCCGAGGATCAAGAGAAAACTGCATTCACATGTCCGTATGGGGTGTTTGCTTATCGTCGAATGTCGTTTGGGCTGTGCAACGCACCTGCCACATTTCAAAGGTGCATGATGTTCATATTCTCCGATATGAACGAAAAAAATATCGAAGTATTTATGGACGACTTTTCTGTCTTTGGTTCATCTTTTCATAATTGTTTGAGTAATTTGTCTCTTGTATTAGAAAGGTGGGAAAAATCCAACTTGGTCCTAAATTGGGAAAAATGTCATTTTATGGTACGAGAGAGAATTGTATTAGGCCACCGAATCTCCCACAAGGGGATCAAGGTAGACAACGCCAAAGTTGAAGTTATTGAAAAACTTCTCCCTCCTACCAACGAGCTTTTTAGGCCACGCTGGATTTTATAGGAGATTTATAAAAAAAATTCAAAAATTGCAAAACCACTCACAAACCTACTTGTGAAAGACACACCTTTCAAATTTAATGAGGATTGTTTGCATGCTTTTAACAATTTGAAAAATAAGTTGATAAATCCTCCCATTATTACTGCACCTGACTGGTCACTACCTTTTGAAATCATGTGTGATGCAAGTGACAGTGCTATTGGGGCAGTCCTGAGACAAAGAAAAGACAAGATGTTGCATGTAATCTACTATGCTAGCCATGTTTTAAATCAGGCCCAACACAACTATGCCACAACTGCAAAAGAATTATTAGCTGTAGTTTATGCTTTTGATAAATTTCGATCTTATTTATTAGGATCGAAAGTTATTGTTTACACTGATCATGCTGCCTTGAGGTATTTGTTTACTAAGAAGAAATCGAAACCAAGATTACTTAGATGGATTCTATTACTACAAGAATTCGACATTGAGATCCGAGATAAAAAGGGATCAAAGAATACTGTAGCGGACCACCTATCTCGATTGGAGAAATTTGAGGAGGATGAGGACATTAGACCGATTCGAGACCAAATTGCCGATGAGCACATCCTTTCCATTGTCATGGCACCTTGGTTCGCCGACTTTGCTAATTTTAAGGTAGGTGAGGCAATTCCATCTGATTTCACGTACCAACAACGAAAGAAATTTATCCATGATGCCAAATTCTATGTATGGGATGAACCCTTCCTGTACAAAAGAGGAGTGGATGGTTTGTTGCGAAGGTGTGTGCCCGAGGAGGAGCAAGAAAAGGTATTGTGGCACTGCCACGACTCTGATTATGGGGGTCATTTCAGTGGTGATCGAACTGCAACAAGAGTTCTCCAATCGGGATTATTTTGGCCTGCATTGTTCAAAGATGCATTCAACTACGTGAAGAAGTGTGATCGATGCCAACGCACCGGTAATATTTCAAAACGGGATGAGATGCCGCAAAATCCTATATTAGAAGTAGAAGTGTTCGACGTGTGGGGTGTTGACTTCATGGGTTCATTCCCATCCTCATATAAAAAAGTTTATATTTTGGTGGCGGTAGATTATGTCTCCAAATGGGTTGAAGCAGTTGCTACTCAAACTAATGATTCAAAACAGGTCATCACATTTCTCAAGAAGAACATATTTTCCCGTTTTGGCGTACCTCGAGCTTTGATTAGTGGCGAGGGCACTCACTTTTTAAACCGAAAAATGGAATACCTTCTGAGGAAATATAATGTACGTCATAGGGTGGCAACCCCATATCACCCACAAACCAATGGGCAAGTTGAAGTATCCAACAGGCAGCTTAAGAAAATTCTTGAAAAACAGTGAATGCTTCACGAAAAGATTGGTCAACGAAACTTGATGATGCACTTTGGGCCTACCGAACAGCTTTTAAAACCTCCCTTGGTATGTCTCCGCATCAAATCGTGTATGGTAAAGCTTGTCATTTGCTGCTCGAACTGGAGCATCGAGCATTTTGGGCGACGAAATACTTGAATTTTGACTTGGTTAAGGCAGGTGAATCAAGAATTCTGCAGCTTCACGAGTTAGAGGAGTTCCGAAATTTCGCATATGAGAACACTAAAATATATAAAGAAAAAAACTAAGAAATGGCATGACAACAAAATTAAATTCAAGGAATTCCAAGGAGAGTTGGTTCTTCTATTCAACTCAAGATTGAAGTTGTTCCCAGGAAAACTAAAGTCAAGATGGTCGGGCCCCTTCAAGATAATCAAGGTGTTTCCATACGGGGTTGTGGAGTTGAAAGACACACACTCAAATCAGAACTTTAAGGTGAATGGACGAAAGCTCAAATCTTATTTAGGGGTAGAGTCAAAACCTTCGATGGAGTCCATCCATCTGATCAACACTTGAAGAGTGGAATGCCAAGCTCAAGACACTAAACGAACGCTTATTGGGAGGCAACCCAAATTTGTATCCTTTGCACCGCATTTATTTATTTATTGCATTTTAGATTTATTTTACTCTATTTAGTTCCAATTTTAGTCTCTAATTGCTAGTTCTATTAGTTTTGATGTTTGGTATGAGAAAGGAATCAAAAAGATGTGTTGAGAAGCGATTTTACAGTTCCAAATGATAGAACACGCGCCTGATGTAACACCCCGTTTTTCAAAGCGAGGGTGTATTTTTTTTTTTTTCAAAAGGTATTAGACTAAAACACAGAATTAAATCAGGAAAAAACCTTTGGATAAATAATTGAGTCATTAAAATTTACAAGCAGCGGAAAAAGTTTCTCAAATACATACATCCAAAGTATCTAAACAACAACCAGAAGATACAAGGAACCCATTCAACTATGGTGACGTACTGACAATAATAGTAACAGTACAGTCTTCCGGTTTAAAATAAACGCAACCCCAAAAGAAAGACCTCTGATCCCTCTATGTCAACCTAATCTGATCATTTTACAACACCACTAAACACCCAGACTGATCTCCACGCGCCCCGTGAGATCCTCCTAGCGTAGCTGCAGTCAAGCGTTCCCATCTCCATTTCCGTCCGTAGGGTACGAACCGGTAAGATCGTCCTGACTCTCATCTGAGGGCAAAGCCCAGATTTCCACAATAATTGTAAAGGTCACCAACCGAAAATAACAGTTAACACATAACATTTCTCAAAAAAAACGCTAAAAGATTTTAATCGTAAATGAGAGGATTTATTACGTAGAAAAAGGAAGATAGATTCATATTCCCATACATAAAAATTATAGAGGAACAAGAATAATCTTGGATTACTTTTTGAAAAAGTATAAATCGATTTTTTGGTAGTAATAAAACTATTCCAATTACAAAAATTATAAACAAACAACCGTAATAAATGAAAAAAAGGGGCATCTTTCACCCAGTATCGAAGGATTTGAACTAAGATTTCCAGATGGATAGGATAGGGTATTCTTATATCTGACACATAATTTAAATATGTAAATTTATCCTCCAAAAAGGGAAAAACGGAATGAATTGATCGCAAATTTTTTTACGTAATTTGTTAATTGTTCTTGTATCCATTTACACTGCAGTCTGCAGTTATTTGTTCAGTCTACCATAAATTTTTGTAAATAAAATCATGCAATGAATGACACTATAATCATTACCTGTATCTTATGGATATGATGGTCTTTCATACTAATATGAAGTATGAAATTTTGGGAATATATTGATGACTTTTAATCTTGTTACTGGTATCAGAATTTCTGCAGGTCTTGCAAGGGTGCAAAAGTTGTCAAAGGAACAAAGACAGTCAAGTTGGATATTTTTCGTGGTAATTATAATTTCAAAGATTTTGGAATGTATTGTTGTAGCTCGTTATGTAGGCCATGGTCATATGGCATACAAGGAGGAAAATGCTTCATGAATGAGAAATTTTCACATTGATTTTCTTCAAACTAGAAATAGCCTCTACCGAGTGAACTTAACACTGATGACACAGAAATAGCCTGCCAAATGTCCTACTGAATTTGAAGGGAACCTAGATATTAAATAATTTTAGCCTATGAATGTTAAATAGCTTGGATAAATATTGACTTCATGTCTTTCTTTTGTCATTTGACTTAATTCACTCGAGCTGAAGAATACGCACACAGCACACACATCCAAACCTTAAAATGCATAAACATCCATGTCTGCATGTATTTGTACTATTCTTAACGCCCAGTTAACTTAAACGATTTTCAAAAACAAATATTAAGTAACCGAGACATTAAGAGATTCCCCATTCTTAACGCCCAGTTAACTTAAACGATTTTCAAAAACAAATATTAAGTAACCGAGACATTAAGAGATTCCCCATTCTTAACGCCCAGTTAACTTAAACGATTTTCAAAAACAAATATTAAGTAACCGAGACATTAAGAGATTCCCCATTCTTAACGCCCAGTTAACTTAAACGATTTTCAAAAACAAATATTAAGTAACCGAGACATTAAGAGATTCCCCATTCTTAACGCTCAGTTAACTTAAACGGTTTTCAAAACAAAATGTTAAGTAACCGAGACATTAAGAGATTCCCCATTCTTAACGCCCAGTTAACTTAAACGATTTTTCACAAACAAACGCACATTAAGTAAACAAGACATTAAGAGATTCCCCATTCTTAATACTCATTTAACTTAATGGTTTTCAAATTCCACACAAAACAAACTCAAACAAATTCTCACATTCAATTCATAATTCACACCAAAACACATCAATCAACAAACATCAAGTATGAACATGCCAAATACGATGAACACAAATCAAACGTAATAAATTTCATTTATTCAAACTCTTACATACGTGAGGTAAATTCATTTTTCCCAAAACAATACTCCAATCCTAACAAAATTCGTTTCCACACAATCACAGATAAGGCCCTAGATGCAAACTAAAAGTTTGGAAGGAGCCCTTACCTTCGCGTTAGCTCTAACGTGCGTTTCCGGTACCGTGAGCAAATCCGGTAAAAATCTCCGCTCGCAACGTCGCCTCCAAATTGGTCCCCTAGCACCGTAGCGTGGTAGTGAGCAACTTTCCCTTCTATCTCTTCGAGAAATGAAGCTTGGATCTAGAAGAAACGGAGGGGTTTGTGTTTGGATCTCAAATACCGTTTTTCTTCGTTTTCGAATCAAAGAGGAAGAGTGGAGTTGCGAAACCTTTGTTCTAACTCTCACCCAACCTTGGGTTACTAGTTTTGAAGAAAGGAAAGCGACGAAAATGAAAATGGGAGAAAGGAGGGAGAAATGGCCGCGGCGCAGGGAGAGGAAGAAGATGAAGTTTTGGATTTTCCTTCCTTCCTTTTTCCTTTCTTTGTTTTTCCTTCCTTTCTATTTCCTTCTTTCCTTTATATAACCTTTTCTTTTCCTTTTCCTTCCTTCTAATTTCCTTTCTTTCTATTCTCTCCAAGCAAACATATATATATATATATATATATATATTAAATATAACTTAACAAATATCTCAAAATATCTAGATATTTGTTAAATTACCTTTTTACCCGTAACGCTTAAATTCTCTGAAAAGGATTTACCGCACTTAATTTAAATTTATTTATCGACGAGTAATTCTAAACGGGGTCAAAATAACTTTTTGATCCTATACACACCATAATATTATTAACTTTGGCTAAAAAGCCTCCGAGCCAAAATCCAAAACACATAAAATACATAAAGTGTACTTTAAAATTATGGGTCTTACACCTGAGGCGCCCCCGGAGCGCTTGAAGTGCATTTCACATGTTTGCTTCTGTAAGCGCGTGCCTGAAGCGTGCCCTGGAGCACTTGAAGTGCTTTTCGCAGAGTCTGCTTATGTGAACGTGCGCCTGAAGCGTGCCTTGGAGCGCCTGAAGCGCTTTTCCCAACAACTGTCACTGTGAACGCGCACCTGAAGCGCGCCCTGGAGCGCGTGAAGCGTGCCTTGTAGCGCCTGAAGCGCTTTTTACGGTGCTATGTTTTAAAATCCCCATCTTCTCACTCTAAACTCTCCTCCTTCATTATCACTCTCCAAACCCTCCTCCATTATCATCAAAGGTCAGTTTCCCTCTCTACATTATCACTCTCCAAACTTTCCTCCATTATCTCAAGTAAGTTTTCCTCTCCTATCCAACATTCTTTCATCCTCAAGTAAGTTTCCCCCAATTTCTAATATCAACTCTTTCTTGTTCATTGATGCATGTGGGTTCTTTAAATTCAAATTTGTGCTAGTATTAGAAATTGTTCATACATGCATGTTGATTTTCTGAGATTGAATGTGTGTTAATGTTGCATGCATGTGGATTGTTCTTGTGTTTTATGATTGCACTCCAACTATTTGTTAAAATGACACAACCACTTTTGCACCTTAAGTACCACAAAACATAGACTGCACTCCAACTGTTTGTTAAAATGACACAACCACTTTTTGTGCCTTAAGGACCACAAAATATATACTGCACTCCAACTGTTTGTTAAAATGACATCCAATGTATATGCACTATTATCATTTAGAATTTTGTTGGACTAACCCAGGGCCATTTAAGTTGTTATTTTTTCAAGGGGGACATGCTTAAATTAATTATCTCTAACTTGGAATATTTTGAACCCTAGGTGTGAATACTTGTTTTGCAGGACCTAATGGCAACCCAACAAAAAGCAAAACGAACTAAGGTCACAAGTACATCCTCCTCCCAACCGCACAATACATTCTTATTCAAGACGATGGCAACACAAGAGTTTCATGCCAAACTCCCTGCAGTCAAGAAGTTTGTCAGTGAGAAAAACTTTCAATTGGAAGCAGATGAATTTTTTGACATCCAGGCGATGATTGCAGCCAGAGGATGGGAGAAGCTAACCACATTCGTCACCACAACAAGCAAGTCATTAGCAGTGGAATTCTTCTCCAATGCCTCTGATATGAAGTCTGATGACCTAGTTCCACATGATCAGTTTATGAGTTATGTGAGGGGAAAAAGGGTACCCTTCACACCCTAAGTCATCAATGAAATTTTTGGTCTGTTGAATTATCAGGACTGCCGTTTTCAAGATATGTTGGACCACAACAGAAAAATAGACACTCATGAGATCCTACGCATTTTATACAGACCAAACACAAATTGGTTTCGAAACAAGGATGGCTCGGTTAGGAAACTGCGCTCAGTGGATCTCAACCCAATTGCAAAAGCATGGAGCACATTTGTTCATCACACGCTACTACCATGTTCCAATGTGTCAGATATAACATTTCACAGAGCATGCCTACTACTTGCCATCATAAAAGGCGACATAATCAACGTGGGTGCACTACTAGCTGATGATCTTTGGAGGACAACAACTCTTGATCCTCCGACAGATTACTTCCATCATGCTTCTCTGATAAGCAAACTATGTGAGCAGGTGAGAGTGTTACCTAAACAGGGTGAAGAAATGGTGAAACCTGCTACACCAATCACTACTAAGTGGATAGATAAACACTCCATGATTCCGATAGATGACCCTGGTGCCCCACCAGCAGCGATGACAACGGAGGAAAACACTGAACCACATCACCACCCTCCACATCCATCACAGCTATCCACCGAGGAAAGATGTGGAAGACTGGAAACTATGATGGAGCGATTGATGATTGATCAGCGAGATGGACAAGCCAGAATAGAATTGGGGATGACCAATCTATATCGAGCATTCGCTTCTTCTCAACAGACACCATGAGGCATGTTTTATGCTGATCTATTTGCACCTCACCAGTATACTGGCGACCATAGCGGAACAGGAGCGAATGATCTAAACGAGAATCCTTGAATTACTAAACTAAGAGAAGTTTTCTTTCCTTTTTTTTTTCTTTCTGTTGTTTGTCTTGTTTCTTTCCTTTTTCTCGTTTTTTTGTTTAATGTTAGTATATTTTGATTTTCTTTTCTTTATGTTTTTTCCTTTCACTAAATGTCTACTATGATGAAACAGTTGTAATGACTTGCACTTAATCTTAAAGTTTCTGTTTGGGATTTGAAAGTTAAATTTCATTTCTTAGATTATGTTATTGCTCAAGTCGACAAGTCTTCCTAATGCATAATTCTTGATTACTAAATGGTTGTAGAAGGCTAATATGCCATCAATTTTTCAAAAATACAATTTTAACTTTTCAGAAGCATGTTGGCATTATTTTGATTGTTCATACTCTCTCTATTATCCTAGTTGTTAGCTTTTGAGCCTAAACACTTAAATTCTTTGTTGATTGATTATCTAGACATGTGTTATCCCTCTAGAACTTGCACTAATTATGACTTGCATCCTTTGTAATTTATGCATACATTGAGACAATTTTGTTTGGTCGTTTGAGCCTTTCTAACTACCCTATGAAAATGTTATCCTTTGCTAGCACCTTTTGAGCCTTGCCCTTTTCTTTTGGTCACTAGCCACATTACAAGCTAAAGACCTGACTCTCATTACATCACCTTACTTGGAGTTAGGTAGGAAATTTTTATCTTGTCTTGGTAAAATTCTAAGTTTGGGGTTGCTCATGGGATAGAAACCTTTTAAGTTTGGGGTGGTGGTTCTCACAAAAAAAAAAAAAAAAAAAAAAAAAAAGAAAAGAAAGAAGAAAATATAAAATAAAAAAAAATAAAAAATAAATTCAATTTATGTACTTTTGTGAATAATATCTTCTTAATTCTTTTGTCAATGTTTGAGAATCTCCAGTATGAAAAGGTGAAGAAAAAAAATGGTAGAATAATTTGGAAATATATGTCTAACTCCAAGTAGTAAAGCCTACTATCCCAAAATTTCATACCCTTATCTAAGTCCAATTACAACTCGTAAGTCCTCAACAACAAAAAATGTATGTGTTTACTACATTGTGATTGCTAACTAGAATTTTTTCAAGCCTATAGTAGTGTGATGCATGTTCTGGAAATTGAGTGATAAATTCATAACTCTTTCTAAACACTTGAGAGAAATTTTGGTGAGATTGTGTGAAGAGAGAGTTGAATTTGATGAATGAATGCTAAGGTGTACAAATCTTGTTGTTTTTTTTTAAAACAACCATAGAGCATGATGAATGTTCTGCAGTAGCAAGAACTTTGAGAATTGAGTTTGATTTGATTTAAGAAATTGAATTTATGTGTGCTTTTAACGGTTCCAAATCTGAAATTAATTATTGCTTGGGAACAAGCAATAGATTAAATTTGGGGTTGTGATGACTCTTAATCATATGCATATTTTCCCACTGTTTTAGTCTTATTTATCTTCAATCATTAGTTAAATTAAAAATTTATTTGATATATTTTTGTTGATTTCGGTTCTTTGAGTTAATAAAATAATTTGTGTTTTTAATTCATTGATTAAGTAGGAATTTTTCGTAATTTTACATTGCGTTTTGTTTTAGTGCAATGCTGAATTTTGGTGATAAATCAACATGACCTATGTACAGTATTTCAGCCATATCTGGAGTTGTAGATGTCTAATTGGAGTCACACCAAGTGAAAATGAAAGCTACGATCCATAGCTACAACGTTCATGAAGACACCATAACCAAATTCAGACTTGAAAGAGGAGAAAAATGCAATATACGTTGGATAGCAGATGATGTGCGCTTGAAGCCCGCCAGACGCGCCTGAGGCGCGTTTCCAGCCATTCAGCACTGTCAAGGCCCGCCTAAAGCGTGTTTTCTGCGACTGGGGAGCATTTCCGGACCAGTAACATTGTCCAGGTGCGCCTTCAGCAACCATAAAAACACAATTTTTCACATTTTTAGGGATCTTTTTGACTCTTGGGAAGTTGGGAGACTTGTGACCTAGCATATAAACTCAAAGACGACCGTTTCTAATATCATTGGAGAAGTTTTACAAGAAGGATTCATGAATGATTCTTGATAAAACTGCTCCAATGATGTTAGAAACGGCTGTCTTTGAGTTTCTATGCTAGGGCACAAGTCTCCCAACTTCCCAATAGTCCAAAAAGATCCCTAAAACAGTAAAAATCTGCATTTTTATGGTTGCTGGTGCGGGTCGCGCACTCCAGGCGCGTTTGGGCTGTAGCAGATGATGGAAAAAACGCTTCAGGCGCGCTTGGGCGCGCTCCAAGCGCTCAGCATCTGTTGTCTGGTGTATATTGCATATGTATCCTCATTAGATTCTGAATTTGGTCCCGGTTTCTTCATGAAAGGTGTAGCTATGGATCATAGCTTTACTTTGCACTTGGTTTGACTCCAATTGGACATCTACAACTCCAGATATGACTGAAATACTCTACATATGTCATATTGATTTCTCACCAAAATTCAGCACTGCACTAAAACAAAACGCAATGTAAAATTACGACAAATTCTTACTTAATCAACGAAATAAAAACACAAAACATTTTATCAACTCAAAGAACAAAAATCAACAAAATATATCAAATAAATCCTCAATTTAACTGATGATTGAGGATAAATAAGACTTAAACGGTGGAAAAATATGCATATGATGAAGAGTCATCACAACCCCAAACTTTATCTATTGTTTGTCCCCAAGCAACAATTAATTTCAGATTTGGTCCAATTAAATGCACATTTAAATTCAATTTCTCAAATTAATCAAACTCAATTTTCAAAGTTCTTGCTACTGCAAAACATTCATCATGCTCTATGGTTGTTTTTAAAAAAAAAACAAAAAGACAACAAGATTTGTACACATTGGCATTCATTCATCAAATTCAACTCTCTATTCACACAACCTCACCAAAATTTCTCTCAAGTGTTTAGAAAGGGTTATGAATTTATCACTCAAATCCTAGAACATGCATCACGCTACCATAGGCTTGAAAAAATTCTAGTTAGCAATCACAATCCAGTGAACACATACATTTTTGGAGGACTTTCGGGTTGTAATGGGGCTTAGGTAAGGGTATGACATTTTAGGATAGTAAGCTTTACCACTTGGAGTTAGGCATACATTTCTACCTTATTCTACCATTTTTTTCTTCACCTTTTCATTATAGAGATTCTCAAACATTGACAAAAGAACAAAGAAGATATTATCTACCAAAGTACACAAATTGAAATTTTTTTATTTTTTTATTTTTTTATTTTTTTTTTCTTCTTTCTTCTTTCATTTTATTTTTCTTCTTTTTTTTTATTTTCTTTTTCTGAAAATCACCACCCCAAACTTAAAAAGTTGTTATCCCATTAGCAACCCCAAACTTAGAATTTTATCAAGACAAATTTTTTTTTTCTACCTAACTCCAAGTAAGGTGACTTAATTAAAGTCAGGTGTTTTGTTTGTAATATGGCTAGTAACCGAAATAAAATGGCAAGACTCAAAGAGGCTAGCAAAGGGTAAAATTTTCATAGGGTAGTTAAAAAGGCTCAAACGACCAATAAAATTGTCTCAATGTATGCATACATTACAAGTGATGCAAGTCAGAATTAATGCAAGTTCTAGATGGATAACACATGTCTGGATAATCACACAACAAATAATTTAAGTGTTTAGGCTCAAAAGCTCACAGCTAGGATAATAAGAGAGAGTATGAACAATCAAAATAAAGCCAACATGCTTCTGAAAAGTTAAAATTGTATTTTTGAAAAATTGATGGCATATTAGCCTTCTACAACCATTTAGTAATCAAGAATGCATGCATTAGGAAGGCTTGTCGACTTGAGCAATAACATAATCTAAGAAATAAAATTTAACTTGCGAAATCTCAAACAGAAATTTTAAGATTAAGTGCAAGTCAGTACGACTGTTTCATCATAGTACACATTTAGTGAAAGGAAAAAAAAAAGATGAATAAAAGAAAGTCAACATACACTGACATTAAACAAAGAAAACGGAAAGAAACAAGACAAACAACAGAAAGAAAAAAAAGGAAAGAAAACTCCTCTCAGTTTAGATCATTCGCTCCTGTTCCGCTATGGTCGCCAGTATACTGGTGAGGTGCAAATAAATTATCATAAAACATGACTCCTGGTGTCTGTTGAGCGAAGGATGTACTTGCGACCTTAGTTTGTTTTGCTTTTTTGTTGGGTTGCCATTAGGTCCTGGAAAAAGCGCTTCAGGCGCGCTTGGGTGCGCTTGGACGCGCTTGGGCGAGCTTGGGCGCGCGTTCTGTCATTTGGAGTTGTACAATCGCTTCTCAACACATCTTTTTGATTATTTTCTCATACCAAACATCAAAACTAAGAGAATTAGCAATTAGAGACTAAAATTGGAACTAAATGGAGTAAAATAAATCTGAAATGCAATAAATAAATACGGTGCAAAGGATATAAAATTGGGTTGCCTCCCAATAAGCGCTTCTTTAAAGTCATTAGCTTGACGTCTCAACTATTGTCAAGGTGGCATATATGATAGGAAAAACACATCATCCTTCTTCTTCTTTTTGTTTGGTAGAAATTCCATGAACTTGAGAAATAAAATATGTTGCTTCCATGTCCTTCTCAATTGGACATTGATGAACAAGGTATAGATTGCATCTCGAACTTTATCAATCTCTTCTTTTTTCTTTTCCTCGTTCGTCTTTTCCTCTTGCTTATCTTCTTCTACCACAACAATGAAATTATCTTCAATCTTCAACTTCTCCTCCATCTTCTCAAACTTAACCACTTGTTCAAATAACCTCTCACATTGATTTTCAAATCTTTCAATTGAAACCATGTTATTCTTCATGAATTCAACCAAAACGTCTGTAACGTGAAAGTCATTGTCTTCTGATTCTTTGGATAGAATTTTTGGAGGTAGAATTTGTTCCCAATAGATCTTTTTAATATAACACTCGTCGTTTTCTGTGACTGCAGTGAAAAAAATCTTCATATTCTATTAGTTCATCAAGGTCATCTGAACAATGTCCA
>NC_021166.2:45187672-45196995 GCF_000331145.2 Cicer arietinum
TGCTCTACAACGAATAGTTATCTCAAACAAAGGAGAGACAAACCACTAGACATGACATTAGCAAGTTCAACAAAAAAAAAACATAAAATCAAATCAAATCAAATCATAAATTTTATTGCAGAGCAAAAAATTTCAATAAAGTAAATAAATTAAATTCAATAGTGATATAAATAGTATAATATTAAACTATTACAAGATATTGATTGCGTTTCAGCAAGTGTATTGAATCGTTGCAAGTAATAATAAAATGGTAGTATTGAGTGTCGAACTCAAGGATTGCGTTTTACTATCGAATTATATTTAATTACTGAAATTGAACAAAAAGTTTCCGAATTGATTGAAATAATATTTGAAATTAACAACAGTTATAAAATTGATCCTTTATAATGAGAAAAATGTTAGGGATGAGTTTCACTTCGAATCCAACCTTGGTGTCTAATTTGATCCTAGTTAATGAATTCCTTTATTGAATTATTACCGAATTCTCTTTATTATTCTTGCCCTAATGTCTTAGTGACAGAACCTTTAATTCCAAAGTAACCCCTAATTCCTTAGTAGATTTAAGATTAGAATTAAGCATTACCGTATAGAAATTCTCTTGTAAATTATTGCTTTGCAACTAATTTAATTGGTTTCATGACCTGCACCTATGTCTAGACTACAAATTCATGAATTTCTCATCTCAAGCATTCGTAAAGTCCACTTCCGTTTCAAAATACAAATCGTAGAACATTTTAGTGTTGATCAAGCATTAAAAAGCATTAAGCACAGATATGAGAAAAATAATTCAATAAATTCATTCATATAACCATAAATCAAATCATAAAAATAAGGGTTTCATCTTGTTACACTCATCCCTAACAAATAGGGTTTAGTTACTCATGACAGAGATAAAAGAGATAGAGATTAGAGAAGAATTACAAGAAGGATTCGTGAATGATTCTTGATAAAACTGCTCCAATGATGTTAGAAACGGCTGTCTTTGTGTTTCTATGCTAGGGCACAAGTCTCTCAACTTCCCAATAGTCCAAAAAGATCCTTAAAACAGTAAAAATCTGCGTTTTTATGGTTGCTGGTGCAGGTTGCGCGCCTCAGGCGCGGAAAAACGCGCTCCAGGCGCGTTTGGGCAGGTAGCAGATGCTGGAAAAAGCGCTTCAGGCGCGCTCCAAGCGCTCAGCATCTGATGTCCGGCGTATATTGCATTTTTCTCCTCTTTCGAGTCTGAATTTGGTTTCGGTATCTTCATGAAAGTTGTAGCTATGGATCATAGCTTTCATTTGCACTTGGTTTGACTCCAATTGGACATCTACAACTCCAGATATGGCTGAAATACTCTACATATGTCATGTTGATTTCTTACTAAAATTCAGCACTGCACTAAAACAAAGTAACAAGGCAAAACTACCCTCTCAATTTTTTCCTGGTCCAATGCTAATGAGCTTACTCATTTGCTGACTAGAGTTATGGAATTTATCTGGAACAATAATAGACTTGGTCATGCCAACATTTCTCGTAGATTGGACATATCAATATTTAATGAATCTTGGCTTGATCATTTGTCCTTTGTTTCCTAGTGCACATTCACCAAAACTTGTTCTGACCACTACCCATTTCTCACCTCTCATATAGAATTAGTGGTTTTACCTCATGCTATTCCATTTAAGTTCTTCAAGATGTGGTTAGCTCATTTGAATTGCAAAATACTTGTCTCAGAATATTGGCTCAAGTCGGTCATAGGTTGCCCAATGTTCATTTTGAAGCAAAAACTTAAGACTCTTAGACCTATGCTCAAGGCTTGGAATAAAGAGATCTTTTGTTATGTTTCCTCAAATGTGATTGACATCAATGTTGAATTAGACATAATTCATAAGCTTATAGACGACCATGGTTTTAGCGATGACTTACTTGTTCAAGGCCTGCAAGCCCAACTAGATCAAATTTGAAATGACAAAGCTAGTTCTCAAAACTTTATTAAAAGGGACAGGAACACAACTTATTTTCATTGAATTTCCAAAATCATTGTCGCCACCAATCTAACTGATATCTCTCCTAAAAAATGGTAATGATATTACCACTAATCTTGAAGAGATTGAAACACATGTACTTGATTATTTAAAATATAAATTTGTCTCCCCTAACGCTTTCAATGATGATCTTTTGCTTGACAATTTAATGCCCTCCTTGGTTTTTGAGCTGGATAATGTGAGAATCACTTCTAATCCCACTATGGAGGAGGTTAAGCAAGTTGTTTTTGAAATGGGTGAGGATAGTGCTCCAAGTAGGACACTTTTAACAACAATTATGGGGAGATAATTGAACTGGATGTTGTTGCGTCAGTGCAACTTTTTTGAGCATGAGAGCCTTCTCTGTCAATTAAACTCCAACCTCATTGTGCTCATCCCTAAAATTCCAAGAGCAGATAGAATGAAAGATTTCACACCAATTGCACGTACTAATTTCTAAAATCCTGCGTAATAGACTAACCATATTGGCTGATAGGATCATATCTCAAAATCAAAGAGGATTCATAAAAGGAAGTCAAATTTCAGAATGTATTTTCATCACATCGGAAGTCATTAATGTGCTTGATAGAAAAAAAAAATCAAGGGAATGTTGCCACGAATATCGACATCAAAAAAGTTTTTGATACATTAGATTGACATTTTTGGATTAAGGTCCTATCTGCTTTTGGATTCAATAACATCTTTTGTGGTTGGATTATCAGAATTCTTCATTTAACTAGATTATCTATATTTGTGAATGGTAAATCTCGTAGCTATTTTAAATGTGTTAGGGGTGTTAGGAAAGCTGACACTCTCTCACCAATTCTTTTCTTCATAGATGAAAAATTCTCAATAGATCCATATCCCTCATTCTTCAAAATGGTCGGCTCACCCCTTGTCTTATAGATATTATGTTGTCCTTATCCATGCACTTTATGCTGAGGACATTATGATATATTGCAAGGGGTCAAGACAAAAACATTCTCTACATCATGCATATTATGAAGCTTTATGGCGATTGTTCAGGTTAGCTGGTGATTCTCTACGCTAAATCTATTTCTTAGTCTAGAATTGGTGTCTTGTCCAACTTGCTCAGTTTTGAGCGTAGCTTAATTCCCTCTAACTATTTGGGAGTTCCAATTTTTAAAGATAAAATTATGGTTAAACTTGTCACATGAAAATGTGTCATTCTCTCTATTATGGGTAGAGTACAATAAGTTAAATCAATCATCCATAGCATGTTAGTTTATTCTCTTAATATCGATGTTTGGGCAGGGAGCTTACTCGAACAAATACATTCTTGGATCATAAATTTTATTTGGAGTGGAGACATATCCATAATAAGGTTTTAAATGTAGCCTGTTATACTTCATCCTTGTTGGAAATTCATCTCATCTTTTGATGTTTGGGACATCATGTGTAGACATAGGTTCTTAAGGGATAGAGGTCTTATCTCCCAACACATTCCCTCTCCCATTTGGCATGACTTAGAGAGCTACTTGACAGAGGTGTCTCTAAATACAATAGGGCTGATTTCTCATGGTTCAAATTTTATATTTTGGAATGATAATTGGCTAGGGCTCCATTGGTTGACGACTTCATTCACCAAGGCACGTGGCTTTTTCTGAATTATTTCATTGATAAGTTCCCTAATATTACTTCTCAAGTATAGGCCAAAGTTATTTAGTCTCCCAACATTCCCATTGAAGAACCTTTGTTCTTTAGCATTTCATTCACAATAAGCTACTTACTAATGATATTTAGAGAGCTAAAGGTTGCATTGGTTTATGTTATTAGTCGTTGTATGAATCACTTTGAAACTTCAAACCATTTACTTCTCCAATGCACTTTTTCCAACACTATATGAATATGGCTTGGTGATGTGCTAAATTGCTCCATTGGTAGGTCTAATGTTAATGCTTTACTGAATTGCTTTTTCTTTCCTTGAAGCTCCTGCGCCATGGACATAGTCATCTAAGTTCTAACTCATTAGATTTGGTTGATTTGGTCAATTAAAAATGGGAATTATTTATAAAAAATTGGATACTATTGCCAAAGCTATATCCTGTTGCAAGCTGAGGTTACATAAAGTGGTAGACTATCTAAAAAATTAGGATCTAACTAATTGGGTGAAGTCCATATTCACAACAAATTCCATCTATATGGAGTCCCAATTAGGCTTTATTATATTAGTGAAGTTATTTGGAAACAACTTGAGGCTTGGTGGATGAAAGCTAATGTAACATTCTAAATTTCATAATCAATTATTTTATTAATTAAATAGGATTTTAAAGAAATTAATTTGCTGTTAAAATTATTTTAGAATATATGTTGATTAATTTTATGATTACTTCTCTTTATATGTGTGTGTTTCTTATGGTTTGATAATCATATATATTTGATTTAATGAGTAGTATAAATTATAAATATTATGTTTAGTTATTTAATTTATTTTCAAAATTATAATGGTATTTTAGCAAAAGTATTTTAGTGGATAATATTTTGAATGAGTCTACATGTAGATTTACATTAGATATTTGTGGTGATATTTTCGTGTGCGTTAAACTATATAATAAATGTGTGCGTAGTTATATTTTAATTATTTAAGACTATTTCTTATTTTAATTATTTGTTTTATATATAAACAAAGTCTTAAGATAGTAGTAATATTGTGATTAATTTCTTTATTTTTATCTATTTTCTATGATAAGATGATTTAATACGTATTTATTGAGATTAAGTAACAATTATAAATTATTTTATGTTATATTTATTTATTTTATCATTTTGCCTATTCTATAGAGATGGTAGTATTTTTATGTGATAATTTTGTAAAATATTATAGTAATAGTTGTAGTTAATATTTCGAATATGAGAGTTTCTATTATTAATGTATTTTAAAATAGTAATTACTTTAATTACTTTTTATATAAATAAGTTTTGAAATATTAGTAATAATTTAGTAGTAAAAATTTAGTAATGAAATATTAGTAATAATTTATTTTCCCCCTTCTATTCCTCATTTAGGCCCAACACTAAGAAAAGGATACTGAAACCCTAGTCACTGCTACAAACCCTATTTCACAAACCATTTTTCTGTAAACATAAAGGAATACCAAAATCCTTGCCGCCACCACCATCACTTCCTCATTTTCGGCATCAAAAGCTTAGAACTTCTTTTCCTTGTGAACGAATTTGTGGGGGGCTTAGTGTAACACCCCGATTTTTAACAGCATGAGTGTATTTTTTTTTTTCAAAACAAATTCATAAAAACAAAGAAATAAAGAAGGAAATACTTTTGGATAAATATTTAAGTCGTAACATAATGACAAAGTCAACAAATAATTACAAGCAGCAGAATAGTTTTTGAAATAAAAATCCAAAGTATTTAAACATGAAAATACACCGGAGCTATGAGGCCTATCAGACATAGCTCATACCCTTGAGGTATTCTCGGCGGACCTGTACAAAAGCACTACCCCAAGAATTTTAACTCACCCCACGTCACATCAAACAGTGGTACATGGACCCATCAAATTTAATAATCAAGCTGACAATATTGGTATAACTACAGTCTTCCAACATACAGTAAATACATCCACAAAAGAAAGACCTCTAGTCCCTATACAACTGTCTAATATGATCATACTACAAAAAACTATACGACCCGAGTGATCTCCACGCGCCCCACAAGATCCTCCTGACACAGCTCCAGTCAGGTGTGTCCAACTACCTTCCCATCTACAGGGTACTAACCGGTAGGAAGATATTGGTTCTCATCTGAGGGCAAAGCCCAGATTTCCACAATAGTTGTAAAGGGTCACCAACCGAAATTAACAAATAACACATAACATTTAAATTTCAAATGCATAAAATGGTCTTTCAACTTAGCATGCACCTTGAAAGGGTTTCCATATGTTAAACATGCATAATCAAAGTTGAAAAATGGAGTTTTAAACAAAACTGCACTGTCGTATTTGAATACAGCATCCTTGTATTCGAATATAGTGCTGTTTCAGAAGTCAGTTGCAAAAACAGGATGCTTGTATTCGACTACACAACGGTTGCATAAGTCAGTAGCAAAAACAGGATGCTTGTATTCGACTACAAGCCTCTTGTATTCGAATACACATCAGAAAATAGCAGAAAACATCAAAAATCAGCTTTTAAAGAGGTTTCGCAATCCATCAACACTTCCACACAAATCCAAACAATCACACTTAGCAATTATGGTACAATCACAACAACAAATTGAGTTTACACACGCAATCATAACTTTAAATCAAACATGACTCACGAGGTTTCACAATCAATCAACACTTGCACACAAATCCAAACAATCACACTTAGCAATTATGGCGTAATCACAACAACAACTTGAGTTTACACACACAATCATAACATTAAATCAAACATGACCCACGTGCCAAGCACCCTAATACAATGCGTATATGCCAAAATGCATGAACTCGAAATTCCAATCAAAACCCTTCTTGAAGGGCCGTAAATCATAATTGTACTGCCTATCACAAGCCGAAGTACTAAATTACCGAGGTGCCACCTAACACGGGTCAACACAATTTACTAAAAACTTAAATCGTAAATGTACCTTATATAAATAGGATTTAATTAAATTGGATTTAAAAAAAATTAATTTGATGTTAAAATTATTTTAGAATATATGTTGATTAATTTTATGATTACTTCTGCTTATATGTGTATGTTTCTTATGGTTTTATAATCATATATATTTGATTTAATGAGTAATATAAATTATAAATATTTTGTTTAGTTATTTAATTTATTTTAAAAATTATAATGGTATTTTAGCGAAAGTATTTTAGTGAATAAGATTTTGAATGAGTCTACATGTAGATTTACATTAGATATTTGTGGTGATATTTTCGTGTGCGTTAAACTATATAATAAATGTGTGCATAGTTATATTTTAATTATTTAAGACTATTTCCTATTTTAATTGTTTGTTTTATAAACAATTGTCTTAAGATAATAGTAATATTGTGATTAATTTCTTTATTTTTATCTATTTTCTATGATATGATGATTTAATACGTATTTATTGAGATTTAGTAATAAATATAAATTATTTTTTATTATATTTATTTATTTTATTGTTTTGGCTATTCAATAGAGATGGTAGTATTTTTATGTGATTATTTTGTAAAATATTATAGTAATAGTTGTAGTTAATATTACTTTAATTACATTTTATAAATATTAGTATTGAAATATTAGTAATAATTTAGTAATGAAGTTGTGTTAAAAAAAATAGTTTTGGAAATTGTTGGTTTTATTTAATAATAATAATAACAATAATAGTAATAATAACAACAACAACAACAACAATAATAATAATAATAATAATAATAATAATAATAATAATAATAATAATAATAATAATAATAATAATAATAATAATAATAATAATAATAATAATAATAATAATATTTTCCCCCTTCTATTCCTCATTTAGGCCCTACACTAAGAAAAGAATACTGAAACCCTAGCCACTACTACAAACCCTATTTCACAAACCCTCTTTTCTGTAAACATAAAGGAATACCAAAATTATAGTTAGGACTTTTCCCCCACATAAATTATAGTTAGGCTGTTGGTTGAATGACATAAAATAAATAATCGTTATTACCTATAATTTAAAAGTAATAAATGTAATGAATTAAAATAATAAAAAACCCTAATTTTTGTTGAGATTGAATTGTAATATATGACTTCTAGGTAGTAAAGTATGAAATATTATACTATATGTGATAAAATTTTTGTTTTATGATGAATATGACATAAAGTTTGAATTTTTACCTTATATATGATAAAATTTTAATTTTTATAATGTATATGAGTTGGTGTGTGAATTTTCTTGTTATATATGTTAAAGTGTAAATTTTTATGGCTTATATGTTATAACGTTTCTATTTTTATGTGTAACTAGATTATGGTCCGCGCGCTGCGCGGATATTAATTAATTAATTTTATAAGTTTTATAAGTAATATTTTATATTATAAATATAGTTATTTTATAATATTACTTTATTGATTTGTAATAATTGAATATGATTAGGAAAATTAAAATGAAGGAAAATCATGTTTATCACAATCATCTAATTTAATTTTTAAAATATTTTGTAAAATTGGTATGATAACTTATTATATATGATAATTGTTTGACTCATTGTACTTTTGATTGTCAATTTATTTTTCAACATATAATGGAACTTGTATTTATTTGATGAAATAAAATGTAAAATACAAACCCAAAAATAAGATGTAAAAATTTAAAAATATGATTGACTATTTAATATTTTTTATTTAAAAAAAATATTAATGTTGAATTTTTAAAAATTATTTTTTATTCATATTTTTTAATAATTTTTTATATATTCGTATTTTATGATAATTTTTAATGAATTTGTGTATTTTCTTTCAAATAGAATATATATTTTTACTTTATGAAATGTTATTACGAAAATGGATTGACATAAATTGAAAGTAACTATAAATGAATTGACTTTAATGAGTAATTGAATTTTTAATGTATAAAATCATTACTCTGTAATAATATAATTGTTCATGAAAGAAGGATTAGATAATGAGTATTTATGTTCATTATGAGTGATTAGGTGTTTTTTTAATTGAATTTAATTACTAAAAATATAAATTATTACCATTGGTAAATGACTAATAATATTATAAAATAATTTATAAATTTTTTATAAAATAACTTATAAAATAATTTGATAATAACTTGATAATAATATAAATTATTATCAAATTGTAAAGTAATTTATAAATTATAAATTTATTATAAATAATTGTAAAATAATTTTATAAGTTTTATAAGTAATATTTTATGTATTATAAATATAGTTATCTTATAATATTACTTTATTGATTCGTAATAATTGAATATGATTAGGAAAATTAAAATGAGGGAAAATCATGTTTATCACAATCATTTAATTTAATTTTTAAAATATGTTGTAAAATTCGTATGATAACTTATTATATAAGACAACTGTTTGACGTACTTTGATTGTCAATTTATTTTTCAACATATAACGGTACTTGTATTAATTTTATAAAATAAAATGTAAAATACAAACCTAACAATAAGATGTAAAAATTTAAAAATATAATTGACTATTTAATATTTTTTATTTTAAAAAAATGTTAATGTTGAATTATATTGTAGAAAATATAATGATAATTTGTGTATTTTCTATCAAATAGAATATATATTTTTATTTTATAAAATATTACTAAAAAAATGGATTGACATAAATT
>NC_021166.2:45197777-45212468 GCF_000331145.2 Cicer arietinum
TAGCGTAGTCTAAATTTATTTGTTTTATTAGTATGATGTTTTAATTGCGAGCATGAGAAGTTGTTGTAAAAAAAAATTATTGAATATATTTCATCAAGAGTTTGAAATTTATTTTTTTAAAGATTAAAGATTTGCTTATACTTTAAATCAATTTTTGATATTTAAAAGTTTTAACTAATTATTTGTGCAATTAAATTATAGTTATACTGATAGGTACAAAAAATAAATTCTATTAAAAAATAATTTAATTTTACGCAATACTTAATTTTTCATTTATTTTTTAACATTCAAATTATTATTATAATAAGGAAAATTAAAATAAAAAATAGCATTCAATTATAAATATATAATTTAATTGATAAAATTAACATATTTTTTCGGAACACATATGTAGTAAACGTTGGTTCATTATATTTTTTAATATATTCATATATATTATAATTTTAAATAAATTTGTGTATTTTAATAATTGGAAGTAACTTTTTTAATAATTTTTTATATATTCGCATTTTATGATTATTTTTAATAAATTTGTGTCTTTTATGTTAAATAGAATATAAATTTTGATTTTATAAAATGTTACTAAAAAAAATGGATTGACATAAATTGAAAGTAATTTTAAATAGATTGATGTTAATGAGTAATTGAATTAGAAACGTATAAAATTATTACTCCCAATAAGTGGAATAATATAATTGTAAGGAGGATTAGATAAATAGCATTTATGTCGATATTTATGAGTGATTATGTGGTTTTTTCTATTGAATTTAATGATTAATAATATAAATTATTACAACTGGTAAATGACTAATAATACTATAAAATAATTTATAAATTTATTATAAAATAACTTATAAAATAATTTGATAATAATATAAATTATTATTAAATATTAAAATAATTTATAAATTATAAAGTTATTATAGATAATTGTAAAATAATTTTATAATTTTATAAGTTTTATAAGTAATTACAACTGATAAATGACTAATAATACTATAAAATAATTTATAAATTTATTATAAAATAACTTATAAAATAATTGGATAATAATATAAATTATAAATTATTATCAAATTGTAAAATGATTTATAAATTTATTATAAATAATTGTAAAATAATTTTATAATTTATAAATTTATTATAAAATAATATTAAAGAAATAGATTTTGGAGGTATTAAAGAAATTGCTGAAGGAAGAGGAGAAGTTGTTGAAAGAGAAGAGGTACTCTCATGAGGTACACATCAGCTTTTTGGCTGATGTGGATGAAATATGTTGAAGTGGCAAAATATGATGATGTGGCATCAGGAGTCTGTTTTAAATATATACTAGTTTGTAACCCGTGCAGCCGCACGGAAACAATGATTTTAATAAATAAATGGTTATATTTTTTATATATATATATATATCAAATTTCATAAATTTTATTGACATTAAAAAAATAAGTTGACTTAAAAAAAATAATTTACAATAAAAAAATAAAAAATAAAAATCTAATTTTAACTTAACTTAAAAACTACTTTCTTATAGGCTCAATGTTATTGATAAAATGTATGATTCTAACACCACTCTTTAATCTTACTCAAATGATGATGTCTTATTTTTGAATTCTACACATAATCTTTTTTCTTTCCAAAAAACTTATTATAAAGCAATACTTTTAATTTTAAACAAATAAAAACAATAATTATTAAAAAAATTAAATAATTAGATTAGATGAAATAATTTTTTTTTTAAATAATGGACATGGACATATATAAAATAAGTAAATTAGTAAATGTAAAGATGAGTAAGTATTTTATTTTTATTATTCAAAATATGTTATTTATATGAAATACATGACATTTAAGAATTAATATAAATTTTGTTGTATCAAGTGGCAAAATATATTTCATTTTAGTACTACTCACAGAATGAATCGATGAAATGAATTGTTTTTTTAATTCATACATAAATTTTATATTTTCTTAAATAAATTATTATTTTTCTCTTCAATATTCTGGAAATTTAATTAAATTCATGTTAAGAAGTCTAAATAAATTTTATATTTACTTAAATAAATTATTATTTTTTATTTAATATAACTGTGTGCCAACACTATTATTAGACAACCTAAAATCAAAATTATTAACACGAGCAACAACTATTTGTGAGAGAATTTAAAATCAGAGTTATTAAGACAAATCTGGTATAAGATAATAGAAATATAAATATACAAATGTACAATTTGTTGACTATTTATGAGTGAATTTAAAATCAGAATTATTAAGACAAATCTTATATAAGAGGATAGAAATATACATATACAAATTTACAATTTTTTGAGACAAAATTAAGAAACATAAACAATACAAAATATATATATATACATAACAAAATAGTAATCTTTTTTTATAAATAAAATAAAATAACAATGACAGATTGAACAAAATTTACCATTTAAGTAATTCGTGTGAACGTATACTCCAGAAAGTTGTTAGAAGCACGAACAAATATATAGTTCCATCAGGAATATTAATCTCAAATCGAGAAATAAAAGCTCGCGAATGTCAGTACTATTTCCGTTGCATAAAAGTTTTGTTTGACATTGAGGAGATCAAGACATAAACCGCATTCGCACAACTCTAACAACCAAATTTCATGACTCATTTATTGGAGAAATTGAAGTAACAAACTTTTATGAAGAAATTGAAGCAACGAAGATTTTTGTTTTCAGACATTGACATTGGATAAAGATGAATAAGAAAGTTTTGGTAAAGAAAATTTAAAAAAGGAATTGTATATACCGAGATAATATGAATGATATTTATAACGGAGACAGAGAATATTGAAGAGAGACGGTTTACGGAGCACAGGAATTAAGAAAGAAAGTATGAGGGAATTAAAAGAATTCGTAAAATAAAATAAATTAATTTGAAGCTGTGGTTGCTAAAGTAGGGTTTAAAAAACAATTCCAAAAAGTGTCACGTCGTGGTGGGTGTAATTGAATGTATTTTGCTGTTATTCTTTTTCTTTTCTAACTGACCACTAAATTCTCAACGGTGAAACGTAAATAGTGGTGTAGTGTATTTTATTTTTAATTAATTCTTTTATTTTTTAATTGGCCACTAACATTTCAACTGACGCATGTACAAATTGTGTAACATAAATTTAATTTTATTCCAAAAAAAATATTATTTCAAACTTGATATCTTCCTAACCATCTGTTTAGCTGACACGTGTCAAACTTTCCAAATTATGCTTTATTTTATTGTATAGATAGATTTGAATTGGTGGTTGCTAAAGTAGTGCTTTAAAAATAATTACCTTTCAATTGGCCACTCAATTCTCAACCGTAAAATGTGAAATGTCAGGTCGTGCATTAGATTTTATTTTTAATTTATTTTCTTATTTTTTAATTGGTCATTCACTTCTGCATTTCTCATGTAATGGAAGTTTTATTTTTTTCTTAAAAAAAAACTTTTATTTTTAATTTATTTTTCTTTCTTGGAGGTATTAAAGAAATTGCTAAAGGAAGAGGAGAAGTTGTTGAAAGAGAAGAGGTACTCTCATGAGGTACACATCAACTTTTGGGCTGATGTGGATGAAATATGTTGAAGTGGCAAAATATGATGATGTGGCATCAGGAGTCTGTTTTAAATATATATAATAGATTAAGGTGTGAGAGGTCGTTTAATTTCATGTGTATATTATAATGTAAGATGAACGGAAAAGCTGTATTTCCCAACGATTCATTCGGGCTCGCTACGCACGGAAGTAGCCGTATTTAGTAATAATCGAATTAATATGACTAATTATGGTTTGTAGGATTAAAATATAGATTAGAAACTTTTATTAGGTTGTTGTGTGATTTAAATTCTACAACTGTGCGGTATGTGTGACGAAGGTTTAAGTTTTATTTTTAATATGTTGATAGTCTTATTTATGATATATGTGATAAAATTTGAATTTTTGTGTGGCATATATGAAGGTTTTAATTTCTATATGTATGTGATAAAAGTTTAAATTTTTATGATGTAATAGATTAAAGTTTTTATGATATTTTTATGAATATATGATTTCTTGTTATGTGTGGTGGAGGCTTTGATCTTTGTGATAGTTGTTTATGAATATATGATCATTGTAACACCCCGTTTTTCAAAGCGAGGATGTATTTTTTTTTTCAAAAGTAATTAAAATAAAACAGAGAATTAAATCAGGAAATGCCTTTGGATAAATAATTGAGTCATTATAATTTACAAGCAGCGGAAAAGTTTCTCCAATTATAAATCCAAAACATTTACACAATAACAAATGGTACATGAAACCATTCAAGTAAAAAGTCAAACTGACAATATTAGTATAAGTACAGTTTTCCAAACTAAAAATACTCCAATCCAAAAAGAAGGACACCTAGTCCCTATACGTCATCCTAATCTGATCATCCTACCAAAAAGCTATACACCCTGAGTATCTCCACGCGCCCCGTGAGATCCTCCTAACGTAACTGCAGTCACGCGTTCCCATCTCCATTCCCGTCCGTAGGGTACGAACCGGTAGGACCGTCCTGACTCTCATCTGAGGGCAAATCCCAAATTTCCACAATAATTGTAAAGGGTCACCAACCAAAAAAAATAACAGTTAACACATAGCAATTAAGATTTTAAATGCTCAAAATAACCTTTCAACTAAGCATGCACCTTAAAAGGGTTTCCATATGCCAAACATGCATAAACAAGGTTGAGAAATGAAGTTTTTAACAAAACAACATTGTTGTATTCGAATACAGCATCTCTGTATTCGAATACAAGGCTGTTTCAGCATTCAGCAAAAAAAACAGCATGTCTGAGATTTTTAATGAAAACAGAATCCTGGGCTGAATTCAATCGATTGGTAAATCGATTGATTGGTTCCTGAGCCCCTGGTTTCGAGCCAATCGATTTCCTAATCGATTTGGTGAGGGATTCTTAATGAAACAGAATCCTGGGCTGAATTCAATCGATTGGTAAATCGATTGATTGGTTCCTGAGCCCCTGACTTAAGGCCTAATCGATTTGGCAATCGATTTCGAAAGGGATTTTAAAAAGGCTGATTTACAAAATCGATTGGCTAATCGATTTTGTGAATTGGCCAAGTCCCTGTTTACCCATCCAATCGATTGGGAAATCGATTTCCCTGATCAGTTTTCCAAAAATTCATGAATTAACCTAAGTCATTCCTAATCAAGTTCACCACTTAACACTTAGCAATTTCTACGCGATTACTACGACACACAAAGGTTCGATAACCATCATACTCACACACAATACACAACACATAGCACTTAACACCTTCATCTCAGTTATCACGATAAATTAAAATTCGAATCACTCAATCATAAACTCAAATCCAACATGACTCGCGTGCCAGGCACCCTAATGCAATGCGTATATGCCAAAATGCATGGACTCGGAATTCCAAACCAAAACCCTCCTCGAAGGGCCGTAAATCATAATTGTACCGCCTATCGCAGGCCAAAGTACCAATTACCGAGGTGCCACCTATCACGGGTCAGCACGATTTACTAAAATGCGTAAATCATAAACGTACCACCTATCACGGGTCAGTACAGTTTACCGAGGTGTCACCTATCACGGGTCAACACGATTTACTAAAAGAAAAAGCGGGAATCGTAAATGTACCACCTATCACGGGTCAGTACAGTTACCATGGTGTCACCTATCACGGGTCAACACGATTTACTAAAATGTAAATCGCAAACGTACAACCTATCACGGGTCCGTACAGTTTACCAAGGTGTCACCTATCACGGGTCGACACAATTTACCAATGAAATGCATGAGCATACACAGACTCCATTCACAACAATCGTTAAGCAAATGCAGATATTAAAAGATTCCCCATTTTTAATACCCATTTACTTAAACGACTTTCAAACAACATTAATTAAATAAGTCATTAAGAGATTCCCCGTTCTTAATACCGATTTATCTTAATGATTTTCAAAACAAAACGTTAAGCAAACAGTCATATTAAGAGATTCCCCATTCTTAATATACTTTTGACTTAAACGGTTTTCTCGCAAAACATTCAGTAAACGAGTCATTAAGAGATTCCCCATTCTTAATACTGATTTATCTTAATGATTTTCAAAACAAAACGTTAAGCAAACAGACATATTAAGAGATTCCCCATTCTTAATATACTTTTGACTTAAACGATTTTCACACGAAACATTCAGTAAACGAGTCATTAAGAGATTCCCCATTCTTAACACTCATTTACCGGAACGATTTTCAAAAACGATCGTTAAGTAACCGGGACATTAAGAGATTCCCCATTCTCAACGCCCAGTTAACTTAAACCTTTTCCTCAAATGCACATTAAGTAAACCGAGGTATTAAAAGATTCCCCATTTTTAATACTCGTTTAACTCTAATGGTTTTCAAATTCCACGGAAACAAACTCAAACATACTCTCACATTCAAACCATAATTCACAACAACCACACCAATTAACAAACATCAAGTATGGACACGCCAAATACAACGAACACAAATCAAAGCCAACATAACACCCAGATACATCAAATTTCATTTACTCATAATCATACACAATGACATTCAAATTCATTTACCACGAAACATTCATCATTATAAACAAAACCTAACTCTAAGGTTTTACCCATAACGCACTAGTTTCGTTTTTCCCCAAATCGATACATTTAACCCTAACAAATTCCTTCCCACACAACCACAGATAAGTCCCTAATGCAAACTAGAAGTTTGGAAGGAGCCCTTACCTCAACGTTAGCTTTAACGTGCGTTTCCGGTACCGCGAGTAATTCCGGTAAAATCTCCGCTCGCAACGCCGCTTCCAAATTAGTTCACTAGTACCGTAGCGTGGTGGTGAGCAACTTTCCCTTCTATCTCTTCGAGAAATGAGGTTTGGATCTAGAAGAAACAGAGGGGTTTGTGTTTGGATCTCAAAAACCGTTTTTCTTCGTTTTCGAATCAAAGAGGAAGAGTGGAGTTGCGAAAACCTTGATCTAACTCTCACCCAACCTTGGGTTACTAGTTTTGAAGAAAGGAAAGCGACGAAAATGAAAATGGGAGAAAGGAGGAAAATTGGCCGCGGGAGAGGAAGAAGACGATGGAATTTTTCAGTTTTCCTTCCTTTCTTTTTCTTTCCTTTGTTTTTCCTTTCTTCCTTTTTCCTTCTTTCCTTTATATACTCTTTTCTTTTCCTTTTCCTTCCTTCTAGTTTTCTTTTCTTTTTCCCCCCAAACAAACATATATAAATGTAATAAATATAACTTAACAAATATCTCAAAATCTAGATATTTGTTAAATTACCGTTTCACCCGAAACACATTAAATTCTCCGTAAAGGATTCATCGCAGTTAAATTCAATTTATTTATCAACGAGAAATTTTAATTGGCATCAAAATATCTTTTTGATTATAAAACTCCAAAATATTATTAACTTTGGCTTAAAAGCCTCCGAGCCAAAATCCAACATACACCAAAAATACATAAATGGTACTTTAAAATTATGGGTCTTACAATCATCATGATATGTGGGGTCAAAGCTTTTATTTTTATGATGGTTGTTTAAGAATACTTAATTTTCTTGATAAGAACGTGTGATGTATGGTTTAGTGATATTTAAATAAGGTGGTGATTTCGTATAAGTTATTTTGGATCATTTGACTTAATCTTAGTGAGCTGTGTAGGAATGCTTGATTTTTATGATATATCATCATGTCATGACATATGCATCTTAGTGGACTGTGTGGGAATATTTTATTTTGATAATGCACCATTATGTCATGACATATGCATCTTCGTGGAAGTTGCCTTTGTGGCAGGTTTTTTCCCTCATTGGTATGGGTGATTTTCTGTGTGGAAGTTGCCTTTGTGGCAAGTTTATTTTCCCCATTGGTATGAATGATTTTCTGCGTGGAAGTTGCCTTTGTGGCATGTTTATTTTCCCCATTGGTATGAGTGATTTTCTGTGTGGAAGTTGTCTTAGTGACAGGTTTATATCCGGATCATGTAATTATTAGGAGCATGCATAGCATTGCACCGTCATGTGATTGTTGGGTTGTGGTTAATGTGTATTTAAATGATTTGATGTTATAATGAGATATTGATTCTCCTTGAGTGATTTTGACTTTATAAAATGATTTTTCTTGAAAAGCTTTGTTATATTGTGATGTGTTTGATACGGCTATTTGTTGATTATTTGAGCATTCATTATGCATATATTTTGATATACTATTTACTGAGTTGCACATTTTTTTCTTTTAAATTGGAAGTTTTTACGTTTATATGTTTTATGTTATTCTTCTATATTTCTTGCTTTGGTTTGATGTGGACGATGGGAAAAACTGATCCTTACAACAACATTTTAGGTACTAATGAGTTCAAGAAGATTCAAGAGTAGTTAATGAGTATTGACGTGTGACGAACGTGGGGTAAACATGGGTTTTCTTTCAAGACGATTTTGTAATAATGGAACTGTTCAATACTTTTAAGTTCTTTTAATCTTTTGTCACAAACTTTTAAAGTGTACTAGAATTCTAGAAATACGGAAGTGGTTTCCCTTCCGTTGAGAATAATATTCTTTACATTATTTTAATTTTGAATAAATATTTTCCTAATGATATTAAATAACATGATTGTTACTAATTATGTAAAACGAATAAATGGTAAGTATTAAAAAAAAAAGATTCATAAACTTTTCTAAGAAATAAGTATTTTTTTAAGTAACGTTTTGGATTAAAAATCTGGGGCGTTACAGCTAACTTAGATGACTCAGCTTTACATGATCCTCCAAGGGCAGCAGTTGGATTCATCTTCAGGGATTAGAAAGTTACTTTCTTGGGATGGTTAGCTTCAAATCTAGGCAGTGCCACTACCTTAGATGCTAAGTTTATGGATGTAATCCTTGCAATTGAATTTGCTAAGGAGAAAGGTTGGCACAATATTTGGATTGAATGTGATTTTCAGATAATGATTCTTGCATTCAACAACTCCAACCTTATTCCTTGGAAAATTCATACTCATTTGGAGAAATTGCGTGGTTCTTATCAATTCCATGAGGGTCAAACTTTCATTCTTCTTCTTCTTCCTTGTTTTCCCCCATGTCTACTATTTCTTCTTCTTCTTCTCCATGTAAAACTTCTTTAGAGTCTCCTTTGCATATTTCTTTTGATTGATGATATTCATTTTGTTTGACTTCCATTCCAAGAAAGAAATTCAATTGTCCACAGTCGATAATTTCAAACACCTTCATCATATTTTGCTTAAACTCTTCAACAAACACTATTGCTTATCAACAAGTACTCATTAATCTTTTTGTACCAGGACCTTGGAGCCTACTTCAAATCGTACAAGGATTTTTTCAGCAAATAGACCTTATCTTCTTGCCCTTTAATTGTAAATCCTTTAGGTAGCTCAACATATATATCCTCATTCAAATAACCTTTGAGAAATACAGATTTTACATCTAGTTGAAACACCTTCCAACCTTTTTGTCCTACCAAAGCAATAGTCAATTTAATTGTCTCTAGTCGAGCTATTGGAGCAAATGTTTCAAAAAAATAAACTCCAAATACTCAAGCGTAACACTACAAGTCTTTCCTTGTGATTATTAAAGCAACTATCCACTTTGAATCTTTTTATGCTTTTGTAAATTTTTTTTGAATCTAAGACCACAACTCTTTGATTGTTTATGACTCCTTCATCCGTTGCATCTCAAACTCCCAGATCAAATTCAACATTTGCATCCCTTTGACTTTCTCATTTCTTTCATACTCTTGCTTGAGAAAATCCCAAATTTCTATGGCTAACTTTAGAGCCATAATTTTTGTAAAGATTACTTCAGAAGCAACATAAAATAGATAAGATTTTGTCTTCGATTTTTGATGTTTTCTATCCTCGTGATTTTTTATTTGTGCAAGCATTGGATTGTCTGATGTTGGATCTATCACACAATCATTCTCAGCAGCCTCCCAAACACCATTAGCATCAAGATAAGCCTCAATTCTGGTTCCTCATATGTGATAGTTCCCACCTTAAAAAATTGACAATTTTATGGATAAGTTACCAGATTTCATTTTCAACTCTCAAGTTAATGTCTAGGTGTTTAGTGGAATTCTCAACCTTATTAGGTCCCTCAAGAACAAAAATGTTATGATTACCACTTGTTATCAAAATGTTAATTAGGTGATTGTAGTTAGATCAATATGGCATTTACATTAGGTGATTGTAGAACTAACCGTTTCAACAACAATTATAGTCGATTCAAATTCAAATAATTCATTATGATAAAGTTGTACTTAAATATAACAAATAGTGAAATTGAGTTGAAAATCCACTTCCATCCTCTTGAATATTTGGGTCATCCCTAACATTAAAATGGTTAGATTTGAGAAAATATATACTCATCTAAAGAAGATACAAAATTAGATGGGATGAGGGTTGAAATCCAAGTTTCCATCTCCTATGGATAAATATTCGGGTTTGAAAGGAGTAGAAAATATGCATAAGTCTTATCTATGCCTACTTCGAATGTACATTCCAAATTTTATATGAGATAATTTTTACTTACAGATATAAACCTTTTGATTTTCAAAATTCGTGTAACTTTCAAAGTTGTTCCCCTCACAGATATAAACCCGAATAACATGAAACATTCACGAATCAGCACCTATAAATCATATGAAATATCACCATTTAAGATATAGTAATGTTGTGGCTCTAAAACAAACCAAATTACTTCATTCGTATTTAGCAACATACCTGTGATGATTGGACATGTGTGTGAGAGAGACCAGAAAAGATCACAATCATGGAGTTTCCATCGCCATTTGGTGTTGTGGGTGTCATTTTTGGAAAGATCACAATTAGACGCTTCGTCATGTAGAAATATAAACATACATCTCCCAAGTGTATCATTTTGGTTGCGATTCTAAGATTGGAAAAAGATGAGGGCAAAGATGCAATTTGGAGATTTAGGGTTTATTTTTAATTTTTTTATAAATATTTTTAATATAATAAATAATATTTTTTATTAAAAATTATTTATAAATTAATAACAATGAACGTGTTGATGTGGGTTCCAAATTACTAAGAGGTAAACACCCGAATTTTAAAATTAAAGTATCAAAAATTAAATTTGAATAAAATAAAGAATATTTAAATTTTTAAATAAAAAGATGAACACCCGAATTTGAAAATTGAGGTATCAAAAGTTAAATTTGAAAAAATAAAGAATATTTAAACTTTTAAATAAAAAGATGAACAAAAAAAATAAAGCACATAAATAATTTCAAGATAAATATGACTCTAAATTAACTCCATTTTAAATCAAGAAGAAAAAAAACAGTGACAAAGCTGAACAGAGAGGTGATTGTGCTAGATTAATAACAATTCTAAAAAGAATATAATAAAATAAAAAGTAATGATAATAAAAACACTTATTAAAGATAAAAAATGAAATAAATTTTTTTCTTTTTATAATTGTAAATTTTAAATTACATAACTTATAATAATTTTTTTTTATATTTTAATTTTTAATAAATATTTCAAAGATATTTATTAATATTTTGTTAAAATAAAAATAATTTGAAGATATAATGTGTCAATATATACCACAAATGAACGGTCTCAATTCAAAAACAAAATTTATTTGTATTTATCTCAACGAAAATGACAATAGAGGGTCGACATGCAATTCTATTTAGTATCAGTACTTTGGATTTCGGCCACTCACATACATCAAATTAATCACGTTGTCCAAAAAAAGATCAAATGAACCACGTTTAGAATTAATTTGATAAATCGAGTTGAAAATCAATAATGACATGAGTACTAGACTCAAGCACATGAGGTTATAAGATTCATGGAAAAGTTAGAAAATAAAATAAAATCGTTAATGACATAATTCAATACTTTTGAGTATTAGACTAAGCACATGGGGTTATAAGCTTTATCAGAGCACAAGAGTTATAATATAAAACAATAATATTATTAACTATAATTTTTATGATATATTCACAAATTAAAAGGTTTTAATAAAATTATAAATTAAATAGTTATTTATTGTTTTCGTATTTTAAAAAATTTTATTATAAAATAAAACATCATATAATTGTTTAAAAATAATATATTAATATTTTATATTTTATAGTAAAAAATGTTCAATAATCATTATTATGAATAATAAAAATAGAAAAAAATTAAAATAATATTTAATTATTATGAATTTTTAAATGACAAAAAAAATTATTTCAAAAAAATATTTAATTATTAATTTTAAGATCAACTCAACTTAAAAAAGTAGAATTATTAAATGTGTGACACCCTAAACCCAAATTGAAATAAAAAGTAAAATGCACTAGTCTTTTTTAGAGAGATTCGCAGCAGTTCCAAAATAGAGCATATATTTTTTTTTAAAACTATAAGGTTCATGATGTCACATTTATACTTACACAAAATGCTTGCATAAAAATTTTCAATAAAAAAAATCCTTTAAAATCGAACATAGTTGAAGTTTATTAATAATAAAAGATAAAAATAACACAATTGATCGATCAAATTTACAAAAATCTAAATTAGTTCTTAACTCAACAAAATATGACAAATTACTCCTACCCAGTATCACCTATTCAGAGCGTGGATCATCAATCGATAACTAAAATAACTGTGCTCTCACAAGCGCCAAACACAAGCAACGAGGGGTGAGCTTTGAAAATATGTAATAGTATAAAATAATTGAGAAGAACACGTAAAATATATTAAACACTGTATCTTATCAAATCACAACCAAAAAGAATAATCAAGGTAAAACATTGATACAATCCACAACATCAAGTAAATACACAAATCAAGTAATGTTATGCATGCTCTTATACTCTAGACTCCTCCACTTTCTTTGGTATCATTCTAACTATGAAGTACTTGGTTAGGAGGCTTGATACTATGCCACCACGCAAGTGGACGGACAATTCAAATTGGTCATGTCCTCATAGATCCCCTCAACTCAAGCTGAGACACATATACGCGACAGTCGAGGTAAACGTGTGTTGCATGGTAGCTCCTGACATTTGGAGTGCTACCTCCAAGTCACCTAGGAGTTCCCCACCTGAATACCTCTAATGTCTAACAATCATGCCCTAAGGCTCAACAACAGACCGTCATGATCAGGCCCATTAAATTGTACTTCCCCAGAATCACTAGGCTTGTCAGACCTTACCTATATGATGACAAAATAATATCCACTTCAAAAATTATCAACATCTACTGTCTCCCCTCGTTGGCCTAGGTTACTCACTCCATTAAGAGAACCATCATTGGTATGGGTCAAATTCGTCACTATTCAATTAAACACAATATGTATATCATGATATTCATCAAGGTGGTAACATCATAAGTCAAGGAGTACACATCGTCATTGCAGATTTCCATAGTCATACATTACATTCAGAATTTATCGTCATAATATGCAATCTCAAACAATAAAGGGTCTTCACTCACATATAATAATAATACTAGATCATTCACACACACCACATCAATTTCAAGGCAAATAATTACAATTCATCACATTTTATATCATATATCAATATCAAGGATATATATAAACAAAGTAAAGAATGCATCAAATACACAATTCTACAATAATTCAACTACCACACTATCTTCAAATATCAAATCAAACAACATCCTATAAGAGTTTCTAATTCATATTTTAACCTCACCAAATTCAAGTTTGCTCTATTGTCAATTATTACTCAAAGGGCTTCAACCGTACGTAGCGAGTCCAAAATGAACTATGAGAAATACGGTATTCCCGTTCATCCCACTTAATTTATACTCATGCATTCGAACTCACTCTCACTCCATACCTCAATTTGACGCTTTCATAAGATATAAGGACCATAATGATTTTCAGCAACTATGAGATGTCAACAACACACAACGCACGAGTCCAAAAGCATCGACGAATTTGCAGAGTCAATGAAACATAACTGATAATTTACGCGGACCATAAAAATCAATGTTACATAATTAATAAATATATGAAGAGAAGAAACATGTTTGAAACAAAGTAAAACAAGTTATCAGAAAAGGCTTCACCGACGTGTTGGAGCTCTGACAGGGTCATACATCAACTTCACTGAAACAGAAAAATCAGTAGTGTTTCTTGAAGATTTCGACGAGAGGAATCCAAAAATTATATCATTTTTTCAAGACGATGAACGGGTTGTCCACATTTCAAGAAAACAACTGCGACAATGGTGGAAACCCATTTTTTAAAATGTAACAGTTGGCGATTTCAAGCATAGGTAACGAAAGGGGGTGTTTCGTGGAGTCCAAATATGGTCTTGGTTTTCGTTGGTGATAGTCGTGGTGGCCAAAATTTTGATCAAAAGGTGGAGATGTGATATTTGGCAAAGAGGGATATGGCGTTTAAATTTGCGATTCAAGTTGAAAATGAAAGAAGAGATCACAACTATGACAAATATGGTCTCAGTTTTGCACAACATCGACTATAATGGTCATAATTGAAGCGGAAGGGCGGCGAGGGTATATACGAAGAAGAAGATGATGGCTCGATCTTCCTTTTCCTTTTTATTGTTTTATTTTTATGTTTTCATTATTATTATTATTATTATTATTATTATTATTATTATTATTATT
>NC_021166.2:45222468-45222601 GCF_000331145.2 Cicer arietinum
AAATAAATTTTGGTGGCGGCTCCATTGAATTCGATGAAAACTCGAAATTTTAGGCTGCGACAGATATATACAAGAATACATAATATATATTTATCATTGATAAATATAAAAGATACATAATAAATATTTATCA
>NC_021166.2:45223101-45225066 GCF_000331145.2 Cicer arietinum
CATGGGCCCATTAGTATGGAATTCATCCACAAATCTTATAAGTCTCCTTTTATATCCTCCCAAAACTCCTTCTCAAAACCAAACCAAAGTTAACTTGATAATTTAAATTAATATTAAATTATACTTTTACTTTATAAACATTACTATTTGAATTTAGAAGAAAATATGATTAGTAGATAATAGTTGTTGAATGATATATTAGAAGTAGAGAAACTTTATGTTACACAAATGAGGTAAGCTTTGCATCATGCAATGGTAGAAAAATTATGCATGGTGCAAGATGGTCTTATCTATGTACATTAGAGAAAACTAAAAAGTAATCATCTTTAGTATGATATTTATTGTAATTTGCTATCATATTTTTTGGATATGTTCAAGATAAGTGATAATGATTTAAAAAATCAAAGTTAAAATATTTATCTTTAAATAATTAATTGTGGCTTCGTATTTTATAAACGTATACTAAAATTTCTCTAATATTAATATAATAAAATTTTCTACCATCTTTTGAAATCTCTTTAAATAAATTTGACAGTGTATTCCAAGAATTATGTAAAAGTTTGTATAAATCAAATGATCTCATGATATATTATTGTTTGTGTGCTCGTATTTGATATTCAACCAAATAATACCTTTCTAAGATGAAAAAAATTACAAGTCTTTTATTAGATAACCTTTTGAAAGGTTCCAAAGAAAAAATATATGATACATCCTTTAGTAAAACAATTTGAAATAAAATTTGAGTTGTAAATATTAAAATATAGAAAAAATAAAACATCAAAGTTGAAATAGTTTAGATAAAAATTGGTATAACGTTGAAGAAAAATTAATCAGTACTATGCAATTGCATTTAAATAGTGTATTTGGGGAAGACATTTTAAAATATTAAGAATCATCATATTATAATAAGTTAGACTAATAATATGCAAGTTACCAAACTAATATATTATGAACTGCAAGAAATTTAAACATTATAACAATGAAACTACAAAACTCACATATTGAGCTCTTTCAACTTGTTGATTGATTGAACGGTTGCAAATGAGAGTTACTTAGGATGCAATAAATTCTATCATATAAAACCAAATGATTTTTATAGACAAATGAGAGTTATCAAATTTATTATATGATATAATTATGTAATAATGAGTTGGGAGAGAGTTGCTTTCGGTTATAAAATTGGTGCAAGAACTCATAAAGAATAAAAAGGAAATATAAATTAATGAAAGAATGAATGTAATATAGTCTTAGAGAAGAGTGGTAGCAAGACGAATTTTGAAGGTGCCACGTTATAATATATTTGATGTTACAAAATTTAGATTAAGTGTCAATAGATATAATTCAGAATTGGTGCAAGAACAAATAAAGAATAAAAAGGAAATATAAATTAATGAAAGAATGAATGTAATATAGTCTTAGAGAAGAGTGGTGGCAAGACGAATTTTGAAGGTGTCACGTTATAATATATTTGATGTTATAAAATTTAGATTAAGTGTCAATAGATATAATTGAGAGATTGTTTTAATATATTATAAATAGATAAACATTTTTTTTTTATGTTGTTACAAATTTTTATCAAAGAAAGCTGTAGAATGTAAGATCATACCACAAGACTATAATTATAGTATACATATATTCTCATAAAATAGATAAATATTCAAAAGTTACAAATAAATGGTTACATACATCAAAATAAATAACAATAACGATTCAAAATTAATATAAAAATATTATTGACAAAAGAGTACTTGAATTTGATATGACCGACATGTGGCAGAACTTATATTGACTCCTCTATTCCGATATTGTTTATATTGCTTTCAATCTTTATATCGTATATGAAAATAAATATCAAGAATAAATGACATAAAAAAGGAATATCAAATTTATATATAAGAATTTGAAACAAAAATTTGAGGCATTAATATATATATATATATATATATATATATACATATATATATA
>NC_021166.2:45225096-45228889 GCF_000331145.2 Cicer arietinum
TTTATAAATTAGGTGTTTAGATATTTTCTTATTTTTAAAGATTTAGTGATTGATTTTTCTGATTTAAGATAATGGATGAACAAGATAAATGACAGTAAAATAATGAACACAAAGATATTATCATGGTTCCCCTTATGACCAAGGGTACATTCAGTCCTCTTGCACACTACAAGAGATATTTCCACTATTGTCAGAAAATGTACAAATCCCATCCTAGGATTTCTACTACAAACTTCTAACAAAAACTTCTAAGATAGCACGTCACTATCTTAGATTAGACTACTTTAAGAAAGTACTACTTTCTTTTACAAAGAATGTAATTTGATTTGGAATAAGAATAAGAATGGTATAATGATTTCAATCCAATATTATTTCAAATTTACTTTGAGAACCTTTCTCAATGATATGAAAATGTAATGCAAGTACTTGAAATAAGAAAAATAACTTTTAGAAAAAAATTCAGAAATTTGTTCAAAGTTGTTCAAGGTTTGATAGTAGGATTGTGTGTTCATTAATCTGAAACTATAGGGTACTTATACTACATAGACATCACTTCAGATAGGTGGCCATTGTTCCAAGAGTTTTGATGAACAAATGCAATGATCTAGAGCCATTTCAGATCTGAAAAATTGCATTATTTTCAGGTGTATTCAAATACAATATGTATGTATTCGAATACACTTCTTATAACGTTCAAATTATTCAAAATTTTCATCTTGTATCCGAATACAAATGTCATGTAGTCGAATACAAATAAGTCTATTTTGCTACTGACTTGCTGTTTGTATTCGACTACAACAGGTTGTAGTTGAATACAGATGTGTAGTATGAGCTACTGATGTAACACCCTAAATTTTATAATAAATTATTTTATTAGTTAAGTATGATTTTAAATAATTAATTTACTGTTAAAATTATTTTAGAATATATGATGATAAATTTTCTGACTAATTTTCGTTATATAGGTGATTTCTATGATGTGCTAGTTTTATAAATATTAGATTACATGAGCGATATAAATAATAAATATTGTATTCTACTTTTTGATCTATTTTTTAAAAAATAATAGTATTTTAGTGTAATACATAGTTTAAAGAAAAAGATTTTATGCGATTTTACGTGTATACACGTGTACGCAATTAATGTAATTTTTTTTGTGCGTTTGACTGATATTAAATATGCACATAGTTATATTTCAATTATTTATAACTACTTTTGTATTTTTAGTTATTTTTTTATAAGTGATTATCTTGAGATAGAATTGAAATTGTGTTTGATTTCGTTTATTTTTATATACTTGTTATGACATTGTGATTTTATGTATATTTATTATGATTTAGTAATTAATATAAAATATTAATGTTTTATTTTTATTTTATAATTTTGACTATTTTCTAATATGCTAGTATTATTATAATGTGAGTATTTTGAGAAATAAGTATAATTGTGAGATTATTTTGAATGTGAGAGTTTCAATTATTAGTAATATGTTTTTTTTTATATTGGTTATTTTAATTACTGTAATTTAAAAAATATTAGTAATGTTTGGAAAACTGTGTTTGGAAGAATATTAAAAAAAGAGATTAAATAATTATTAATTTTGTTCTAGCAAAATAAAAATAATAATAGTAAAACAAAAACATAAAAAAAAGGGACCAATGAGTTTGACTCATGTGTGAACCCTAATTGTAAATAAAATAAAACAAACAAAAAAGGGAAGTGAGTTGGAACTTTGGAAGGGCAGCCGTAAAAGTAAAGAGGAAACACAACAATAACCTATCGTTTGACATCGGTGATCGATAACTTTTCCAGAAAACTTTCCCCATTTTTGCCCAAATTTGAGAATGTTATTTCATTCATTTAACTAGTCAATTAAACATAATTTTCCAGATTTTAAACAACCTCAATTTCTCTCTAAAATATCCGACTTCTCCGTTTGTAGAATTCGTTATTTTGCACCGTTCGCCTTCACCGTAAGTCCGAATTGAGTGAAACCAACGCCAAAACGACAGTGTGAATAGTGGCTATATTATCCATTGATTGGTTTTCTGGTTTATGGTAATTTTCCTTGACCGAATTTTGAATTTAGTTTTTAGAGTATCTTCTCATAATTTATTTTTAACGTTTACCCATAAACTGTCGAGTTAGATCGATTGAAGGAAAAAGAGTCAATGAATAAAGGTTGTTTGCTCGTGGAATCGTATTTGTGTATGAAAGCGTCGAAATAAGGTAAAGAGTGAGAGAGCGTTTGATTTCATGAGTATAATATAATCTGAGATGAACGAGAAAACTGTATTTACCAACGATTCATTAGAGGTTCGCTACGTACAATAGTAGCCCTTTGAGTGATAAATCTATTAATGTGAAAATATGGAAATTGTGAGATTAAAGTATTGAATATAAATATTTATAAGGTGTTGATTGATTTAATTCCGTTAAATGCGTGGTATTTGATATTATTATGATGTTTGATTTACTTTTATTAAATGTGAGATATTTGATATTATTGTGATATTGGATGTCGAATGAATTTTATGTATATGTTTGATTAGAGGTGTTTATGTGATGTGATAATAAAAAGTGAATTCATTTTGACTAGTTTATGTGATTATGATAATGTATAATTAATAATAATGATGTTATAAATTTGTGACAAGCCTATGTGATGATGTATGATTGATAATAGTGATGCTATAAATTCGTGATGAGTTTATGTGATGAGATATAATTAAAGATAGTGATATTGTGAATTTGTGAAGAGAATATTGAAGTAACCTCATAGTTAGTGAAATAATTGTGGTTCCAATTTGTGTTTGAGATGACGGTCTTAATGAAGTATCATAGGCCAACGAGGGGAGAAAATAATTATTGAGAATTTGTGAAGTGAAAATTATTTTGTCATCATATAGGTAGGGTCTGACAAGCCTATTGATTTGGGGGAAGTACAACTGAATGAGTCTGATCGTGGCGGTCTGTTGTCGAGCCTTAAAGCAAGATTGTTAGACCTTGGAGGTATACGGGTGGAGAATTCTTAGGTGACTTGGAGGTAGCACTCCAAATGTCAGGAGCTACCACGCAACACACGTTTACCTCGACTGTCACGTATATGTGTCTCGGGTTGAGTTGAGGGGATCTATGAGGACAAGGTCAATTTGAATTGTCCGTCCACCGGGATGGTGGCATAGTATCAAACCTCCTAACCAAGTACTTAAGAGTTAGAATGGTATCACATTGTGAAGTAGAGTTTATGCTCATGCATAACATTGCATTTCCTCGTGATTGTTTTATTGTGATTGGTGTGTTTCAAAAGCGATAATAATTTTCTTAGATGATTTGATGTTATAGTGAAATTTATTGATTTTCCTTGAGTGGTTTTGACTTTATAATGTTATATTTTTCCTGGATGAATGTTTGTGTAATGATACAATTTATTTATGAATAATTGTGTGTTCTTCTTATTTATATTATACTACTAATATGATTTCAAAACTCACCTCCTTCGTTGTTTGTGTTTGACTGGCTTGACCCTGCGTTTGCGAAATCGCAGTTGTTACAGGTTAATGAGTCTTGAAGTTCAAGTTTGGGAGGAACCCCGCTCTGATAGGTGATACCGGGAATAAGTGTTGTAATTTTTATTTTCTTATTTAATTTGAAACGAATTTTGTATGAAAACCTTAGAAGTACTAGTTAGTTTTTAGAATTAAACCAAGTCATTATACTTAAATCATACTTATCGAGATTGCATTATTTTAATGAAAAAATTAAGTTTAAAGTGTTTTATTTTATTTTTGAA
>NC_021166.2:45228958-45239730 GCF_000331145.2 Cicer arietinum
GGGTGTACGGTGTCACAACTAACTTAGCACTTGTATTCGACTACAGCACCTCGTAGTCGAATACAAATGTCATGTTTTTGCTATTGACTTATTATCTGTATTCGAATACAATATGTTGTAGTCGAATATGACATTGCTTTTTGTCAAAAACTTTGATTTTAAACATTGTTTAATGTAATGAAAATCCTTTTTATGCATATGCAAAGATGAATGGTTCTCATGTACTTTTGAAGTATTGATTGTATCATATACCTTTACATTTATTTAAACATTTAATATGTTTGATTATAGTTGACATATGCTATTTGGACTTCTTTTCGAGCTTTGTTGCTTTGATCATAATTCTTGGTCTTTGTCTTCATCAAAAACATGCGTTTTATAGAAGGTCCTAGTGATCTTTCCAAACCCAAACCTGTTTCTCAACCAAACAAGAATGAGAGCCCTCAAACTTAAAGGGAGCAAAGACAGGTTGATCAACTTGAAATCATGATATACAAGTACTGCAACATAATATCAGGTACTACAAGATTTCTTTGAGGATAAACAATTCATTAATCATGATATGCCCCAAGAAAATGTGCCAACAATAGACTTCCCAAACATGAAGGGAGATGGATGTTTCACCTCATACCTGACTAAGAACCAAAAAAAGAAGTTAAAGGTGCAACAAGCCCACAAGACTGGCAATGGCTATCAAACCCGTTCAAAGGATGCTCCAAAGTTTCATTCCCATTGAAGTTTCTATTTTGGAACATAAAGAGGGATATGCAACCCAAAATATAAGCTTGTATTAAAAAACTTATGCTTAGCCAACAAACAAGATTTCTTGTTCATTGTTGAGCCAATGATTGATTTCTCCCATGTTCCTATCCATTACTAGCTTAGATTTGAAAATTGTCCAAATTTTCCTTAAACATCAAACCTAGCTGATCACCAAATCTTTGAGCATTATGGAACCATAATTTTGATCCTCAAATAGTATTTGCCTTTGACCGATGCATTGTTTTTAAGCTTCCTTGGAAAAACACCAACCTTCACATTGTTGATGTTTATGCCAACACCTCTTATATTACTAGAAGAAGCTTATGGTTGGACATACAAAATCTGCAAACCAAATTCCTTGGTCCCTAACTTTTCTTAGAGAACTTTAATGTTGTCATGGTGGCTCATGAAAAGAGAGGTGGCAAGCTACCCTCTCAATTATCTTTAGATGGTTTTTTTCCTGGTCCAATTATACTAATGAGCTACTCATTTGCTGACTAGAGTTATGGAATTTATCTGGAACAATAGTAGACTTGGTCATGCCAACATTTCTCTTAGATTGGACATATCAATATTTAATGAATCTTGGCTTGATCATTTGTCCTTTGTTTCCTACTGCACACTCACCAAAACTTGTTTTAAACCACTACCCATTTCTCACCTCTCATATAGAATTAGTGGTTTTACCTCATGCTATTCCATTTAAGTTCTTCAAGATGTGGTTACTTCATTTGAATTGCAAAATACTTATCTCAGAATATTGGCTCAAGTCGGTCATAGGTTGCCCAATGTTCATTTTGAAGCAAAAACTTAAGACTCTTAGACCTCAAATGTGATTGACATCAATGTTGAATTAGACATAATTCATAAGCTTATAGATGAACATGATTTTAGCGATGACCTACATGTTCAAGGCCTGCAAGCCCAACTAGATCAAATTTGAAAAGACAAAGCTAGTTCTCAAAACTTTATTAAAAGGGACAAGAACACAACTTATTTTCATTGAATTTCCAAAATCGTTGTTGCCACCAAACAAACAAATGTCTCTCCTAAAAAATGGTAATGATATTACCACTAATCTTGAAGATATTGAAACACATGTACATGATTATTTAAAATATATATTTGCCTCCCCTAACGCTTTCAATGATGATCTTTTGCTTGACAATTTAATGCCCTCCTTGGTTTTTGAGCTGGATAATGTGAGAATCACTTCTAATCCCACTATGGAGGAGGTTAAGCAAGTTGTTTTTGAAATGGGTGAGGAGAGTGCTCCAAGTAGGACGCTTTTAACAACAATTATGGGGAGATAGTTGAACTGGATGTTGTTGCGTCAGTGCAACTTTTTTGAGCATGAGAGCCTTCTCTCTCAATTAAACTCCAACCTCATTGTGCTCATCCCTAAAATTCCAAGAGCAGATAGAATGAAAGATTTCACACCAATTGCACGTACTAATTTCTAAAATCCTGGGTAATAGACTAACCATATTGGCTGATAAGATCATATCTCAAAATCAAAGAGGATTCATAAAAGGAAGTCAAATTTCAGAATGTACTTTCATCACATCGGAAGTCATTAATGTGCTTGATAGAAAGAAAAAAAATCAAGAGAATGTTGCCACGAATATCGACATCAAAAAAGTTTTTGATACATTATATTGACATTTTTGGATTAAGGTCCTATCTGCTTTTGGATTCAAATAACATCTTTTGTGGTTGGATTATCAGAATTCTTCATTTAACTAGATTATCTGTATTTGTGAATGGTAAATCTCGTGGCTATTTTAAATGTGTTAGGGGTGTTAGGAAAGCTGACACTCTCTCACCAATTCTTTTCTTCATAGATGAAGAAATTCTCAATAGATCCATATCCCTCATTCTTCAAAATGGTCGGCTCACCCCTTGTCTTATAGATATTATGTTGTCCTTATCCATGCACTTTATGCTGACGACATTATGATATATTGCAAGGGGTCAAGACAAAAACATTCTCTACATCATGCATATTATGAAGCTTTATGGCGATTGTTCAGGTTAGTTGGTGATTCTCTACGCTAAATCTATTTTTTAGTCTAGAATTGGTGTCTTGTCCAACTTGCTCAGTTTTGGGCGTAGCTTAATTCCCTCTAACTATTTGGGAGTTCCAATTTTTAAAGATAAAGTGTTATACTTAGGCCTATTAAAGATAAAATTATGGTTAAACTTGTCATATGAAAATGTGTCATTCTCTCTATTATGGGTAGAGTACAATAAGTTAAATCAATCATCCATAGCATGTTACTTTATTCTCTTAATATCGATGTTTGGGCAGGGAGCTTACTCGAACAAATACATTCTTGGATCATAAATTTTATTTGGAGTGGAGACATATCCATAATAAGGTTTTAAATGTAGCCTGTTATACTTCATCCTTGTTGGAAATTCATCTCATCTTTTGATGTTTGGGACATCATGTGTAGACATAGGTTCTTAAGGGATAGAGGTCTTATCTCCCAACACATTCCCTCTCCCATTTGGCATGACTTAGAGAGCTACTAGACAGAGGTGTCTCTAAATACAATAGGGCTGATTTCTCATGGTTCAAATTTTATATTTTGGAATGATAAGTTCCCTAATATTACTTCTCAAGTATAGGCCAAAGTTATTTAGTCTCCCAACATTCCCATTGAAGAACCTTTGTTCTTTGGCATTTCATTCACAATAAGCTACTTACTAATGATATTTTGAGAGCTAAAGGTTGCATTAATTGGTTTATGTTATTAGTCGTTGTATGAATCACTTTGAAACTTCAAACCATTTACTTCTCCAATGCACTTTTTCCAATACTATATGAATATGGCTTGGTGATGTGCTAAATTGCTCCATTGGTAGGTCTAATGTTAATGCTTTACTGAATTGCTTTTTCTTTCCTTGAAGCTCCTGCGCCATGGACATAGTCATCTAAGTTCTAACTCATTATATTTGGTTGATTTGGTCAATTAAAAATGGGAATTATTTATAAAAAATTGGATACTATTGCCAAAGCTATATCCTGTTGCAAGCTGAGGTTGCCTAAAGTGGTAGACTATCTAAAAAATTAGGATCTAACTAATTGGGTGAAGTCCATATTCACAACAAATTCCATCTATATCTATATGGAGTCCCAATTAGGCTTTATTATATTAGTGAAGTTATTTGGAAACAACTTGAGGCTTGGTGGATGAAACCTAATGTAACATTCCAAATTTCATAATCAATTATTTTATTAATTAAATAGAATTTTAAAGAAATTAATTTGGTGTTAAAATTATTTTAGAATATATGTTGATTAATTTTATGATTACTTCTCCTTATATGTGTGAGTTTCTTATGGTTTGATAATCATATATGTTTGATTTAATGAGTAGTATAAATTATAAATATTATGTTTAGTTATTTAATTTATTTTCAAAATTACAATGGTATTTTAGCGAAAGTATTTTAGTGGATAAGATTTTGAATGAGTCTACATGTAGATTTACATTAAATATTTGTGGTGATATTTTCGTGTGCGTTAAACTATATAAAAAATGTGTGTATAGTTATATTTTAATTATTTAAGACTATTTCTTATTTTAATTATTTGTTTTATAAACAAAGTCTTAAGGTAGTAGTAATATTGTGATTAATTTCTTTATTTTTATCTATTTTCTATGATAAGATGATTTAATACGTATTTATTGAGATTTAGTAATAAATGTAAATTATTTTATGTTATATTTATTTATTTTATCATTTTGGCTATTCTATAGAGATGGTAGTATTTTATGTGATTATTTTGTAAAATATTATAGTAATAGTTGTAGTTAATATTTCGAATATGAGAGTTTCTATTATTAATGTATTTTAAAATAGTAATTACTTTAATTACTTTTTATAAAAATTATTTTGAAATTTGTTGGTTTTATTTAATAATAATAATAACAATAATAATAATAATAATAATAATAATAATAATAATAATAATAATAATAATAATAATAATAATAATAATAATAATAATAATAATAATAATAATAATAATAATAATATTTTCCCCCTTCTATTCCTCATTTAGGCCCAACACTAAGAAAAGGATACTGAAACCCTAGCCACTGCTACAAACCCTATTTCACAAACCCTTTTTCTGTAAACATAAAGGAATACCAAAATCCTTGCTGCCACCACCATCACCTCCTCTTTTTCGGCATCAAAAGCTTAGAACTTCTTTTCCTTGTGAACGAATTTGTGGGGGGCTTAGTGTAAAACCCCAATTTTTAACAGCGCGAGTGTATTTTTTTTTCAAAACAAATTCATAAAAACAAAGAAATAAAGAAGGAAATACTTTTGGATAAATATTTAAGTCATAACATAATAACAAAGTCAACAAATAATTACAAAGCAGCAGAATAGTTTTTGAAATAAAAATCCAAAGTATTTAAACATCAAAATACACCGGGGCTATGAGGCCTATCACACATAACTCATACCCTTGAGGTATTCTCGGCGGACTTGTACAAAAGCACTACCCCAAGAATTTTAACTCACCCCACGTCACATCAAAAAGTGGTACATGGATCCATCAAATTTAATAGTCAAGCTGACAATATTGGTATAACTACAGTCTTCCAATATACAGTAAATACATCCACAAAAGAAAGACCTATAGTCCCTATGCAACTGTCTAATCTGATCATACTACAAAAAACTATACGACCCGACTGATCTCCACGCGCCCCGCAAGATCCTCCTGACACAGCTCCAGTCAGGTGTGTTCAACTACCTTCCCATCTACAGGGTACTAACCAGTGGGAAGATCATGGTTCTCATCTGAGGGCAAAGCCCAGATTTCCACAATAGTTGTAAAGGGTCACCAACCGAAATTAACAAATAACACATAACATTTAAATTTCAAATGCATAAAATGGCCTTTCAACTTAGCATGCACCTTGAAAGGGTTTCCATATGTTAAACATGCATAATCAAAGTTGAAAAATGGAGTTTTAAACAAAACTGCACTGTCGTATTTGAATACAGCATTCTTGTATTCGAATACAGTGATGTTTCAGAAGTCAGTAGCAAAAACAGGATGCTTGTATTCGACTACAAGCTCAGTGTATTCGACTACACAGCTGTTTCATAAGTCAGTAGCAAAAACAGGATGCTTGTATTCGACTACAAGCCTCTTGTATTCGAATACACATCAGAAAATAGCAGAAAACATCAAAAATCAACTTTTAAAGAGGTTTCACAATCCATCAACACTTCCACACAAATCCAAACAATCACACTTAGCAATTATGGTACAATCACAACAACAAATTAAGTTTACACACGCAATCATAACTTTAAATCAAACATAACTCGCGAGGTTTCGCAATCAATCAACACTTGCACACAAATCCAAACAATCACACTTAGCAATTATGGCATAATCACAACAACAACTTGAGTTTACACACGCAATCATAACATTAAATTAAACATGACTCACGTGCCAAACACCCTAATGCAATGCGTATATGCCAAAATGCATGGACTCGAAATTCCAATCAAAACCCTTCTTGAAGGGCCGTAAATCATAATTGTACCGCCTATCACAGGTCGAAGTACCAAATTATCGAGGTGCCACCTATCACGGGTCAACACAATTTACTAAAAACTTAAATCGTAAATGTACCGCCTATCATAGGTCAAAGTACTATTTACCGAGGTGCCACCTATCATGGGTCAACACGATTTACCAAAAATGTGTAGTCTATCGCGGACCTTACACGATGCAACAATCCCCGCAAGGATAAAATGAACCAATAAATCACATGGCATCATCTCGTGCCCCATCCGATCACCACTATCACCATGGCCCATCCGGTCGCCATGAACAATGAAATGCATGAGCATACTCTGACTCTATCCACGACAATCATTAAGTAAATGCAGATATTAAAAGATTCCCCATTTTTAATACTCATTTAACTCTAACGATTTTCACGACAATCATTAAGTAAATGCAGATATTAAAAGATTCCCCATTTTTAAAACTCATTTAACTCTAACGATTTTCAAATTTCACACAGAGCATACTCAAACATTTATTTTCCACCACACACATCAAATTTAATCCACAATTTACATTAAATTCGATCAATTCAAAAACCACAAAATCCACACCAAGTTCAATCATCAATCACCACAAATTTCCACAAAATTCGGACATAACACATGCCAAACTAATTTTCACAAACCACAACTCCAACACATCAAACTTATTTTCCTCAACAACACACATAGATGAATCAAATTCCTTTTCCACGAAAACACTCGTCAATTTCACCAAAAACCCAACTCCAAACTTTCAATCAAAAAAGCATTAAATTCATTTTCCTCAAATCCACACTTCAAACCCAACAAATTTATTTTCCACACAACCACAAATAAGTCCCTAAATGCAAACTAAAAGTTTGGAAGGAGCTTTTACCTTAACGATAGCTTTAACGAGCGATTACTGCACCGCGATTAATTCTGGTAAAAACTCTGTTCGCGTCGTCTCTTCCAAAGTTAGTTCACTAGCTCCGTAGCGAGAAGATGAAAAACTATCTCTTCTACCTATTCGCAAAATAAAGCTTAGATCTAGAAGAAACGTGAGGGTTTGTGTTTGACGGTTTTGAAATCACCAACACTGTTTCGAATCCGGGAAGAAGAATGAAGCTGAGAAATCTTCTCTTTCACACCCACCAAGCCTTGGGTTCCCTTTCTTGAAGCAAAAGAAAGCAAAGAAAGCAAAAGAAGAAAAGAAGGGAGAATGATGGATGAATGGTTTCGCGAGACAGGGAGGAACCTTCTCTGTTTCTGTTTTTCCTTTTCCTTTTCCTTTCTTAATTATAACGTAACACATATCTAAAAATATCTAGATATTTATCAAAGATACCAAAATACCCATCACTTCTCAAACCACTTTTTCAGATAAATATCTTCTCTCGCCGCAATTCAATTGGCAGATGAATTTTTCTGAAAAACGCTGCATCTCAGAAAATTTTCTTTTCGACAAAAGATTAATTGTAAATTAATAAAATTATTCCTCGACGAATAAAATTAATTGGGGCTCCAAAAATATATTTTTGGGCATTAAACTCACATAATATCAATATTTTTAGCTAAAAAGCCTCAGAGTTCAACATAAAAACACACCAAAATACATAAATTAGAATTTAAAACTATGGGTCTTACACTTAGAGCTTTGTACTAGGAATAAAAGCGGCCACGATAAGGCTTTTTCTCCACACAGATTATAGTTAGGCCGTTAGTTGAATGACATGAAATAAATAATCGTGATTACTTATAATTTAAAAGTAATAATTGTAGACTAATGAATTAAAATAATAAAAAAAAAACCCAATTTTTGTTGAGATTCAATTGTAATATATGACTTCTACGTAGTAAAGTATGAAATTTTATACTATGTGTGATAAAATTTTAGTTTTATGATGAATATGACATAAAGTTTGAAATTTTTACCTTATATACGATAATGTTTTAATTTTTATTATGTATGAGTTGGTGTGTGAATTTTCTTGTTATATATGTTAAAGTGTAAATTTTTATGGCCTATATGTTATAAAGTTTCTATTTTTATGTTTAAGGGGTGATATGGCGTTTAATTTCATGAGTATATTATAATGTGACATGAACGGGAAAACTGTATTTCTCTACGATTCATTCGGGGTTTGCTATGCACGACAGTAGCCCTATTTAGTAATAATTGAATTAATATGACTAATTATGGTTTGTAGGATTAAAATATGAATTATAAACTTTTATTAGATTGTAATTGTGTGGTATGTGTGAAGAAGGTTTAAGTTTTATTTTTAATGTATTGATAGTCTTATTTATGATATATGTGATAAAATTGAATTTATGTGTGGCATATATGAAGGTTTTAATTTCTATATGTATGTGATGAAGGTTTAAATTTTTATGACATAATAGATTAAAGTTTTTATGATACTTTTATGAATATATGATTTCTTGATATGTGTGGTGGAGGCTTTGATCTTTGTGATAGTTGTTTATGAATATATGATCATCATGATATGTGGGGTCGAAGCTTTGATTTTTATGATGGTGGTTTAAGAATACTTAATTTTCTTGATAAGAACTTGTGATGTATGATTTAGTGATATTTGAATAAGGTGGTGATTTCGTATAAGTTATTTCGGATCATTTGACTTAATCTTAGTGGGCTGTGTGGGAATGTTTGATTTTTATGATATATCATGTCATGACATATGCATCTTAGTGGGTTGTGTAGGAATATTTTATTTTGATAATGCATCATTATGTCATGGCATATGCATCTTTGTGGAAGTTGCCTTTGTGGCAGGTTTTTTCCCATTGGTATGGGTGATTTTCTGTGTGGAAGTTGCCTTTGTGGCTGGTTTATTTTCCCCATTGGTAGGAATGATTATCTATGTGGAAGTTGCCTTTGTGGCAGGTTTATTTTCCCCATTGGTATGAGTGATTTTCTGTGTGGAAATTGCCTTAGTGACAGGTTTATATCTGGATCATGTAGTTATTAGGAGCATGCATAGCATTGCACCGTCATGGGATTGTTGGGTTCTGATTTATGTGTATTTAAATGATTTGATGTTATAATGATATACCGATTGTCCTTGAGTGATTTTGACTTTATAAAATGATTTTTCTTGAAAAGCTTTTTTATATTGTGATGTCTTTGATACGACTATGTGTTTATTATTTGAGCATTCATTATGCATATATTTTGATATACGATTTACCGGGTTGCACATTTTTTTCTTTTAAATTGGAAGTTTTTACGTTTATATGTTTAATGTTATTTGTAACACCCCGATTTTCTAAGCGAGGGTGTATTTTTTTTTCAAAAGAGATTAAAATAAAACAGAGAAAAACAAATAAGGAAATACCTTTTGATAAATAATGGAGTCATTATAATTTACAAGCAGCGGAAAAGTTTCTCAAAATATGAATCCAAAATATTTACACATCAAAAGTTGGTACATGTAACCCATCGAAAATAACATGTCAAGTTGACAATATTAGTATAGGTACAGTCTTCCATTTTAAAATAAATACAAATCAAAAGAAAGACGTATGTTCCCTCTATGTCAACCTAATCTGATCATTCTCCAAAACAAACTAAACGCCCTGAGTGATCTCCACGCGTCCCGTGAGATCCTCCTAACATAGCTCCAGTCGAGCATTCCCATCTACATTTCCATCCGTAGGGTACGAACCGGTAGGATCGTCCTAGCTCTCATCTAAGGGCAAAGCCCAGATTTCCACAATAGTTGTAAAGGGTACCAACCGAAATTAACAATTAACACATAACATTTAAGTTTTCAAATGCACAAATAACCTTTCCACTTAGCATGCACCTTAAAAGGGTTTTCCATATGCTAAAAGTTCATATAACACTTGCCAAATAAAAATGAAGTCAAAATAAAGTTCTCAATCCATCAAGTAATACATAACTAACCAAGACATTGATAAATCAATGAGCAATCTGTTATCTAACTCAAAATAAGAATTTCTACTCGGCCAATCGATTGGGAAATCGATTTGGATGAAGGATTTTAGATTCATTTTCTCCCAAATCAACACTCTAACCCTAACAAAATTCTTTTCTACACAATCACAGGTTAGTCCCTAAATGCAAACTAGAAGTTTGGAAGGAGCCATTACCTTAACGATAGCTTTAACGTGCGTTTCCGGTACCGCGAGTAAATTCGGTAAAATCTCCGCTCGCGACGTCGCTTCCAAAGTTAGTTCACTAGCACCGTAGTGTGGTGGTGAGCAACTTTCCCTTCTATCTCTTCGCGAAATGAAGCTTAGATCTAGATGAAACGAGGAGGTTTGTGTTTGACGGTTTTAAAATCCCTAACACCGTTTTTCTTCGTTTTCGAATCAACGAGGGAGAGTGAAGTTAAGAAATCCTTATCCTATCACCCACCAAGCCTTGGGTTTCTAATCTTGAA
>NC_021166.2:45240236-45240622 GCF_000331145.2 Cicer arietinum
AAAAGCGTAAGTCGTAAACGTACCGCCTATCACAGGCCAAAGTACTGTTTACCGAGGTGCCACCTATCACGGGTCAGCACAACTTACCAAAAACGTAAATCGTAAACGTACCGCCTATCACAAGCCAAAGTACTATTTACCGAGGTGCCACCTATCACGAGTCAGCACAATTTACCAAATCGTAAACGTACCACCTATCACGGGTCAGCACGATTTACCAAAATTAAATGCATGAGCACACATTAACTCCATCCACAACAATCGTTAAGCAAATGTAGATATTAAAAGATTCCCCATTTTTAATACTCATTTAACTTAAACGATTTTCACAACAAACATTAAGCGAACAGAAATATTAAGAGATTCCCCATTCTTAATACTCTTTT
>NC_021166.2:45241197-45250464 GCF_000331145.2 Cicer arietinum
GTAAAATCTCCGCTCGCAACGTCGCTTCCAAAGTTGGTTCCCTAGCACCGTAGCGTGGTAATGAGCAACTTTCCCTTCTATCTCTTCGTGAAACGAAGCTTAGATCTAGATGAAACGGGGAGGTTTGTGTTTGACGGTTTTGAAATCCATAACTCCGTTTTTGAATCCGGGAAGAAGGAAGGAGTTGGGAACTTGATCTTTCTCACCCACTAGCCTTGGGTTTCAATTCTCGAACTTAAAGGAAGCAAAGAAAACGAAACCAAAGAAGAAGAAAAGGGAGAGAGTCGCGAGGCAGGGAGAGACAAGAAGAATTTCTAGTTTTTCCTTCTTTTGTTTTTCTTTCCTTTACTTATCTTCTCTTTCTTTTCCTTTCTTTCTTCTTTTCCTTCCTTTTTCCTTTCCCTCCAAACATATACTCATTATATATATTAATAATAATTAACAAATATCTCAAAATATCTAGATATTTATTAAAATTACCATTTCACCCATAACGCATTAAATTCTTCGTAAAAGATTCACCGCAGTTAATTTAATTTATTTATCGACGAGTAATTCTAATCGGCATCAAAATATCTCTTTGGTCATATAAACTCCAAAATATTAATAACTTTGGCTAAAAAGCCTCCGAGTTCAATAACAAAATACACTAAAATAGATAAAGTATACTTTAAAATTATGGGTCTTACATTATTCTTCTATATGTTTGGCTTTGGTTTGATGTAGAAGATGGAAAAAACTGACCCCTTACAACAACATTTTAGGTACTAATGAGTTCGAGGAGATTCAAGAGTAGTTAATGAATATTGACGTGTGACGAACGTGGGGTAAACATGAGTTTTCTTTCAAGACGATTTTGTAATAATGGAACTGTCCAATAATTTTAAGTTATTTTAATCTTTTGTCACAAACTTTCCCTTCCGTGAAGAATAATATTCTTTACATTATTTTAATTTTGATAAATATTTTCTTAATGATATTAAATAATGCGATTGTTACTAATTATGTAAAATGAATAAATGGTAAGTATTCAAAAAAAAACAAAAATTTATAAACTTTTCTAAGAAATAAGTATTTTTTAAGTAACGATTTGGATTAAAAATTATGAGGTTACAGCTAACTTAGATGGCTCAGCTTTACATGATCTTCCAAGGGTAGTAGTTGGATTCATCCTCAGGGATTATAAAGTTACTTTCTTGGGATGGTTAGCTTCAAATCTAGGTCGTGCCACTGCCTTAGATGCTAAGTTTATGGATGTAATCCTTGCAATTAAATTTGCTAGGGAGAAAGGCTGGCACAATCTTTGGATTGAATGTGATTTTCAGATAATGATTCTTGCATTCAACAACTCCAACCTTATTCCTTGGAAAATTCATACTCTCTCTCTCTCTCTCTCTCTCTCTTTCTCTCTCTCTTTCTCTCTCTCTCTTTCTCTCTCTCTCTCTCATTATTGCGACCAATATCTTACTTCTTTGTTTGTTCATTTACAGCAACACAAGTTTTATTTATTTTTACTATCTCTCTTGGACAACACAAGTTATTTGCTTACCACAAGGACAACACAAGTTATGTTACTAATCTCCCTCGGGGTAACATTTTAGGTGTCAATCTAGTTGGGATCACTTATTTTTTTTAAACATTGGAGTACCCACATGTTTACAGTTCTCCATTTAAAAATTCTTTAGAGTCTCCTTTGCATATTTCTTTTGATTGATGATATTCATTTTGTTTGACTTCCATTCCAAGAAATAAATTCAATTGTCCACAGTCGATAATTTCAAAGACCTTCATCATATTTTGCTTAAACTCATCAACAAACACAATATTGCTTCTTGTAACCAAAAGATCAATGACATACATAGAAACAATTAAAATATCAAAATTCAAGTAGTACTTGTAAAGTCATTACTCAACAAGTACTCATTAATCTTTTTGTACCTGGACCTTGGAGCCTACTTCAAATCGTACAAGGATTTTTTTCAGCAAATAGACCTTATCTTCTTGCCTTTTAATTGTAAATCCTTCAGGTAGCTCAACGTATATTTCCTCATTCAAATAAATTTTGAGAAATGCAGATTTTACATCTAGTTGAAACACTTTCCAACCTTTTTGTGCTACCAAAGCAATAGTCAATTTGATTGTCTCTAGTCGAGCTATTGGAGCAAATGTTTCAAAAAAATCAACTCCAAATACTCAAGCGTAACACTACAAGTCTTTCGTTGTGCTTATTAAAGCAACTGTCCACTTTGAATCTTTTTATGCTTTTGTAAAAATTTTAGGATCTAAGACCACAACATTACAATTTTCATAAATATCATAAAGTAATCAAGATATTGTAATAGGTGGATCATCAATGTTTTCATCTTCTTTTATTAAAGATAAAAAAATTGATTTTGTTCATTTTTCTCCCAACTCCATTGTTTATTTTCAACAAAATGAAGATCTCTACTTATTACAATCTTACCAATTTGTGGTTGAAATACTCTATAAGCCGTCAAAGTTGTGTTATAGCCATTAAAGATTCATGCTTCAACTTTATTTTAATCTAATTTATCTCTTTTCACCTTTGAAACATAGGTATAACAATAGATCAAAAAAATTAAGATTTTGAACAAAAGGTTTATGGTCACACCATGCTTCAAAAGGAGTTTTCCTATTCTCAACCTTTGTAGGAAGCTTATTTAGTAGAAGAATAAAACTATTAGCAGCTTCAATTCAAAATTTTATTGGAAGACGTTTCTCATGAATCTAGCCATCTCTATTATTGTTCTATTCTTCTTCTCAACCACTCTATTTTTTTGTAGAGTATAAGGAGTACTAAGTCGGTGCTCAATTCCTACCTCTTCACAGAAATAATTGATTTGATTTGAGATATACTTTTTTCCCATTGTTGGGCCGTATAATTTGAATTTTACAATCACATTGATTTTCAATCCAAGGCTTAAACCTCCAAAAAACTCTTAGAACTTTAGATTTATATCTAACGAAAAAAATACTACACATTCTTGTAATATCAACTTCCCTTTAAAGATAATTCAGGTTGTGGTCCTCCAAGGTCCGTATGAATAAACTGCAATTTATGTGATGCTCTCCAGTTTGATTGAGGAAATGGAAGTCTACATTGCTTTCCACAATGACATGCACTACAACTACTCACATGATCTTCTAATGATGACAAGTCTTCCACAATGTTACATTTTTTTCATATAAAATAGTTGATGACTCTTCATCATATGCATATTTTCCTACTGTTTTAGTCTTATTTATCTTCAATCAGTTAAATTAAGGAGTTATTTGATATATTTTGTTAATTTTATTTATTTTATTTAATAAATGTTTATGTTCTTATTTCATTGATTAAGTAGAGATTTTTCGGAGTTTTGCGTTGTCACTTTGTTTTAGTGCAGTGCTGAATTTTGGTGAGAAATCAACGTGACCTATGTAGAGTATTTCAGCCATATCTGGAGTTGTAGATGTCCAATTGGAGTCAAACCAAGTGCAAATGAAACCTAAGATCCATAGATACAAATTTCATGAAGACGCCGGAACCATATGATGACTCTTCATCATATGCATGTTTTCCTACTGTTTTAGTCTTATTTATCTTCAATCATTAGTTAAATTAAAGAGTTATTTGATATATTTTGTTAATTTTATTTATTTTATTTAATAAATGTTTATGTTCTTATTTGATTGATTAAGTAGATAGTTTTTCGGAGTTTTGCGTTGTTATTTTGTTTTAGTGCAGTGTTGAATTTTGGTGAGAAATCAACATGACCTATGTAGAGTATTTCAGCCATATTTGGAGTTGTAGATGTCCAATTGGAGTCAAACCAATTGCAAATGAAAGCTAAGATCCATAGATACACCTTTCATGAAGACGCCAGAACAAAATTCAGACTCGAAAAAGGAGAAAAAAAGCAATATACGTCAGGCAGCAGATGATGTGCGCTTGAAGCGCGCTAGACGCGCCTGAGGCGCTTTTCCAGCCATTCAGCACTGTCAGGCGCGCCTGAAGCGCATTTTCTGCGCTTGAGGCGCATTTCCGGACCAGTAACACTGTCCAGGCGCGTCTGGAGCGCGTTTCCTGCGCCTGGGGCGCGCGACGCGCATCAGCAACCATAAAACGCAATTTTTCACTGTTATAGGGATCTTTTGGACTCTTGGGAAGTTGGGAGACTTGTGCCCTAGCATAGAAACTCAAAGACGGTCGTTTCTAACATCATTGGCATTATTTTTATTGTTCATACTCTCTCTTATTATCCTAGATGTGAGCTTTTGAGCCTAAACACTTAAATTCTTTGTTGTGTGATTATCTAGACATGTGTTATCCCTCTAGAAGTTGCACTAATTATGACTTGCATCACTTGCAATTTATGCATACATTGAGGCAATTTTGTTTGGTCGTTTGAGCATTTCTAACTACCCTATGAAAATTTTACCTTTTGCTAGCCCCTTTGAGCCTTGCCCTTTTATTTCGGTTACTAGCCACATTACAAGCCAAATACCTGAGTTTAATTAAATCACCTTACTTGGAGTTAGGTAGAAAAAAAATTTATTGTCTTGATAAAGTTCTAAGTTTGGGGTTGCTCATGGGATAGCAACCTTTTAAGTTTGGTGTGGTGATTCTCACAACAACAAATAAAGAAGAAAAAGAAAAAGAAATAAAAAAGAAGAAGAAAAAAAAATCAGTTTGTGTACTTGGTAAATAATATCTTCTTGGTTCTTTTGTCAATGTTTGAGAATCTCCAGAATGAAAAGGTGAAAAAAAAATGGTAGAATAATTTGGAAATGTATGCCTAACTCCAAGTAGTAAAGCCTACTATCCCAAAATGTCTTACCATTACCTAAGCCCCATTTCAACCCGAAAGTCCTCCAAGAATGTATGTGTTTACTGCATTATGATTGCTAACTAGAATTTTTTTCAAGCTTATGGTAGCGTGATGCATGTTCTAGGATTTGAGTGATAAATTCATAACCCTTCAAGTAACTGGCCAAAACTCAACAAATTTAGATTAATATCTAGTACATAAAACACATTAATAATTATTAGTACCTGAGCAACTTTCAATTGCAACTGTGTCATTTTCTTTAACTGAAATGCACTCTCCATTTCCAATTATGAGTTTTGTAATAGTTTTTGTGTCAAACTCCCTAAACAACTCTTCGTCATAGGTCATGTGATGTGTACATCCACTCACTATGCCAAAAATGACATTTAACAGCGCCACTTTTACAGCGCTTGCTAAACACAAGCGTTGTTGTAAATATATTTTAAAAATAACGGAGCCTTTTACAACGCTTTTGTTCACAAGCGCTGTAAAACAAGCGCTGTTGTAGGTCATATAACGTTTGCACATAACGTTATAAGGCTTTTACAGCGCTTGTCAAAAAAGCGCTGTAAAATGAAGCGCTTTCGCGTATCAGTTACAGCGCTTTTTTCACAAGCGCTGTAAAACACATGCGCTTTCATTGAATTTAACTACCTATTACAGCGCTTTTTTCACAAGCGCTGTAAAACACATGCGCTTTCATTGAATTTAACTACCTATTACAGCGCTTTTTTCACAAGCGCTGTAAACTACATCTTTCAAATAATTATATACGTTGGAAACCCTCATATCCTCTACATCTTTCAAATAATTATATACGTTGGGAACCCTAATATCTTCTACGTACTGTGCGGCCATCTACATTGTCTCAGGTATTTTTTACACATGATCTATTATGTTTTGTTATATATATATATATTAAATCTACTAAAAATTGTTATATATATATTAAATCTCTTCTACACATGATCTGTTATGTTTTGAAATTGTCAAAAATTATCAAAAACTCATACCACATGATCTGTTTTGTTTGGAAATTGTTAGTTGATATTGGTTTTTTTTTGAAACTTGTTGATATGTTTTGAAAGCTTATTGTTTTTGTAACTGCATTTATATAAGTGGTATAATATGGATAGGAAATGGATGTCAGCCAATCGATTGTCAAAAGAGTATGAAATTGGAGTGAAGGAGTTTGTTGAGTTTGCAGTGAAGAATGCAAAAGATCCAAATAGAGTAGTTTGTCCTTGTTTAAAATGTTGTTTTGGAAAACGTGTTAGAGAAGATGAATTAGAAGGACATCTAGTATGTAATGGAATTGATCAAAGCTACACATGTTGGATAAGACATGGTGAGAAAAAAAAAGGAAACATTAATTTTGAGAATAGTTCAACATATGCTTCAACTGACTTCGATACAGATACATATGAGCCGGACCGAGTTGATGAGATCGCAAAAGCAGTTGAAGAATATCTTCGAGATTGTCCTAAAATGTTTGAAAGTTTGTTGAGTGATGCAGAGAAAGAATTATATAATGGTTGTACTAAATTCACAAGACTGTCAGCGATATTAAAGTTGTACAACTTAAAAGCGAGTAATGGATGGTCTGATAAAAGCTTTACAGAATTATTAACACTCATAAAAGATATGTTTCCAGATGATAATGAACTTCCCAGTCGAACCTACTAGGCTAAACGAATTTTGTGTTCTATTGGAATGAGTTACGAAAGGATTCATGCGTGTCCTAACGATTGCATTTTATTTCGAAACGAATATGAACTACTTAAGGCGTGTCCGAAATGCAATGTCTCTCGATATAAGAAGAAAGAATCTACTCCAGCAAAAGTCGTGTGGTATTTTCCTATAATACCAAGATTTAGGCGCATGTATCGCAGTGAAGAAGATTCAAAACACTTGACATGGCATGCAGATGAAAGAATTAGAGATGGAATGTTTCGACACCCTGCAGATTCCCCACAATGGGCAAAAATTGATCACGAGTATCCTGAATTCGGGATAGAGTCAAGAAATCTAAGACTTGCACTTTCTACTGATGGAATGAATCCACATGGTCTTCAAAGCATCTCACATAGCACGTGGCCTGTGATTTTGGTAATATATAACCTACCTCCATGGTTATGTATGAAGCGTAAGTTTATGATGTTGTCTCTGTTAATTTCTGGACCCAAACAACCGGGGAATGATATCGACGTATACTTGACTCCTCTAATCGAAAATTTAAAAAGTATGTGGGAGACAGGTGTGGAAGTTTATGATGGGTATAAGAAAGAATGTTTCAATTTAAGGGTTATGTTGTTCGGCATAATTAATGATTTTCCAGCATATGGTAATTTATCAGGATATAGCATTAAAGGTCAGTGTGCATGTCCTATATGTGAAGAGAGTACAAATTGGATGCGGTTGAAACATTGTAAGAAGAATGTGTTTCTTGGACATCGTAGATTTTTACCTTATAGTCATCAGTATCGTGGGTGGAGAAATGCATTCAATGGAAAATCAGAGGAAGGTAAAGCTCCTTTAGCACCGACTGGATATCAAATACTTGAAAAAGTACAAGGTTTGACCAATAAATTTGGCAAACCTTTTGCGGGAGAGCTGGTGAAAACTGGGTGGAAGAAAAAGTCAATTTTCTTTGAATTGCCATATTGGAAGTCATTGTATGTAAGACATTTCCTCGATGTGATGCATATTGAAAAAAATGTATTTGAAAGTGTTATTGGTACGTTACTCAATGTTCCAGGAAAGTCTAAAGATGGCGTCAATGCAAGATTGGACTTGGTCGATATGGGAATAAGAAATGAACTGGCTCCAGTAAAGAAAGGAAATCGCACATATCTACCTCCAGCCGCTCATACTCTATCTAGAAAGGAAAAAATTGTTTTATGTAAATTTCTACACGAAGTTAAAGTTCCAGAAGGATACTCTTCGAACATTAAAAATTTGGTTTGTATGAAAGACCTCAAGTTAAAAGGTTTGAAGACCCATGATTGTCATATTATAATGGAGCATTTGCTACCAATAGGTATACGTTCCATTTTACCTGAAAAAGTTCGACTAGCCTTAACTAGATTATGTTTCTTCTTCAGGGAAATTTGTAGTAAAGTGATCGACCCTCCAACAAGTGTTTTATGTCACTGATCCTTCTGATGATAAATGGTATGTTGTCATATCGACCAATAAAATAAGTGATGATAACAATAATGATGAAGATGTTGGTAATGATCTTTTATTTGCAACATCACAACAACCACATGAAATTGATTCAACTGATGATGGTTTATATCTTAGAGATGATCATGATGAGGGAATTTGGATTAATCCATCGTTTCGTATTGTAAATGGACAAACAAATGTGAATGCCACCAGGAAAAGAAGAAGGGCATCTTAATGTATATGTTTAATTGTTTTATATAAGCCATGCATGTAATCTGAATTAATGTGATAAATATGAATATAATCAGAATTATTGTGATAAATATGCATGTAATCTGAATTATTGTGATAAATATGCATGTAATCTGAATTATTGTGATAAATATGCATGTAATTTGAATTGAGTGTTTTATACTAATATGGCAGAATAGCAAATTAAGTCACTTATATAATTTGAATGGTTTATATCCTAGTTATAACATCTCACAGTTTGCTACTAATGTCACTTATATAATGTAAATTAAGTGTCTATTCGATTGGAATAATAAATGTCTGATCATGTACAGTCATCCAAAATTGAACCCAAATAAAACCAACACAAAAATAACATACTGAGGTCTTTTAGAGCGCTTTTTATAAAAAGCACTGTAAAATACCCTTTTGAAAATAAGTAAAAATGACATTTTACAGCACTTATTTGAAAAAGCGCTGTAAAAAGCTTTATTAATAATAATTATCACACACCTAACATGACTATCTCTAACAGGATTTTCTTCAAACACCTTGTACGCATCATGGGAATCCCCAAAAACACATTGTTAACAAAAACATCAGACTCAAACCCATTTTTCGCAACATGGCAATGAACCTGAATACCAAGTTTCGATTTAAGAAGGAAAGGGAATGTAAAGAGATAAAAAGGGTGTTGAGGTAGAGATTGAATTAGGAAAGAGTAAGCTTTGATGTTTGTGAAGAAGATGCATAAAAGGAGAAGAGTTTGGTGAAGAGGAAGGGATTTTGGTGGTGACCAGTTACTACTATGTGGGTTTTGCATGTTGAGCTTGTTTTAAAAATAATTTAACAAAACACAAAAACAATTGTCTTTTACAGCGCTTTTTTAAAAAAGCGTTGTAAAAGGCTTTAAAAAAAACATTCATATAACATAATAAAACAATGAGGTCTATTACAACGCTTTTGCAAATAAGCGCTGTAAAATACTGTTTTAAAAATAAAATAAAGAGACCTTTTACAACGCTTATTTGAA
>NC_021166.2:45253791-45262116 GCF_000331145.2 Cicer arietinum
ATATTTATATATATATATATAAATATTTATGCTCTAATAATCACATTTATTCATTCGATAGTGCCTTAAAAGATTATCGAGCTCAAAGAGGTGCTAAAGTGTCGAAGCAGAAGTCTAATAACATTACATGGATCTCAATAAAGTGCCCTCGTCAAACAAATAACATCGACTGTGGGTACTACGTATTGAGATTCATGAAGGAGATTGTTGAGAAGAATAAAACTATTATCCCAGAAACGATACGGTATTTTCATTATATGATTTTCATATATAAATTATCTATATATTTGATACTAACTTAATATAATATGTTCAATTTTTATATTGCAGTACTTTGACAATTCCAGTCCATCATATTCTGAGGAAGATCTGATGGAATTAAAGGAAGACTGGTGTCAGTATGTGCTTGACATGCAAATTATTTGATTTTCTGGGAAATAGCTTGCTGTTGGGCAAGGGATCTGAATATTATATGGTAGCTAGTGCATATTCTGTTAGTTATTATATGTAAATGATCATAGGACACAATATATGAACATGCATATGGATCTGAATGTAGTTTAGGTTGTAAATTAGGTTATATATATATGTATCTGAATGTAGTTAATTAGGTTGTAAATTAGGTTATATATATGTATCTGAATGTAGTTAATTAGGTTGTAAATTGCAGAGTTACAGAGTTACAGATATGTTAATTAAGTTACAGAGTTCTAATTTCTGTTCTACTGATTGTGTGAACTACTTATGGTATTTGAATATGTTTTGTTGTTGTGTGCACTAATTGTGAACTGATTTTGGATCAAAATAATTTTGGATACAAAGATAAAAGACATCGCTTTCTAAAAAAAATGCCATAAAAAGCTAAAAAGCGCTTTTCATTTTAAATAATTAATTTATAGCGTTTAAAAAAAAAAACACATTTTACAGCGCTTTTTTTAAAATGCGCTGTAAAATGTTGTTGTAAACCGCTATAATGGTGTACATTTTACAGCGCTTTCTTGAGAAGGCGCTGTAAAATGTACAACAAAAGCGATGTAAAATGCAGACCCATAATTTCATATAATGGGTGTGCATGTTACAACGCTTTTGTTAAAAAGCGCTCTAAAAGCAGACCCATAACTCATATAATGGGGTGTATTATACAGCGTTTTTTTGAAAAAGCGCTGTAAAATGTGCATAACAAGCGCGCGTTATATTTACATGTTTTATAGCGTTTTTTTAAAAGCGCTATTGTATCTTTTACAGCGCTCGATTCCACAGCGCTTTTTTTTTTTTTGAAAAAGCGCTGAAAATCGATTAAAAAAAACGCTGTAAAATGCAGTTTTTCGCCTAGTGACTATCAATTAGTCAACTTTCACCATGGTTGTTAGCTGAAAAATAAGTTGCTTCAAATAACAACACCTTTTTCTCTTGTTGATCAGCCACTTGAGCTTCAAATAGAGGCTCCTTTCTGTTCTTGCAAACTTTTGCAATATATCCAAGATAATTGTATTTGTTGTAGCGTATATCATGCCTCTTCCAACATCTAAAATGTGGGATGGTTCCTTTTTCGACAGTGTTGAAATAGAAGATTATTTGCTTTCTCAAAATTGTTCTATTAAGCTTTTACCTTCTTTCCTTTGTAACCTTGATTGAGCATCAGTTTAGCTTGTAAAGAACCTTCGATAGTGATTTCCTTCCCCATAATTCTCCTTGGTTCTTGGGATTGCAAAGCATACACCAATTCAGACAAAGTAAATTTTGACATGTCTTAAGGAATTTTCCAAATAAGAAATGGTGGATTCAAACTTCACATGAACAGTCACAAGGATTTTTTTTGTACTATCCTTATATCAGAAAACTCAATCCCAAGCAACGTCACATTGTTGACAATGGTGAGAAGTCTGTTGGAATACTCTTTGATTGTTTATGACTCCTTCATCCGTTGCATCTCAAACTCCTAGATCAAATTCAACATTTGCATCCCTTTGACTTTCTAATTTCTTTCATACTCTTGCTTGAGAAAATCCCAAATTTCTTTGGCTGACTTTAGAGCCATAATTTTTGTAAAGATTACTTCAGAAGCAGCATAAAATAGATAAGATTTTTTCTTTGATTTTTGATGTTTTCCATCCTCGTGATTTTTTATTTCTGCAAGCATTGGATTGTCCGATTTTGGATCGATCACACAATCATTCTCAGCAGCCTCCCAAAGATCATTAGCATCAAGATAAGCCTCAATTCTGGTTCCTCATATGTGATAGTTCTCACCTTAAAAAATTGACAGTTTTATATAAGTTACCAGATTGCATTTTCAACTCTCAAGTAAATGTCTAGGTGTTTAGTGGAACTCTCAACCTTATTAGGTCCCTCAAGAACAAGAATGTTATGATTACCACTTGTTATCAAAATGTTAATTAGGTGATTGTAGTTAGATCAATATGGCATTTACATTAGGTGATTGTAGAACTAACCGTTTCAACAACAATTAAAGTAGATTCAAATTCGAATAATTGATTATGATAAAGTTGTCCTTAATTATAACAAATAGTGAAATTCAGTTGAAAATCCACTTCCATCCCCTTGAATATTTGGGTTTTCCCTAACATTAAAATGGTTAGATTTGAGAAAATATATACTCATCTAAAGAAGATACAAAATTAGATGGTATGAGGGTTGAAATCCAAGTTTCCATCTCCGATAGATAAATATTCAGGTTTGAAAGGAGTAGAAAATATGCATAAGTCCTATCTATGCCTACTTCGAACGTACATTTCAAATTTTATATGAGATAATTTTTACTTATATCAATGGTTATTTTAAATTTAAGAAAAGAAATTCAAAAAGAAATTATCTAAGAATAGTTTCATATTTCATGATTTCGATGTCATCATGTAGAGAATGAGAAGTAAGAAAGAGACATATATTTACATAAGAACACAAAATAATATGTAGCATGAAAATTAAGGGTTTCAATTTAATTTCTTAATAAAAAATCACATGAAATTATTTTGTTTCATTTTCCCCTCTTGATTGGAATCTTTTCTCCTCATACTTATCCACATCATTTCTACAATACCACACAATTCTTCTATATTTTCCACCACCCATAAACAAGAAGGACCCATTGAATTTCAATTAAAAATATTAATCTTAACCTTTAATTTTAATTTAAAATATATAATAAGGTTTCCCATTAAAATATTTAAGTGTTATTTTACCACACAGATTCACATATATGTTAAGTGATTATGATTATAATTTATTAGAATTTAAATTATATTTTTTATTCTTAATCATTATACTTTTCTTTTTCATATTTCCTTTTACATATTTCCGTACAAATCAGAAACAATAATAATGGTAAGACAATAAAGTTAAATTCACCTTTAAGAATTGAGGTGGAATGGATTAGAAATCGACTTTCCTCCCTTTGACCCTGGTTTTTAATAACATATAAACTAGAGATAAAGGTGGATATTAGAAATACTCGAACCAAATACAACTAATTGAATTTTAAAGTGTAACACAATTAAATGTACACTACAAGAAAAGTTGTAACACCTCGTTTTTGAAAGCGAGGGTATATTTTTTTTTTTAAAAAGTAATTAAAATAAACAAAGAATTAAATCATTAAATGCCTTTGGATAAACCTATACACCCTGAGTAATCTCCACGCGCCCCGTGAGATCCTCCTAACGTAACTGCAGTCAAGCGTTCCCATCTCCATTCCTGTCCGTAGGGTACGAACCGGTAGGGCCGTCCTGACTCTCATCTGAGGGCAAAGCCCAGATTTCCACAATAGTTGTAAAGGGTCACCAACCAGAAAATAACAGTTAACACATAGCAATTAAGTTTTTGAATGCTCAAAACAACTTTTCAACTAAGCATGCACCTTAACAGGATTTTCAATATGCGAAAAGTTCATACAGTACATTGCCAATGAACATGAAGGTAAAATGCAGTTCTCGATCTCCTAATTAACACATGATAAAACAAGACATGGATAGATTCATGAGCAATTAATCATACAACTAAAACTGAGGATTTTCACTGAGCCAATCGATTGGGCAATCGATTGGGGTGAAGATTTTTAATGAAAATAGAATCCTGGGCTGAATCAATCGATTTGGCAATCGATTGACAGGATAACGGAGTCCCTGACTTAATACCAATCGATTTCCAAATCGATTTCCTGAAGGTTTTTAGTGAAATTTTGAACTCTGGCTTGATTCAATCGATTGGGCAATCGATTGACAGGATAGCTGAGCCCCTGACTTAATGGCCAATCGATTTCCAAATCGATTTGGTCGAATATGGATGAGTCCCTGACTTAGGCCCAATCGATTGGGCAATCGATTTCGTAAATGATTTTCGAAAACTGATTACAAAATCGATTGGCTAATCGATTTTGTCCATTTGGCCAAGTCCCTGTTTACTATCCAATCGATTGGGAAATCGATTTCCCTGATCGTTTTTCCAAAACTTCATGAATTAACTCAAGTCATGCCTAATCAAGTCCACAACCTAACACTTAGCAAATCCTACGCGATTACCACGACAGTTGGGATCTCGATAACCATCACACTTACACCCAATAACCAACACATAACACTCAGCACTTTCAACGTAAATACCACAATAAATCAAAATTCAAATCACTCAATCATAAACTCAAATACAATACGACTCGTGTGCCAAGCACCCTAATGCAATGCGTATATGCCAAAATGCATGGACTCGGAATTCCAAACCAAAACCCTCCTCGAAGGGCCGTAAATCATAATTGTACCGCCTATCGCAGGCCAAAGTACCAATTACCGAGGTGCCACCTATCACGGGTCAGCACGATTTACTAAAATGCGTAAATCATAAACGTACCACCTATCACGGGTCAGTACAGTTTACCGAGGTGTCACCTATCACGGGTCAACACGATTTACTAAAAGAAAAAGCGGAAATCGTAAATGTACCACCTATCACGGGTCAGTACAGTTTACCGAGGTGTCACCTATCACGGGTCAACACGATTTACTAAAAGAAAAAGCGGAAATCGTAAATGTACCACCTATCACGGGTCAGTACAGTTACCATGGTGTCACCTATCACGGGTCAACACGATTTACTAAAAGAAAAAGCGGGAATCGTAAACGTACCGCCTATCACAGACCAGTACTGTTTACCGAGGTGCCACCTATCACGGGTCAGCACAATCCACCAAAAATGTAAATCGTAAATGTACCACCTATCACGGGTCAGTACAGTTACCATGGTGTCACCTATCACGGGTCAACACGATTTACTAAAAGAAAAAGCGGGAATCGTAAACGTACCGCCTATCACAGACCAGTACTGTTTACCGAGGTGCCACCTATCACGGGTCAGCACAATTCACCAAAAACGTAAATCGTAAACGTACCACCTATCACGGGTCAGTACAGTTTACCAAGGTGTCACCTATCACGGGTCGACACAATTTACCAAATGAAATGCATGAGCATACACAGACTCCATTCACAACAATCGTTAAGCAAATGCAGATATTAAAAGATTCCCCATTTTTAATACCCATTTAACTTAAACGACTTTCAAACAACATTAATTAAATAAGTCATTAAGAGATTCCCCGTTCTTAATACCGATTTAACTTAATGATTTTCAAAACAAAACGTTAAGCAAACAGTCATATTAAGAGATTCCCCATTCTTAATACTCATTTACCGAAACGACTTTCAAACAACATTAATTAAATAAGTCATTAAGAGATTCCCCGTTCTTAATACCGATTTAACTTAATGATTTTCAAAACAAAACGTTAAGCAAACAGTCATATTAAGAGATTCCCCATTCTTAATATACTTTTGACTTAAACGATTTTCTCGCAAAACATGCAGTAAACGAGTCATTAAGAGATTCCCCATTCTTAATACTCATTTACCGAAACGATTTTCAAAAACGATAGTTAAGTAACCGAGACATTAAGAGATTCCCCATTCTCAACGCCCAGTTAACTTAAACATTTTCCTCAAATACACATTAAGTAAACCGAGGTATTAAAAGATTCCCCATTTTTAATACTCGTTTAACTCTAATGGTTTTCAAATTCCACAGAAACAAATTCAAACATACTTTCACATTCAAACCATAATTCACAACAACCACACCAATTAACAAACATCAAGTTTCATTTACCCATAATCATACACAATGACATTCAAATTCATTTACCACGAAACTCACTACGTCGCCTCCAAATTGGTCCCCCAGCACCGTGGCGTGGTAGTGAGCAACTTTCCCTTCTAACTCTTCGCGAAATGAAGCTTGGATCTAGAAGAAACGGAGGGGTTTGTGTTTGGATCTCAAATACCGTTTTTCTTCGTTTTCGAATCAAAGAGGAAGAGTGGAGTTGCGAAATCCTTGTTCTAAATCTCACCCAATCTTGGGTTACTAGTTTTGAAGAAAAGAAAGCGACGAAAATGAAAACGGGAGAAGGAGAGAAAAGTGGTCACGGTTCAGAGGAAGAAGATGGAATTTTCGATTTTCCTTCCTTTCTTTTTCTTTCCTTTGTTTTTCCTTTCTTCCTTTTTCCTTCCTTCCTCTTATACTATTTTCTTTTCCTTTTCCTTCCTTCTAGTTTTCCTTTCTTTTTCCCTCCAAACAAACATATATAGATAATAAATATAACTTAACAAATATCTCAAAATATCCAGATATTTGTTAAATTATCGTTTCACCCGAAACGCATTAAATTATCCGTAAGGGATTCACCGCAGTTAATTTCAATTTATTTATCGACGAGAAATTTTAATTGGCATCAAAATATCTTTTTGATTATAAAACTCCAAAATATAATTAACTTTGGCTTAAAAGCCTCCGAGCCAAAATCCAAAATACACCAAAAATACATAAATGGTACTTTAAAATTATGGGTCTTATAAAAGTTGTCATCACCTACCGCAAATTTTGACTTTACCCATGAATACTTCGTAGGTAATGTAAATTTATCCATGGGGTACCCACGGACACGAATTCGTAGACAATTGGCTCGTAGGAATCTTTTACCCACGACAAAGTCTTGGTTAACGTATACTCATTACATTTCTGTGGATAAACTTTATCATGGTTTCTCCGTAGGTAATGTTACCGATGATAGTTCCGTGGGTAATGTCAAGTCTGAAAGAAAACAATTATCCACGAAAATGGCATGATTAAACGTAACCAATGGCATTTCCGTGGATAAATCAATAAAGAAAAATAAACATTTAAATAAAATTAAACCACATCATAACTCAAACAAATTAACTCTTCCATGCATTATTCCTCTACCTTTATTCAAAATGTATCTTTCATTTTTTTCCCTCATTGTTCTATTTCTCAAATCAAATAAAAATTCAAAGTACTCCATAACCTTTTAACTAGCTTATTTAATTGAATAAGTAAAAGAGTTATACATTCATATATACATCTTTTCATGATAGGTTTAATATTCATTTTTAGAGTTCATATTCAACAAGCCAAATAAGCTAGGTCCTAAACTTATCAAAAGAAAAGAGCTACGAAAGACTATACAATACCATCCTTGTAAGTATCAAATAAGAGTTTAGTGGCATTGAGACATTGATAATTTTTGGGTTCATTTCTTACAACAATCCTTTTAAACTAAACAAGAGTTCAATGGTATTGATACATTGACAATTTGACATGTATATATTTTGTGACTGTTCAACTAACTGTTGGTATATATGACCTCGTAATAAGCGGAATATATCATAATGTATCAGTTCTTTATGAAATTAAATCAATTTCATACACACAGCGGAAATTAAATTGTGGCATACAAAATTAGCAAGTTTTATTAGATTGATATGAGATTAATCAAGATGCATACAAGTCAAATTATCAGATTAAACAATATTACTTATCACAGAATATGTTTAACATGCATCTAATTTTAATCACATATACAGATATATCAAGATAGTAAATCAAAGGAGTTAAGGGTTAGAGAAGATTGCACCAAGAATTTATACTGGTTCAGTTGTCAACTTGCCAACCTACATCCAGTCCTGCAAATTCAAACGGATTTCAGATTTTCTTCTCCAATAGAAAGAATCAATTACAGATTGTCCAGTTTCCTCCCCGAAACCTATCTATCTTAATGATCTCTTTCCTATTGATCACCCTCTGATCCTTGTAGATACTCAGCAATCTAACACAGAATCAAAGTACGACTCTTTCTTGTTGAACACTCTTCACCTAAGAAAGTAGTCACCAGTTTCTAGATGGCTTTTCTCGCTTTCGTTTTTGTTTAAAAGAATTATTACAAACAGAATACAGGAAGAACAA
>NC_021166.2:45262616-45275981 GCF_000331145.2 Cicer arietinum
ATCTTGCTCAATTCAAATATTAGATTTATCATGTATTGTATGAACATTGTTGAATTATTAATTGTGTGTGTGTGTGTGTGTATGTGTGAAACGTTTCAAGGATACTCTAATTAAAAGATCGATAACTGTAATTTCATCAAATCAATGTAATTTCCCCCTAAAAAGTTCACCATGAAAATCAAACTGAAAACCAACAATCATATTGAGGAAACTAACTACATATAACAAGCCTTAACCTAACAAAGAATAAATGAAATTAGTGATTATTATGCATAAAATACTCTAACTTAAGGTCACCCGATGAGGTTTTGTATACAATACATAACACAAATTCACAATTATGTCAAAACTGTTACCATAATTTAAGTTATTTGATGACTATGCAGAAGAGTTCTTCTTCACTGCATATGCACGACATGCTGCCAAACCAACAAATGTCGTTGCGGTCCCAACTGTAAATTCAACATGAAAAGCTATTTTAACAGTCAACGCCTTTTTTTTTTTTTGCCAATTAACAATCAACACTCCAACAACAGAAAAATGAATGTTTAGCAAACTTGTAGTGTGTGCATCTTGTGTCAAGTTCTAGTAATAAAAGTTTAGAGAAACACCTGAAGCAAAAATAAGAGAGTTTTGCAGAAGCTGATGGTATTGCTTTCTTTTCTTCCAAAATTCAGTTCCTGAGATGCTCAAATGAGAGTGTTCTGCAGCCCTAACAATTTTATTATACACGTAACTTGAATCGCCTAATTTCATACTTACGTGAATAGGTGCCTCTATTCCCAACACCTGAGTAACCTATACATAAATAAATAGATGATAACATTCTGAACTGACATGTTTAGCTATGAAATTGTGCACAATTTATTCAATAATTTGATAACACTGGGATGAAAATGCAATACCTTGACTGAAACTTGGACTGCCCTTGGATATGGAGTTAGATCATCCTTAGCAGCAAGGAACTCTATAACCAGTAAGATCACCTTGCCCAACAACCTTCTCAACCAAATCTTTGGATTTCTTCCATGAATATTGATCTGAAGTGGAAGACAAGGAGAAAATATCAAAAACCAAGATACAGAAGCAAAAAGCCAAAATTAAACAAAAAAAAAAATGCAACTAAGAGTTGAACTAGATTAGCTCAATTGAGAAAAATTAATTACACGCAAGGCGTCAATAGAATGGACGTGAAGTAGAGCCCCTCATAATCTGGTAAAGCAATACTAATACAAGTAATAGGAATCACATTTTTCAGTTATAACTATAAATAACAAAATAACATGAATTTGACTTTGAGAGGATAGCCTCGCCTAAAAACAAGTATGAATTGATGATGCCTTGATTACTTTGATCCTTCTTTAAATATACAACCATGTCAAAAGAAGTAGTCGGGTTTGGCTTCGATCTGGAAAAGCATACGATCCTTGAGCCATTATCGGTCCGCTACTCTTATCATTCTGAGACGCAGTAGTAAAAAATGCAGAACCAATGGTTGGAGGACTGAAATTTGGGAACTTCTGCTTAATAAGCGCAACAAGAGCTGCAATATGTGGTGCATCCATACTTGTGCCAAGCATCATCGCAAAATTCTCTCCTGAAGGCAATGCAAATAAATCATTTACAGTTCATATTATCAACATACAAAAAAAATGTGATTTAACAAAATCATAGTGGCACACACCAAAGTCAATGTAAATTGAAATTTTAGATTAACACTCATATCAGCTCAAAAATAGAACAAATCGCAAACCGACAACCTAATTCAGCAAATCGCAAATTAATGACACTTAACAAGCAAGATTACCAAAATAAATATTGAAATCGCAAACTGAAATGATTTGGAAAGAGAATAGCATTTACTTGCTATCGCAAATCGCGAAGTGAAACGAGATAGATGAATTTAAGGTTGTTCGAAATTGAATTCAGGGTTTTTGGGGATTAGGTTTCGTTGAAGATAGTAGAGAGAAAATGGTTTGAGAAAGGATGAAGAGATATACCAGCGGTTTGGACGCAGCGGGAGAGACGTGTAGGATTCCACGCGGCGGAGCAATTGTCGATTGAAACGATGGACTATGGGGTTAAAAAGGCAGTCACGTTGCAAGAACGACGCAGTGAAATAGCGAACAAGACAACACGACGAGAGAGCTCAAGAGACGGCGACGATGTGAGAGACGGCAATGATGTGAGAGAGAGCTCGAGAGACTGCAACAATATGAGACATTTACAAAAGCATGCAACTATAGTTGTCAGTTTTTACTTGTTGTCCTCACTTTATCTGGATTCATGTTTGTATGAATGGCAATTTTAATATTCATAAATTTCTTTAGTCATCTATTATTTATATTTTAATTATAATAAATAGATAAATAAATATATAAATATTATTACAAATCAATAACAACATTATTTAATCAAACGATCGGTTATTAAGTGTTTATCAGACATAGATTTAAATTTAAGTTTTATGTGGATTTTTTTAAAAATTTTAAACCATCCAAATGATAAGTGATGTAAATTTTCATAAATACATTAATGACACACTAATATGTCAATAAATTCTTAAGTAAATTGGTTTAGTAGGTAAATTTTTTTTCCATAATGGTGTGAGATATTTACAAATATTGGTTAATATATGTATGAGACATCCACCAACCACATACTCTCCATATATGAAGTTTATTTGTATATATATTTTCACCAACTGAATAGAAGAATCAAAAGTTGTACCAAAGTGACAAAATATTCTTAAAGGGGATTCGTTGTTCATCTCATCTGCATTCGATTGGCGGGGACGAATCGAACTTAAAAACTAGTGTAATAACATACTTCAAAATTTGCTACATATAATTTTTATCAACAATTTCATTATTGAAGTCTTGCGACAATTGTCACCAACAACTCCAACAAATCGTCAAATTTTTGTAGCTAAATTAGCTTAAAAAAATATTTGATCTGATCCATTAAAAAAATCTAATTTGACTTAACTCTAATCTTAGCTAACTAAACCATATAGATCTATGTTGATCAGTTCGAATAATTTTTACCTTTAATTTAAAGTATAGAGTTTGATTTGTAGTTATTTTTAACTTTAATTAAAAGTATAGAGTTTAAATTGTAGTTGAAATTTTTTTTTGACCGAAATTTATGTACTTTTACAACTAAAGTCTAAATTTGGAGTACTTACTTTTCTTATAACGAAGTGGTTAATTAAGAAAGAAAATAAAAAAGCTAACAAAATATATTTTCAATTTCGAATTTTATAACATTTTATGGGAATTGAATACATCACTTATAATAAGACAAAAACAGTTTTTATATATTTTATATAACTCTGAAGATATGTTTAAAAATAGACATATTTTCTTTCTTTGTTTGGTGTATGTCTAACTCTTCTCGTCCTCCACGTTGGCATTTCATAACACTTTGACGTATGTGATGATGCCTCACATGGAAACGTGATCGTTCTTTTATCTATAAAAGAAATATTCAATCCACCTAAACTGATAGAGTCTATCAAATACAAATAAATATAAATTCGTTAAAAATTAAAAATAATAAATCTATAAACAAAGTTATAACATCCAATAATAGAACAACCTGATTTTTCAATCTAAATGAATTGATCTTTCAATCTAAACTACGAATACCGTACAATATAGGAAAATATGAAACGCTACATCAAAATGACACTCAAAACAACGATACATACTACACAAGACTCATGAAAAAAATGCGAGAAAAAATCAAATTAATATAATAATTAATTATTTAAATAAGACTTAAATATAGTTTTTTTTAATCTCTCTATTTTATCCAAATTTAACTTTTGATCTCCAATTTTAAAATCCATATTTTTTGTCTCCATGTTTTACATTTATGAAATTTTTTTAATCCTCTAGTTTTGATGAATTGGGTCTAATTTATGAGGTATGGTTGAGATGTGACTCGTGACTTAGAAAATATGTGACCGGTGACTTTGACTTAGAATAGAATTGGGTCAAAGTTGTTCCCCTCACAGATATAAACCCCAATAGCATGAAACATTCACGAATCAACACCTATAAATCATATGAAATATCACCATTTAAGATATAGTAATGTTGTGGCTCTAAGTCAAACCAAATTACTTCAGTCGTATTTAGCGACATAACTGTGATGATTGGATAGATGATGAAATTTTTTCGTTATAAATAATCAACCATAAAGTAAATCCAACAAAAAATGTGTGTGAGAGAGACCGGAAAAGATCACAATCATGGAGTTTCCATCGCCATTTGGTGTTGTGGGTGTCATTTTTGGGAAGATCACAATGATAGGCTTCGTCACGTAGAAATATAAACATACATCTCCAAAGTGTATGATTTTGGTTGCGATTCTGAGATTGGAAAAAGATGAGGGCGAAGATGAAATTTGGAGATTTAAGGTTTATTTTTTATTTTTTTATAAATATTTTTAATATAATAAATAATATTTTTTATTAAAAAGTTAGTTATAAATTAATAACAATGAATGTGTTGATGTGGGGTTCCAAACTACTAAGAGGTAAACATCACGTTATAAATGAAATTCTCAATTCATTAAAATTGAAGAGAATAAAAAAACTTGCATAAAATGTGAAACATAGGAACCAAACATCCGAATTTTGAAATTAAAGTATCAAAAATTAAATTTGAATAAAATAAAGAATATTTAAATTTTAAAATAAAAAGATGAACACCCGAATTTGGAAATTGAGGTATCAAAAGTTAAATTTGAAAAAATAAAGAATATTTAAACTTTTAAATAAAAAGATGAACAAAAAAATAAGGCACATAAATAATTTCAAGATAAATATGACTCTAAATTAACTCTCCATTTTAAATCAAGAAGAAGAAAAACATGACAAAGCTGAAGAGAGAGGTGACTGTGCTAGATTAATAACAATTCTAAAAGGAATATAATAAAATAAAAAGTAATGATAATAAAAACACTTATCAAAGATAAAAAGTGAAATAAAAAATCTTACTTTTTATAATTGTAAAATTTAAATTACATAACTTATAATAATTATTTTTTATATTTTAATTTTTTAATAAATATTTCAAAGATACTTATTAATATTTTGTTAAAATAAAATAATTTGAAGATGTAATGTGTCAATATATACCCCAAATGAACGGTCTCAATTCAAAAACAAAATTTATTTGTATTTATCTCACCGAAAATGACAATGGAGGGTCGACATGCAATTATGTTTAGTACCAGTCCCTTGGATTTCCGCCACTCACGCACATCAAATTAATCACGTCCAAAAAAAGATCAAACACTACGCCAAAAATGACATTTTATAGCGCGTCTTTTACAGCGCTTACTAAATACAAGCGCTGTTGTAGAATTTTTAAAAAATAACGGAGGATACAGCAGCGCTTGTTTGACAAGCGCTGTTGTAGGGTCATATAGGGTCACATAGCGCTTGCACATAATGCTTACAACCCTTTTACAGCGTTTTTTTAAAAGCACTGTAAATTGAAGCGCTCTCCCATAGCTTTTACAGCGCTTTAAACACAAGCGCTGTAAAATGTAGCGCTCCCACCTTATGTCGCATGGCTTTTAAAGCGTTTCGATATAATTAAATGACCTATTAGAGCGCTTTTTATACAAGCGATGTAAAAGGTTTGCGCTTTAAATAAAAATCATTCACTTCAAATAAATAACTCACCAACCACTTTAAATAAAAATCAACCCTACGAACCCTCGTCTCCTCTAATGTGCGTCCATCAACTGCTCCTCCTTTAAAATAAATTAGATACGTTGTTTCAGGTACGTATTGTATTTATTAATTTTTTTATTGTCACTAAAACTGATAAATTGTTACATAACAAATCATATAAAATCTATTCTTTTTTGAAATTTTTTGATTTGTTCTGTTTTGAAATCAGACTTTGACATTGGTTTCCTTTTTCCAATATTAGATATATATGTGTACTATAGATTGGTATAATGTTATCAATAGCTTATTATTTGTGTAACTGCATTTATATAGGTCATATAAAATGGACAGGAAATGGATGTCTGCCAAACGATATTCAAAAGAGTATGAAAATAGAGTGAAGGAGTTTGTTGAGTTTGCAGTGAAGAATGCAAAAGATCCAAATAGAGTCGTTTGTCCTTGTTTAAAATGTTGTTTTGGAAAAAGCGTTAGAGCAGATGAATTGGAAGGATATTCAGTATGGCATAGAATTGATCAAAGCTATACATGTTGGATAAGACATGGTGAGAAAATAAATGGAAACATGAATTTTGAGAATGGTTCGACATATGCTTCAACTGATTTCGACACAGATACATTTGAGCCGGACCGAGTTGAGAAGATTGCAAAAGCAGTTGAAGAAGATCTTCGAGATTATCCTAAAATGTTTGAGAGTTTGTTGAGTGATGCAGAGAAACCATTATATAATGGTTGTACTAAATTCACAAGACTGTTGGCGATATTAAAGTTGTACAACTTAAAAGCGAGTAAGGGATGGTCTGATAAAAGCTTCACAAAATTATTAACACTCTTAAAAGATATGTTGCCAAATGATAATGAACTTCCCAGTCGAACCTATGAGGCTAAACGAATTTTGTGCTCTATTGGCATAAGTTACGAAAGGATCCATGCGTGTCCTAACGATTGCATTTTATTTCGAAACGAATATGAATTACTAAAGGCGTATCCGAAATGCAATGTCTCTCGATAGACGAAGAAAGAATCTACTCCAGCAAAAGTCATGTGGTATTTTCCTATAATACCAAGATTTAGGCGCATGTATCACAATGAAGAAGATTCAAAACACTTGACATGGCATGCAGATGAAAGAATTAGAGATGGAATGTTTCGACACCCTGCAGATTCCCCACAATGGGCAAAAATTGATCACGAGTATCCTGAATTCGGGATAGAGTCAAGAAATCTACGACTTGCACTTTCTACTGATAGAATGAATCCACATGGTCTTCAAAGCATCTCACACAACATGTGGCCTTTGATTTTGTTGATTTATAACCTACCTACATGGTTATGTATGAAGCGTAAATTTATGATGTTGTCTCTGTTAATTTCTGGACCCAAATAACCGGGGAATGATATCGACGTATACTGGACTCCTTTAATTGAAGATTTAAAAAATACGTGGGAGACAAGTGTGGAAGTTTATGATGGGTATAAGAAAGAATGTTTCAATTTGAGGGCTATGTTGTTCGGTACAATTAATGACTTTCCAACATATGGTAATTTATCAGGATATAACATTAAAGGTCAGTGTGCATGTCCTATATCTGAAGAGAGTACAAATTGGATGCGGTTGAAACATTGTATGAAGAATGTATTTCTTGAACATCGTAGATTTTTATCTTATAGTCATAAGTATCGTGGGTGGAGAAATGCATTCAATGGAAAATCAGAGGAAGATAGAGCTCCTGTAGCACCGACTGGATATCAAATACTTGAAAAAGTACAAGGTTTGACCAATAAATTTGGCAAACCTTTTGCGGGAGAGCTGGTCAAAACTAGGTGGAAGAAAAAATCAATTTTCTTTGAATTGCCATATATGAAGTCATTGTATATAAGACATTTCCTCGATGTGATGCATATTGAAAATATATTTGATAGTGTTATTGGTAAGTTACTCAGTGTTCCAGGAAAGTTTAAGGATGGCATCAATGCAAGATTGGACTTGGTCGATATGGGAATAAGAAATAAATTGGGTCCCGTAAAGAAAGGAAATTACACATATCTAGAAAGGAAAAAATTGTTTTGTGTAAATTTCTACACGAAGTTAAAGTTCCAGAAGGATACTCTTCAAACATTACAAATTTAGTTTGTATGAAAGACTTCAAGTTAAAAGGTTTGAAGACCCGTGATTGTCATATTCTAATGGAGCATTTGCTACCAATAGGTATACGTTCCGTTTTACCTTAAAAAGTTCGACAAGCCATAACTAAATTATGCTTCTTCTTTAGAGAAATTTGTAGTAAAGTGATCAATTCTCAGAAATTACCGACATTGCAGAGGGAAATTGTTGTTACTTTGTGTGAGCTTGAAATGTATTTCCCACCCTCGTTTTTTGATCTAATGGTTCACCTTACTATCCATCTTGTTAAGGAGACACGACTTTGTGGGCCAGCTTATATGAGATGGATGTATCCGATAGAAAATATATGAAAATATTAAAAGGGTACGTAAAAAGTAGAAGTCGACCAGAAGGTTTTATTGTTGAATGGTACATTATCGAAGAAGCTGCTGAATTTTGTTCTGAATATCTGTCCAATGTTGAATCCATAGGACTTCCCATGTCTCGTCATTCGGGAAGAATATCAGGAGAATGGATAATTGGAAAGAGACTAATGACTATATCAAGGACAGAATAGGAGCAGACAAATTGTATGTTCTGCATAATGATGATGAGGTTCAACCGTATGTTACAATACATATGGATCAGTTATCTAGTTTGAACATGAATAGGAATCAAAATTGGATAACTCGAGAGCACAATCGAACTTTTATAACATGGTTAAAAAATCACATAAAGTCAAAGTTTGATGTAGACCCCAAATCAATTTCACAGAGACTGAGTTGGCTAGCAAATGGTCCGAGTTTACATGTCTTTTCTTACACTGATTATGTAATTAACGGCTACACATTTTATACCAAATAACAAGATGATCAAACCACTATGCAAAATAGTGGTGTCACTCTCGTAGCTGAAGCGATGCATATCTCAAGTGCAAAAGACAAAAACCCAATATATGCAAATCTATCATATTTTGGGGTTAACGAGCGCATATGGGAGTTAGACCACACAAGTTTCATGTTCTCATATTTGGTTGCAAGTGGGTCAATAATAATAATGGCGTTCGGATTGATGAGTCAGGGTTCTGGCTTGTCGACTTTAATAGGGTGGGATACAAAGATGAGACTTTTATGTCACTGATCCTGCTATGATAAATGGTATGTTGTCCTATCGAGCAATAAAATAAGTGATGATAACAATAATGATGAAGATGTTGGTAATGATCTTTTCTTTGCAACTTCACAACCACATGAAATTGATTCAATTGATGATGGTTTATATCTTAAAGATGATCATGATAAGGGAATTTGAATTAATCCATCGTTCCGTATCGTTAATGGACAAACAAATGTGAATCCTACCAGGAAAAGAAGAAGGGAATTTTAATGTGTTTAATTGTTTTATATAAGCCATGTAATCTGACCTGAGTTCATGTAATTTTATTGTTTGATCTGTCAGAATTGAGCATTTTAGTATTTAGCTTGAACTGTATTTGATTTTCTGCTTATACTTATTTTCTGCTTATATCTAGCTTGATCTTAGTGTACATTTTATACTAAGTTCATGTAATTTAAGTGTTTGACCTGCCATAACTGATTTTCTGCTTATATTGAACTTGAAAAAGCTTTGTTTGAGTACTGAGAATTTTTCTTGAACTTTAATTGATCATCCCAATATGATTTGATCATGTAATTTAGCATTGATATATATATATATATATATATATATATATATATATATATATATATATGTATTTAACTAATTATTTGGAAGAAAAAACAAATCCAAATATAGGTATTTTACTAATTATTTAGCATTTTACAAAAACTGAACTTATGTTGTAATTTAACAAAAACTGATCAGAACATAAACTGTATAATTTTACAACGCTTTTGTGAATAAGTGCTATAAAAAGCCTTTAAAAAAATAAGGAGGTCACATAGCGCTTGCACATAATAAAATAAAGAAGCCTTTCAAAGCGCTTCGTGGAAAAGCGCTATAAAAAGGTCACATAGCGCTTGCACATAATAAAACAAAGAAGCCTTTTAAAGCGCTTTGTGGAAAAGCGCTGTAAAAGGGTGCTTGCACATAATAAAACAAAGATACCTTTTAAAGTGCTTCGTTGAAAAGCGCAGTAAAAGGGTCACATACCACTTGCACATAATAAAACAAAGAAGCCTTTTAAAGCGCTTTGTGGAAAAGCGTTGTAAAAGGTTGCTTGCATATAATAAAATAAGGAGATCTTTTACAGCGCTTTTTCAAAAAAGTGTTGTAGTAGGGTTTTATATATAACAGTAAACCGCTTCAGTTTCCTCTTCATTACGTAAACTTCATATACGCTTGTTTCCTCCTCCTCTTCATTCTCCTTCTCATTGCGAACCCTACGAACAATATTGCATTGTTACTAACCCTTATTACGTAAACTTCATACGCTTGTTTCCTCGTCATTCTCCTTGTCATTGCGAACCATCTTTGTTTCTGTGAACCCTACTCTCCATTACGTAAACTTCATACGCTCGTTTATGCGAACCCTACTCTTCTACGAACCGTTCGTATTTATGCGCTGTTCTTCTTTGTTCGTATTTTTTGCATCGTAGCCCTACTCTTCTTCTGTTTTTCAGGTATTGTATTTATTAGTTTTTTGTTTCACTAAAATGCATGTTGAACTTATACTACTACGTACTTAGACTATTGCATGTTGAACTTGTTGAAGTTATATTGAACTGTATGTTGAACTTGTTGTAGATAAATGGATACCAAAAAGGATTTAGATCGTCAAAATGAGGAAGTTGTCAATATTAAGACTTATGAAAATGAAGTCAAACGTGGTGCAACCATCATGCAAAATGTCATAAAAGCAAGGAGTAGTGGCATAAAATTTGAGGTATAGTATACTTTGTTTGCTGTTTATCATCTTTTTTGAAAGCATGTACTTACTATATGAGTTTATTAGGTTGGATGGAATGAGAGTGGTCAGCCAATTGACCCCAACAATTCCATGTTTGTAAGTTATATTGGGGCTGTTGTTCGTCAGAATATCCCCATCACAATTGACGATTGGAGAGATAAGGCATTGAAGGATGCAAAAGATATAATGTGGATTGATATACAAGTAAATTTTTTGATCCACTTTTTTGTTACTTATAATTTTTTTCCATTAAAATGCTTTACTCAAACTATATCTTTATTTCGTTTGCAGACTGCTTTCGCTGTTGACGAGGTGAGAGAGGCTTATGTGTTGAGAGTTGCCGGGAAAATACACCGGGGTTTTAGATCTCACCTCTCAAATTCCTATCTAAAAGATCGTGAAGAAAATATGAATGTTGAAGCTCCAAAAATATATAAACATTATATATCAAATGAAAAATGGAGCGCATTTGTAGCAAAACGTTCAGACCCCGCGTTTGTGGTAAGTGATTAATTTATTAGCATTTGTGTTTTATTATTCATATTCATAGCGTATTTTAAATTTTTACACGATTGTTATTTTTTTTATATAGAATATAAGTAAGGCAAATCACGAGAGGGCAAAAAATCTGACGCACCTATAAAAAAAATCTCGTATGGGATATGTACGTCTAGAGCAAAAACTTGTAAGTAATTAAACATCACTTTTATATAATGTGGTACATTATAAACTATAGTTTCTAACTAATATTTTGTTTATGATCTTAACGAATAGCTACAAGACACCCAATCCGATCAACCGTTGGGTCGTCATATCTTGTGGAAGGAAGCTCGTGTAAATAAAGATGAAGTGGTTGTTAACGAAAATGTTCAAAAAGTAATAGAACTTTGTGTAAGTATATTATCACTTTAATATTTTTTTAATATTGTATTTTAAAAATGATATTGAACTTATCTTTTTAATCCTACGTGTATTTTAGGAGAATCTCGAACAAAGTTCGAAAAATCAAGAGGACAACAAAGCTAGTTGCAGGGACATTCTCGGTAAACTGTTTAATGTTCCTGAATATTTCGGTCGCGTGAGGGGGAAATAATTTGGCGTAACTCCTAAAAACTATTTTTCACAAGAGAAGCCCCAAAATCCATCTAATGATGAAGTATTAGAGAAGCTCAAATTCCTATCAGAGCAAGTGGTACTCTTGGTGAAGACGAATTAAGACAAGCAACTTTCGGATCAGCTCCAACATGAAATACAAATGGAGAGTGAAAACGCGAGTTGCAACATTGGTCTCAAAAGTCTTCCCGAGGTAATTAATTACTTAATAAAATAAGAAATTCATTCAACCTAATTGTTTCACATACTTATGTATTAACCATTATTTAGGGTACCACTCCTTGTGTGTTGTACTTATCCTCCCCCACTCATCGCAAGGTCGGAAAAGGAACATTGTACAATACTTTGGGAGAAGTATTGCACAACACACTGATCCTTGCGGGTCATGTCAAAGTATCACCAGTTATTGCTTTGGAACCAAATGTATCGTTGCCTATACCGGACAACGATGCATATATGAACTATTTGGGCGAAGCAATTGGTAGTTACATGGCATGGCTCACACATCTTGTTGCCCTTGATAAGGTATGTTTAATTAATTGAAAAGTATGTTTAATTGATATTATATTTAATTGCACGATATATGATTATGATTGATTATATTTAATTGCTGATTTTTTTCCGCTATTAACTTTAATTTTACATTTATTTAGATTCAGACAAAGTCTAAAGGTAATGATAAAAAGATTCCCAGAAACGAGTCAGTCACATCGCCGAAAAAGGTTTGTCACATTTATTCTGTAAGGTTTGTCATTTTTTCAGATTCAATAAACTAAAAAACTAATTAACCTAATTTTTTTAGATTCAATCCAATAAACCACCCCCACAGCAAACCAGCTGCCAGAACAAACCAGCTGCCGCACCACAACTAGATGTTCGTGGTAAAAATAAAGCCGGCAAACTTCAAAAATTGGAGGGTAATAAAGCTGCCAAAGTTGTTGCTCAAAAACTGGATCGGGGAAAATCAGTTGTTGCTCCTGCTCCTAAAATAGGTCAGTCATGCCTTGCTTGATATGGGTCGTGTCTTGACATAAAGGTAAAAACTAATTGGGGTAGCAACAACGATTCACGCATTATAAGCATGGATAAAGCTATATTCGGAGATGAGTATGAAGAACTACTTGAAAAAGAGCACATATACGAACTTCCCAACCATAAGGAGTTGAGTGCTACTGTCATTAGCTTATACATTAGGTAAAAATTACTTTTAATTGCATTTATTTGTAATTAATTTAATTTATTTGTTATTAATCTAATTTGAAATTTTTATTGAAGGTTTTTGTATGCGAAGTTGGTGCGCACGCGCAGATTGTCAAATAGATTTTCATTCTTGTCTCCGCATAAGCTTTCGATATTTAAACTCGATCTAGTGAATGTAAAGAAATATGTTGTAGATATCCTATTAGGAAATAAAGAGAAGGATAAGTTGTTCCTTGCACCATATAATTCAGGGTACGTAATTATATATTCTTTATTTATATCTTTTTTAATTTATGAGATCTTAATTTATTAGTTGTGTAAACAAAATTG
>NC_021166.2:45276086-45284041 GCF_000331145.2 Cicer arietinum
ATTTTCATTATTTGATTTTCATATATAAACTATGTATATATTTGATTCTAACTTATTTATGTTCAATTTTTATATCGCACAATACTTTGACAATTCCAGTCCAACATACTCTGAAAGAGATCTAATTAAAATAAAGGAAGACTGATATCAGTATGTGATTGAAATGAAAATTATTTGATTTGCTGGGAAATGGCATGTTGTAAGGGATAGTTATATGAATATATGGTAGTTCTATTATGTGTAGTTCTGATAGTTATATGTATATGAATAAGGCACATTGAAAAGTTGTGAATATGTAGTTATATGAATATGTATATAGTTCTGTGTTGTTGTCAATATGTGAATATGTATATGAATATGTTGAGAACTGATTTTGTAAGTATGTAAAGTTATAAAGTTAAATTATAAAGTTATATAGTTTTGTTGTTGTGTATTGATTGTGTGAACTGATTGTGAACTGATTCTGGATGAAAATGATTTTGGAAAAAAAATTAAAAGACAACGTTTTCTAAAGAAATGCCATAAAAAACCAAAAAGCACTTTTTAAAAATTTCATTTACAGCGTTTTTTAATAAAACTAAAATAAGAAGGCACCTTTTACAGCGCTTTTTCAAAAAAGCGTTGTAATAGGTGCATAATAATGCATCTATTGAATCCACTCTTTACAGCGTTTTTTCCAAAAGCGTTCTAAAAGGTGCATAATAATACAACTATTGAATGGACCTTTTACAACACTTTTTCCAAAAAGCGCTCTAAAATGTGCATAATAATGCATCTATTGAATGCACCTTTTACAACACTTTTTTCCAAAAAGCGCTCTAAAATGTGCATAATAATGCATCTATTGAATGCACCTTTTACAGCGTTTTTTCTAAAAAGCGCTGTAAAACGAGTATAACAAGCGCGCAATATATCTACTTATTTTATAGCCCTTTTTTATTTTAAAAAGCACTGTTTTTATCTTTTTACAGCGCTGGATACTACAACACTTATTTTTTTGAAAAAACATTGTAAATGGCTTAAAAAAAGCACTGTCAAATAGGTTTATTGGCGTAGTGCGTTTAGAATTAATTTGATAAATCGAGTTTAAAATCAATAATGACATAATTCAACTATTTTTGAGTACTAGACTCAAGCACATGAGGATATAAGATTCATGGAAAAGTTAGAAAATAAAATAAAATCATTAATGACATAATTCAACTACTTTTGAGTATTAGACTAAGCACATGGGGTTATAAGCTTTATCAGAGCAGAAGAGTTAGAATATAAAACAATAATATTATTAACTACAATTTTTATGATATATTCACAAATTAAAAGGTTTTAATCAAATTATAAATTAAATAGTTATTTATTGTTTTGGTATTTTAAAAAATTAAATTATAAAATAAAACATCATATAATTGTTTAAAAGTTTATATTAATCTTTTATATTTTATAGTAAAAAATGTTCAATAATCATTATTATGAAAAATTAAAATAGAGAAAAATTAAAATAATATTTAATTATTATAAATTTTTAAATGATAAAAAAAATTTATTTCAAAAAATATTTAATTATTAATTTTAAGATCAACTCTACTTAAAAAAGTAGAATTATTAAATGAACTGTAAAAAATTTAATTTTAATTTATTTTAAAACATGTAAATATGAAATTCACATTATTTAAAGTATATCATATTGTTATTTTTTAGTTAAAAAATTAAAATAAAAAAATAATTAAATTCTAAAATAAAAATTTCATAATCAATAAAAATAAAATATTAAAACTTCAATTAAAAAAAAAAAAAAAAACTCTTGCTCGCCGTAAATATCGTATCAATAATAGGCTCCTCCCAATAATTGTCAATAATCGATTCCCCGCCGTATTAATTAGTGACTTAATGCTATTAGCTACAATGTTCTTAGCTTACCATAAAATTAATTAGCTATTGGATATCTTTTTCTAAATACAAGTGTCCATAAAATTAGTAGATATATTTATTATTCTTTCCTTAAATAGCCCACGACGTGTTTCATGTGTCGCAGTTAAGGAAATACCTTGCAAATCTGTCTCATGTGATCGAACTAGACACAATTCAACTGAAGGATAACTTGTCATTCGAAGTATTACCTGTAAGAATTGATGACAAGAAGATTAAGCGATTGAGGAACAAGGATGTTTTGTTGGTCAAGGTGATTTAGAACCCAATTACAGGAGATGCGACTTGGGAACTGGAGAGCAAGATGAGGGAACAACACCCTGAGTTGTTTATCGACGCGTAGTTTCGAGGACAAAACTAATTTAAGGGGGGTAGTAATGTAAAACCCATAGTTTTAAATTCTAATTTATGTATGTTGGTGTATTTTGGTATTTAACTTTAAGGCTTTTTAGACAAGTTATTGATATTTTGTGAGTTTAATGCCCATAAATATCTTTTGATACCCCGATTAAAATTATTCGTCGATAAATAAATTAGATTAAGTACAGTGAATCTTTTGACGAAGAATAATTTATTTATGTTACGAAGAATTTAATACTGGACAGTTTTGTTAAAAATATATCGGGTTGCTGAAAAATTCATCTGTTGAATTGAATTGCGGCGAGAGTAGATATTTTTCTGAAAAAGTGGCTTGAGAAGTAGTGTGAGATGATGTGGGAAATGATGATTTTTATAAATATCTAGATATTTAGATAGTGGTTTGGTTTAATTTATATATATATATATATATATAAGAAAAGAAAAGGAGAAAAGAAAACAGAACATTTCCCTCCCTCTCCCTGCCTCACGAACGCTTTCTTTCTTCTTCCTCTGTTCCAAGAAAACAAAACACAAGTGTTAGTGTTTTTCAAAAAACTCAAAAATAAACCTCCAAATTTCTTCTAGATCTAAGCTTTATTTCGCGAAGCGATAGCAGGCAAAGTTGCTCATCTTCCCGCTAAGATGCTAGTGAGCCAACTTTGGAAGCGACAACGCGAGCGAAGTTTTTACCGAAATTAATCGTGGTGCCATAATCACTTGTTAAAGCTACAACGCAGGTACGAGTTCCTTCCAAAATTTTAGCTTGCATATAGGATGCTATATGGATATTTGTGAAGTTGGAATGTGGTAAAATGGATGTGTGATTTTGTGAAAAAGGAATTTAATTCATTTCAGTGTGTTTTGAGGAAATTAAATTTGATGTGTTTGAGGTGTGGTTTATGAAAAATAATTTGGCGTGATTTATATTTGAAAATGTGGAAATTTATGGTGATTGATGATTGAACTTGGCGTGAATTTTGTGGAATTTGAATTGATCGAATTTAATGTAAATTGTGGATTAAATTTGATGTGTGGTGGTGGAAAATATATGTTTGAGTATGCTCTGTGTTGAATTTGAAAATCATTAGTGTTAAATGAATATTAAAAATGAGGAATCTTTTAATATATGCATTTACTTAATGATTGTTGTGGAAAGAGTCAGAGTGTGCTCATGTATTTTATAGTCATAGTGATAGTGGTGACCGTGATGAGCCATAAGATGATGCTATATGATTTGTTGGTTCATCTTATCCTTACGAGGATTATCGCATTGTGTTGATCTGTGAGAGATTGCACTCTAGAACGTGTTGATCTGTGAGCGATTGCACTCTAAAAAATAGTGTAAGGCATGTGATATGCGACACTTTAGTAAATTGTGCGGGCCTGTGATGGGTGGCGCCTTGGTAATTAGTACAAGGCCTGTGATAGGCGATACAATTACGATTTACGCCCCTTCGAGGGGGGTTTTGATTGGAATTCCGGAATTCATGCATTTTGGCATATACGCATTGCATTAGGGTGCTTGGCACGCAAGCCATGTTTGATATACTGTGATAATTGCATATGTATACTCAGTTGTTGTTGTGATTGTGCTGTGATTGGTAACTGTGATTGGTTTGGATATACTGTGATAATTCCAACTTCTCCATAAATTTGGGAAACTCATTTTATGCATCACCATGTTCAAGTAGTCCCATTTCATCGACTGATAGACTTTTCAAAATTCAACTTTAAACACAACTAGGTATTTCTTTTTCCTTTTTACCTCATCCAACACTTATTTTTCAATTAAAAACCATTCAGAATCATTCGGCCTATGATAAACGCATATTGGACTTCGACCATCACTTTTTCTACGAATAAGGGCAGATCTTCTTAGGGAGCAGGGGGGAGGCCACAACCATCCCAAAATTTTGTTTTTCGATAAAAATACCTATCATAATATTTATCAATTATATATATATATATATATATATATATATATTTAAGGAATGTCTCGCTAACTATTTCAAATTCTGGAGTGGTTCAATGTAATGAAGACTTTTATAAACTTTATGTTAACAAAAATATAAATATTGATATTCAAATTGAAATATAAGATATATGAGATTAATCGAAAATATTTTATCTCCTACGAATGTACTCCTCTCAGCCTCTTAACTAACACCTTATAAATGAACCCAAATAAAGATATGGTACACCAATCATTAATCTTCTTAGAATTATCCTTTTTTGGAATTAGTACAATGAATGTATAATTTGACCCCCTCACCAAGGGCCCATTAGAATGTAATTCATCCACAAATCTTATAAGTCTCCTTTAATATACTCCTTCTCAAAATCAAAGTTAACTAGATATTGGACCGCTTTTTGCGCGATAACATTTGATATATTAAGATTTGATGATTTAAATTAATATTAAATTATGCTTTAACTTTATAAACATTACTATTTGAATTTAGAAGAAAATATGATTAGTAGATAATAATTGTTGAATGATATATTAGAAGTAGAGAAAATTTATGTTACACAACTAAGGTAAGCTTTGCATCATGCACAACAAATTTATGAAATATTACGACACTTAATGATCCAATGGTAGAAAATAAATTTATGCATGGGGCAAGATGGTCTTATCTATGTACATTATAGAAAACTAAAAAGTAATCATCTTTAGTATGATATTTATTGTAATTTGCTATCATATTTTTTGGATATGTTCAAGATAAGTGATAATGATTTAAAAAATCAAAGTTAAAATATTTATCTTTAACTAATTAATTGTGGCTTCGTATTTTATAAACGTATACTAAAATTTCTCTAATATTAATATACTAAAATTTTCTATCATCTTTTGAAATCTGTTTAAATAAATTAGACAGTGTATTTCAAGAATTATGTAAAAGTTTGTATAAATTAAATGATCTCACGATATGTTATTGTTTGTGTTCTCATATTTGATATTCAACCAAATAATACTTTTCTAAGATGAAAAAAAATTACAAGTCTTTTAATAGATAACCTTTTGAAAGGTTCCAAGGAAAAATATATGATAGATCCTTTAGTAAATCAATTTGAAATGAAATTTGAGTTGTAAATATTAAAATATAGAAAAAGTAAAACATCAAAGTTGAAATAGTTTAGATAAAAATTGGTATGTTGTTGAAGAAAAATTAATCAGTACTATGCAATTGCATTTAAATAGTGTATTTGGGGATTCAAGAGATTACCACCAATTGAATTGTCCTTACCGAAGTAAATGTTTTTGATTCACTAGGGAGCCAAAATGTAACACCCCGATTTTTAACAGCGCGAGTGTGTATTTTTTTTTTAAAAATAAATTCATAAAAACAAAGAATTTCAATTGTAATAGCCCATTTTTTTGTAAAACAAACAGAAATTGAATTTCATAAATAAAGGAAGAAATACATTTGGATAAAATATTTAAGTCGTAACATAACGACAAAAGTCAACAAATATTTACAACCAGTGAAAATAGTTTTTGAAATAAAAATACAAAATATTTAAACAGCAAAATACATCGGGGCTATGAGGCCTATCGGACATAGCTCATACCTCTGGGGTATTCTCGGCAAACACGTGTACAAAAGCACTGCCCCAAGAATTTTAACTCCCCCACGCCACATCAAAAAGTTGTACATGGACCCATCAAAATAAAAGTCTAGCTGGCAATATGAGGTATAGGTACAGTCTTCCAAATTTAAATAAATACATACACCAAAGAAAGACATATATCCCCTATACAACCATCTAATCTTATCATGATTGCAAAACTATACAAATCGGGTGATCTCCACGCGCCCGACAAGATCCTTCTAACACAACACTAGTCAGGTATGTATAACTACGTGTCCATCTCAATGGTACTACTCGATAGGACGATCATGGTTCTCATTTGAGGGCAAAGCCCAGATTTCCATAATAATTGTAAAAGTCACCAACCGAAATTAAAAAATATCACTTAGCATTTAAATTTTAAATGCACAAAATAACATTTCATCTTAGCATACTCCTTGAAAGGGTTTTCATATGTCAAACATGCATAAGCAAGTTGAAAAATGAACTTTTTTAACAAAAATGCATTGTCGTATTCGAATACAGCATCTTTGTATTCGAATACAACGTTGTTTTGCAAGTGAGTTGCAAAATCAGCAATATTGTATTCGACTACAACATCCTTGTAGCCGAATACAGATGCAGTTCAGAAGTCAGTAGCAAAAACAGGATGTTTTTATTCAACTACCACCTCATTGTATTCGAATACAGCTGCAGAAAACAGCAGAATTCAGTTTCGAAACATTTCGAAAAGGTTTCGCAATCAATCAACACTTACAACAAATCCAAGACAATCACACTTAACCATTAAGGCACAATCACAACAACAATTGAGAATACACACGCAATCATCATAGCATATCGAACACGACTCGCGTGCCAAGCACTCTAATGCAATGCGTATATGCCAAAATGCATGAATTCCAGAATTTCCAAATCAAAACCCTCCTCGAATGGACGTAAATCGTAATTGTACCGCTTATCACATGTCTTGTACTAATTACCAAGGTGTCACTCATCACAGGGCCGCATGATTTACTAAAGTGTCGCCTATCACAGGCCTTACACAATTTTCTAGAGTGCAATAGCTCACATATCAGCACACTCTATAGTACAATCTCTCACAAATCAGCATGATGTGATAATCCCGCTAGGATAAGATGAACCAACAAATCACATTGCATCGTCTCGTGGCCCATCACGGTCATTACTATCACCATGGTACCATCGCGAGCATCATGTACTATGAAATGCATGAGCATACTCTGACTCTTTCCACAACAATCATTAAGTAAATGCAGATATTAAAAGATTCCTCATTTTTAATACTCATTTAAAACTAATGATTTTCAAATTCACACAGAGCATACTCAAACATTTATTTTCAACCACCACACATCAAATTTAATCTACAATTCACATTAAATTGGATCAATTCAAATTCCCCAAAAACCACACCAAGCTCAATCATCAATCATGCCAAATTAATTTTCACAAACCACACCTTAAACACATCAAGTTAAATTTCCTCACAACCACACATAAATGAATTAAATTCCTTTTCTACCAAATCACACATCCATTTCACAAAATTCCAACTCCACAAATACACATATAGCATCCTATATGCAAGCTAAAAATTTGGAAGGAGCCCTTACCTTAACGGTAGCTTTAACAAGCGATTAAGGTACCGCGATAAATTTCGATAAAATCTTCGCTCGGGTCGTCGCTTCCAAAGTTTGTTCACTAGCTCCTTAGGGGGAAGATGAACAAATTTCTCTTCTATCTCTTCGCAAAATAAAGCATCGATCTAGAAGAAATGTGGAGGTTTGTGTTTGACGGTTTTGAAACCCTTAACACCGTTTTTCTTCATTTTTGAATCAAAGAAGAAGAATGAAGCTGGGAAATCTTTGCTTTCTCACCCACCAAGCCTTGGGTTTCTTTTCTTGAAGCAAAAGAAAGCAAACGAAAAAGAATGGAGAAGGAAGAAAGATGGAGTTCGCGAGGCAGGGAGAGGAAGAAGACGTTCTGTTTTCTTTCATTTTTCTTTCTTCTATTTTCCTTCTTTTCCTTTTCTTTTCCATATATATATA
>NC_021166.2:45284076-45294637 GCF_000331145.2 Cicer arietinum
TATATATATATATATTACTTATATTACTTATATATATTAATTAAACAAAACCAATATCTAAATATCTAGATATTTTAGATATTAATAAAAATCATCATTTCCACATCACCTCTCATCCCTTCTCAAACCATTTTGATAAAAATATCTACTCTCGTCGCAACTCAATTGGGAGATAAAATTTTCAGCAACCCGAGATATTTTTAACAAAACTGTTTGGTATTAAATTCTTCGAAACATAAATAAATTATTCTTCAACAAAAGATTCACTGTACTTAATCTAATTTATTTATCGATGAATAATTTTAATCGGGACATCAAAAAGATATTTTTGGGCATTAAACTCACAAAATATCCATAACTTGGCTAAAAAGCCTCAGAGTTCAATACCGAAATACATAAATTAGAATTTAAAACTATGGGTCTTACATTACTACCCCCCCTAAAATTAGTTTCGTCCTCGAAACTACGCGTCGATAAACAACTCAGGGTGTTGTTCTCTCATCTTGCTCTCCAGTTCCCAAGTCGCATCTCCAGTAATTGGGTTCCAAATCACCTTGACCAACGAAACATTCTTGCTCCTCGACCGCTTAATCTTCTTGTCATCAATTCTTACAGGTAATACTTCGAATGACAAGTTATCCTTCAGTTGAATTGTGTCTGGTTCGATCACATCAGATGGATCTACAAGGTATTTCCTTAACTGCGACACATGAAACGTGTCGTGGATATTGGACAGTATCGGAGGCAAAGCAATCCGATAAGCAATAGGTCCAATTCGTGCAGAAATCTGATATGGTCCAATGAATTTTGGAGTCAATTTCTTCGATTTCAAGGCTCTACCAACTCCAGTTGTAGGTGTGACTCTTAGAAATACATGGTCACCCTGTTAGAATTCTAGAAGTCTACGATGCTTGTCTGCATAACTCTTCTGACGATCTTGTGAAATCTTCATTTTCTCTTTTATCTTCTTGACCTTAGCTGTAGTCTGTTGTACCATCTCCGGTCCTACAATCATACTTTCACCGTCCTTATACCAACACAAAGGTGTTTGACACTTGCGCCCGTATAAAGCCTCATATGGTGCCATTCCAGTACTTGCGTGGAAACTATTGTTGCAGGTAAACTCAACAAACAGAAGTACATCATCCCAACTTCCCCTATCATCTAATACACATGCTCTCAAAAGATCTTCCAATGACTAATTTGTCCTCTCAGTTTGTTCGTTCGTTTGTGGATGGTAAGCTGAACTCAATCTTAGTTTCGTTCCCAACACTTCATGCAATGCTCCCCAAAAATGTGATGTGAACTTCGGGTCACGGTCCGATACGATACTCGATGGTACTCCGTGTAATCTCACAATCTCAGCAATGTAGATCTCGGTTAGCTTATCTACCTTATAGGTGGTCTTTACTGGTAAAAAGTGTGCGGATTTAGTTAATCGATCCACTATCACCCATATAGAATCATTCTTTCTCCTTGTTTTTGGCAATCCAGTTATAAAATCCATGGAAATGATATCCCATTTCCATTTAGGTATATCTAAAGGTTGCAACATTCTAGCAGGTCGCTGATGTTCCACCTTCGCTTTCGGACAAGTTAAACAAGTTGATACATACTCCGCTACATGTATCTTCATTCCTGACCACCAATAATTCTTCCTCAAATCCTGATACATCTTTGTCTTCCTCATATCTATAATTTCTGTTACACAAATCCTACCATTACATCTCAAAATATTATCTAGCCCGATCTTAAACTCAGTTGTCCTCCCTTGCATTATTAAGTTCCTATTCTCTTGAATTAAGACGTCATCTTGAGAATTCACAATGTCTTCAAGAAGTCCACTCGAAATCTTAATCATTCCGAATTTCAAAATTCCTGGTGCAAACTCTACGTTGAAGTGTATGTCTCTAAAAGCTTCCCACAACTCTTGTTGTCTAGCCATCACTGTTGAAGAAACTGATACACTTCTTCTACTCAACGCATCAGCCACTACATTGGCCTTCCCAGGGTGGTACTGCAGTGTGAAATCGAAATCCTTGAGAGTCTCCATCCATCGTCTCTGGCGCATGTTCAATTCCTTCTCATCAAATAAATATTTCAAACTTTTATGGTCACTGAACACTATGAACGTGCATCCATATAAATAGTGCATCCAGATCTTCAATGCAAAAACTACAGCAGCAAGCTCCAAGTCATGAGTAGGATAATTTCTTTCATGAATCTTCAATTGCCTTGAGGCGTAAGCTACAGCTTTCTTGTGTTGCATAAGAACACATCCCAAACCTTGGTGAGACGCATCACAGTAAACTTCATATGGTTCTTCTGATTGTGGTAATACCAATACAGGTGAGGTTGTCAACTTTCTCTTTAGTAACTGAAAATTTTCCTCAAACGCCTTTGTCCATGCGAACGGTTGATACTTTCTAGTAAGTTGTGACAATGGAGCTACAATCTTAGCAAAACCTTCAATAAACCTCTTGTAGTACCCTGCCAGTCCCACGAAACTTCGTATGTCAGTGATAGTCTGCGGCTGTTTCCAAGCAAGAATTGTCTCAATCTTTGTTGGATCCACAACGATTCCTTTATTGGTTATCACATGTCCTAAGAAATTCACTTCTTCTAGCCAAAACTCACACTTTGATAGACTGGCATACAATTGCTTCTCGCGTAAAATTTCAAGAACTTGGCGCAAATGTTCTCCATGTTCTTCCTTAGTCCTTGAATAAATTAATATATCATCAATGAACACCACAACAAATTTATCTAGGAATGGACTAAAGATTTTGTCCATGTCGTCCATAAAAATTGCTGGTGCATTGGTAACTCCAAACGGCATAACAAGATATTCATAACGTCCATAACGGGTTCTGAAAGCAGTTTTCGTAGTATCTCATTCCCTTACTCGAATCTGATGGTAACCCGACTTCAAGTCAATCTTCGAAAATATCACGGCTCCTCTCAACTGATCCATCAAATCATCGATGCGTGGCAAAGGATAACGATTCTTAATAGTTGCCTTATTAAGCTGTCTATAATCCTCACATAAGTGCGAGCTTCCGTCCTTCTTCTTAACTAGCAACACCGGAGCTCCCCATGGTGATACATTTGGCCTAATAAATTTCTTCTCCAAAAAATCTTCAATTTGGCCTTTGAGCTCATTTAATTCCAATGGCGACATTCGATATGGCGCAATTGAAATAGGTCCGGTTCTTGGGTGAAAATCAATGAAAAATTTCACTTCTCTTACCGGTGGCAATCTTGAAATTTCTGTTGGTAATACGTCTTGGTACTCATTGACAAGCATCACATCCTCTATGTTCACATTTATCTTTGCCTCCACATTAGCCAAAGACAAAAACTCATGAGTTCCTTCCCTCAATGACACTCCGAGTTTGTTAGCAGCTAGATACTTAATAACTCCTGGTTCGGGGAAAAGAACCAGTTTGCGAGCACAATCCAAGATCACATAATGATACGACATCCAATCCATATCAAGAATGACCTCGAGTGATTGTAGAGGTAAACAAATCAAATTAACCAAGAAATCCCTATTCTGGATAGTTACATGACAATGTAAAAATGCAAATTTACTGTCAAAGTTTTAGCAGGTGTGGAAACAACCAATCAAAAGGCAAGGCAGACACAAATAACTTCAAACGATTCACGCAATCCATAGCAATGAAGGAATGGGTTGCCCCTGAATCAAAAAGTGCAGTTAGAGTGTTACCTGCAATCTCACAGTCACGTTGAATCAGATTGCTAGATGGATTTCCAGCTTCAGCACTCACGCAATAAACGCGTTCTCTAGCAGTAGGACGAGTAGCCCTAGTTACATTCACAACTGGTTCTACCTTTGGAGCCGTGCAATCCCTTGCAATGTGCCTTGGCTTCTGGCAGTTGTAGCAAGTAAGTCCCTGAGAGGTACAAACATTATCTTCCCCACATCGGAAACATCGAATCCCTTGTCCCAATTGCCTTCTGAAATTCTGGTTCCTCGAGCGATTCTTCCCCCTATTGTTGTTTTGTGGTCGATTATAAGGTTTCGCAACTTGTCTTCCCTTGTTGTTCTAATAATTCACCTGACTAGGCCCTCCTGAATTAAAATTCCCTCCTCGACTAGCCCTCTTATTTTTCATATCCTTAATTTCTCTACATTTTTCCACAAGAACTTGGAAACGTTGAATTTCCAAGGGTAAGACAGAGTCTTGAATCTCATGCTTTAGTCCGTCTTGGAAACGATGACACGTGAATGGTTCATCAATCTCTTCACATAAAAACCTGAAATGCCTTGACAACGATTCAAACTTAGCGGCATATTCACCCTTGGTCATGTTCCCCTGATGAAGTTTTAGAAAATCATCGCCTAGTTTAGTTCATGTACTCATCGAGAAGTATTTGTCTAAAAACTTCCTTTTGAATGATTCCCAGTTCACCTCTTCGTGAGCTGGTCCCATCAACAACCTTGCACTCCTCCACCAATACTCAGCATCCCCTAATAGCAGATAAGTGGCATAGTTTACCTTCACTTCTGCCTGACAGTTAATCATCTCAAAGATCTTTTCCACTTCTTGGATCCACTGATCCGTTTTCTCTGAATTTTCATCACCCTTAAATTTGGGAGGATTGTAACAACGAAAATCTTCTAATCATCTTGACTCAGCAGCACGGATCTCTCTTTCCCTCTTTTCTAGATCCCGTCGAGTCTTTGCAATAGTTTGGGCAGCAAAAGAAGCAGCCATGTTATTCATAGCATCCGCCATTTGATCGTCCCTATTGACACTGACTCTTGGAGCGTCATTCCTTCTTGGCGGCATGGTTTTCCTATAAAATCATCATCAAGAAGAATGTTAACACCACTTTGAATAATTCCAAAACTAACTCCCGACTACATCAACACATAATAATTACCCCTGATCTGACAACTCAGACAAATTACCCCGACGCATGATCAGATAACGACTCCCAACCTATAGGTTGACCTACAATCTATAACAAAAAGCTCCACGGCCCCAAAGAAATCCAAACCAAAGCTCTGATACCACAATTGTAACACCCCGATTTTTAACAACAGATTGTATTTTTTTTTTAAACAAACAAATTCATAAAAACAAAAAATTTCAATTGTAACAGCCCTTTTTTTTGTAAAACAAACAGAAATCGGATTTCATAAATAAAGGAAGAAATACCTTTGGATAAAATATTTAAGTCGTAACATAACGACAAAAGTCAACAAATATTTACAAGCAGCGGAAATAGTTTTTGAAATAAAAATCCAAAGTATTTAAACAGCAAAATACACCAGGGCTATGAGGCCTATCAGACATAGCTCATACCCATGGGGTATTCTCGGCAGACACTTGTACAAAAGCACTGCCCCAAGAATTTTAACTCCCCCACGCCACATCAAAAAGTGGTACATAGACCCATCAAAATAAAAGTCTAACTGACAATATGAGGTATAGGTACAGTCTTCCAAATTGAAATAAATACATACACTAAAGAATGACATTTATCCCCTATACAACTATCTAATCAGATCATGATTAAAAAAACTATACAACCCGAGTGATCTCCACGCGCCCCGAAAGATCCTTCTAACACAGCACCAATCATGTATGTCTAACTACGTGTCCATCTCAATGGTACTACTCGGTAGGAAGATCCTGGTTCTCATCTGAGGGAAAAGCCCAGATTTCCACAATAATTGTAAAGGTCACCAACTGAAATTAACAAATATCACTTAGCATTTAAATTTTAAAAGCACAAAATAATCTTTCATCTTAGCATACTCCTTGAAAGGGTTTTCATATGTCAAACATGCATAAATAAGTTGAAAAAAGAAGTTTTTAACAAAACTGCACTGTCGTATTCGAATACAACATCTTTGTATTCTAATACTGTGCTGTTTTGCAAGTCAATAGCAAAATCAGCACAACTGTATTCGACTACATCATCCTTGTAGCCGAATACAGATGCAGTTCAGAAGTCAGTAGCAAAAATAACATGTTTGTATTCGACTACAACCTCATTGTATTCGATTACAGCTGCAGAAAATAATAGAATTCAGTTTCGAAATGTTTCGAAAAAGTTTCGCAATCAATCAACACTTACAACAAATTTAAAACAATCACACTTAGCAATTAAGGCACAATCACAACAACAATTGAGTATACACACACAATCATCATAGCATATCAAACACGACTCGCGTGCCAAGCACCCTAATGCAATGTGTATGAATTCTGGAATTTCCAAACCAAAACCCTCCTCGAAGGGGCGTAAATCATAATTGTACCGCCTATCACAGGCCTTGTACTAATTACCAAGGTACCACTCATCATAGGCCCGCACGATTTCCACCACCACACATCAAATTTAATTCTCAATTCACATTAAATTCGGTCAATTCAAATTCCACAAAAACCACACCAAGCTCAATCATCAATCATGCCAAATTAATTTTCACAAACCACACATCAAGTTAAATTTCCTCACAACCACACATAAATGAATTAAATTCCTTTTCTACCAAATCTCATATCCATTTCACAAAATTCCAACTACACTAATACACATATAGCATCCTATATGCAAGCTAAAAATTTTGAAGGAGTCCTTACCTTAACGGTAGCTTTAACGAACGATTACAGTACCGCGATAAATTCCGATAAAATCTCCGCTCGTGTCATCGCTTCCAAAGTTTGTTCACTAGCTCCATAGAGGGAAGATGAACAACTTTTCCTTCTATCTCTTCGCGAAATAAAGCTTAAATCTAGAAGAAATGTGGAGATTTGTGTTTGACGGTTTTGAAACCCCTAACACCGTTTTTCTTCGTTTTCGAATCAAAGAAGAAGAATGAAGCTGGGAAATCTTTGCTTTCTCGCCCACCAAGCCTTGGGTTTCTTTTCTTGAAGCAAAAAAGAAAGCAAACGACAAAGAAGGGAGAAGGAAGAAAGATGGAGTTCGCGAGGCAGGGAGAGGAAGAAGACGTTATGTTTTCTTTCTTTTTTCTTTCTTCTATTTTCTTTCTTTTCCTTTTCTTTTCCATATATATATTAATTAAACCAAACCAATATCTAAATATCTGGATATTTTAGATATTTATAAAAATCATCATTTTCACATCACCTCTCATCACTTCTCAAACCATTTTGATAAAAATATCTACTCTCGTCGCAACTCAATTGACAGATAAAATTTTCAGCAACCCGAGATATTTTTAACAAAATTGTCCGGTATTAAATTCTTCGTAACATAAATAAATTATTCTTCGACAAAAGATTCACTGTACTTAATCTAATTTATTTATCGACGAATAATTTTAATCGGGACATCAAAAAGATATTTTTGGACATTAAACTCACAAAATATACATAACTTGGCCAAAAATCCTTAGAGTTCAATACCAAAATAGATAAATTAGAATTTAAAACTATGGGTCTTACACAAAACTTGGTCAGGCTCTCATGAAAACTAAAGAGGACTCTTCAAGTGTGTTTAAACCTTTTGTGAAGCAGAGCAAGCAAAACAATTTTCATGTTTTGGAAATGATCAAGGAGGAACAACAAAATCCTCAACTTTACATGGAAAGAGATTTCAATGCAAAACCTGTTTGTTTCTCATCTTGATGGTGGTAGACTCAATTATCAAGCAAGCAATTGCCCTACCATTGAATCAACAACATGAAGCATGTTGCTACAAATTGGAGAATAACTTATTTGTTATCTATTGGCGATTCTGATTTTTATTAGATGATAATCTAATGAGTTTATTTGAAACTTTCATTTGGTATTTCTTATATTTTGGCCCTTTTCCCAAAAATATAATAAGTCTTTTTGTCAAAAAAATAACTCATTATTTACATAGAGGGTTTATTTATTTTTATTTTTTTTATATTTTATGTATAAAACTTTTTATACTATTATTCGTAAGATAATGTTTAACTGATGTCGATGTCGATATTATTAAGTTGAATATTATATTTTTGAATCATGTAATTGTATGTGAATTTATTTATTATTTCTTCTACAGACAAACAAAATAGCATTTTTTTTATTGGTACAATAGAGGATTACTATTAAACATCTTTAATTGTGTTAAAAAAAAATTTAATTGATGATTCGATGATAATTTATTGATAGTTTAAAAGTATATATCAATTAATTTTGTTTATAAAGTACCAATTAAATTCTAATATATATGAAATTCATCACTTTTGTTCATATTGCTAAATGCTGAGATGCTAGAGATATTTAATGAGACAAATTTTCATATATACTTTATATATTAATTAAAATGATAGAATTTATATATATGAACTATTATTTATTATTTTTACATATTATTGATATTAAGTTAAAGAGATAATGTGATACTTATTATAGAGTCCTTGGAAATAATTTAGAGCAGCAATGCTGATATTGGAAATTAACATTCCTAAATATAATTTAGTTATTTGGCCAAAAAAAGATCGTAAACAAAATAACTAACTGTATCCTTTAAATAAAAAACACTAACTACAAACACTTCTAATGATTATTTTTTTACAAAGTAAACTAATAATTAGTATTTCTTTCCATAAATATAATAATATTAATTTAAAAGTTTCCTCTACAAATCCATTTAATAAAAACATCTAGATTATCTAAATGTTTTCAAGGTGACACAATGTTGTTGGGTGTAGTGCCAACTGCCAATATTTAAAATCGCGTAACTTTTTTTATAAGTAATTACTTTTTTTAAAATAAAATTTATTTGAAATTAGATTTTTTTTTTTCTTATTGTTTACATTTTCTTCTTCTGACCTGGTAAAAAAATTTAGTTATTTATATTATGATGATGTTAAAAACAATTTAAAATTGTAAGAATTTTGTGTAAATCCACTAGGGTGTTAAATGAAAGTTTAAAAATAGATTAATAGTTAATTATAGTAACAGAGTTTTTTCTTTCTTTTAAAGAAATTTTATCAGTAACAAATTATAAATATAATACAAGTTTAAGTGTTTTTATTAACTCCATTAATAAATAGTGATATTATTATACTAAATATTTTAAAATAAATTCAACTCTAAGACCTAAATTCAAACTCAAAATGTATGTGAATTATTTGCAGTAGTATTTATCCTATATATCTTCTAATATTTATATAAAAGTTCAGCCCCACATTTATCTTCCGTGTTTAAATTCGATTTTGCAACAAATTTACGGGTAACTTCAGTCCCCACATTTGTTTAGTCTAAATTGGTTGATTTAGATACCATATACTCGAGATATTTTTCCTAAAATATTGAAATAGTTTTTGACTGCGAATATCAACCAATAATTATCACTTATTACAATTATTATTATTTTATCATATTAGGAGTATTCCACTTTGAATCCGTTTGTTAGGAAATAAAATTACAAGAGACAACTGTGTTTAAATTATAGTTTGACTTTGAGACTATTCACGTAAATAAACTCTGGCTAGCTTGTATTAATAGTCAACACTTTCCAAATTACTTTGTTTTTTAGAATCGAATAATTATTTTGATTATTTTATGCTTTAAAAGTTTAAATATTAATTTATTTATATACTTACTATTTAAACGATAAAAATTTATTGTATATTTATTGATTTATATGATAAACTTTTTGACTAAATATATTAAAAAGTAATTAATATTAAAAAAATGAGCATGAATGTTAATACGGCATCAAATAGAGTATTCAGTCAATGAAAATTTGGTTAGTAGTTTCGTCAAAAAAAAAAAAATACATAATTTACTAATATCAGTAACGTATGATTTGAGTAATTTATATATCATTTGTTTCACAGTAAAAGTATCTTTAACAAAAATATTGTTCCAAAATTGTGTATTTTTTAACTGTATTATATATCTAATTAATATTATATATATTATATTTAAAATATTTTATTTTATATTTATGATAATAAAAAATGGACAAATTATTAATAAAATAATTCAACAAATTCTTATTTTTTATCTATGATTATTTTTGAATATGTGTAAAATATACTAAAATAACACTATTGTAAAACGAATTAAGTAGTATCAAATTTAAATTTAATCTTATTATTTTAAATGAGTTTCATCGTATTTTCTAATTTTTTTTCAAGAAATTAATGTCAGAATCTGTACCCAGGGTATAATTTTCTTTTTCTTGAAAGATTCTGACATTAAAGGACCCTACACACAAAGTCGGCCTCATAAGCATGCAACTATAGTTGTCAATTTTTACTTTAAATATAATAAATTGATATATAAATATATAAATATTATTACAAATCAATAACAAAATTATTTAATCAAATGATCAGTTATTAAGTGTTTATCGGTCATAGTTTTATCTTTAAGTTTTATTTGAATTCTTTTTAAAATTTTAAACCATTCAAATGATAAGTGATGTAAATTTTCATAAACAGATTAATAAACACTTATGTCAATAAAATTTTAAGTAAATTGATTTAGCAGATAAAAAACTTTTCTAGGATGGTGTGAGATATTTACAAAATATTAGTTACTATATGTATGACACATCCCCCAGCCATATATTT
>NC_021166.2:45294658-45311683 GCF_000331145.2 Cicer arietinum
AAATATATATATATATATATATATATATATATATATATATATATATATATATATATATATAAATGTTATTTGTAGATACTTTTTCACAAACTGAACATCAAAATTAATAGATATACTTTTTTCTCAAGTGATAAAATATCTTGAAAGGGATTCGTTGTTTATTTTATTTGAATTTGATTGATAGGAACAAATCGAATTTAAAGAATTAGTGTAATAACATGCTTTAAAATGTGTTACATATAATTTTCATCAACAATTTTATTATTAAAGTCTTGCGCAATTATCATCAATAGCTTCAATAGATGATCCAATTTTTATAGCTAAATTAGCTTAAAAAATATTTGATCTAATCATTAAAAAAAATCTAATTTGACTTAACTCTAATGTTTTAGCTAGCTAAAATCATGTAGATCTATGTTGATCAGTTCGAATTATTTTTACTTTTCATTTTAAGTATAGAGTTTGAATTGTAGTTATTTTTAACTTTAATTAAAAGTATGGAGTTTAAATTGTAGTTGAAATTTTTTTTTTATCGAAATTTATGTACTTTTACAACTATACTCTAAATTAGGAGTACTTATCTTTTCTTATAACCAAGTGGTTAATTAAGAAAGATAATAAAAAAGCTAACAAAATATCTTTCCAATTTAGAATTTTATAACATTTTATGAGAATTGAATACATCACTTTATAAGACAAAAACAGTTTTTATATATTTTATTACACCCTGAGGATATATTTTAAAATATACATACTTTCTTTCTTTCTTTGTTTGGTGTATGTTTAACTCTTCTGGTTCTCCACATTGCATTTCATAACACTTTGACGACGTATGTGATGATGCCTCACATTGAAACGTGGTCGTTCTATTTTCTATAAAAAAAATATTCACCCACTCAAATTCATAGAGTCTATCAAATACAATACAAATATAAAATCGTAAAAAATTTAAAATGATATATAAACAAAATTACAATAAACTGATCATTCAATTTAAATTACAAATACCGTATAATACAAAAAATATAAAATCTACGTCAAAATAACGACCAAAACAACCACACATACTTCATAAAATTTATAAAGAAAATGCGAGAAAAAATCAAATCAATATGATAATCAATTATTTAAATAAAATTAAATATAAATTTATTAATGTCTCTATTTTATCCAAATTTAACTTTTGATCATTAATTTTAAAATTAGTATTTTTTGTATCCATGTTTTACATTTAATGAAAATTTTTAATCCTCTCTAATTTTGATCAATTGGATCTAATTTATGACGTATGGTTTAAACGTGACCGGTGACTTAGAAAAGAAGAGGCCACATCAACACATTCATTATTATTATTTTTTTTAATCAATTCATGATTAATAATTATATATAAAAAAGGTTTTTTTTAGTAGAAAAATAATATTTATTATATTAAAAATATAAAAGAATGTTTTAAAATAATTTACACCTAAATCCTCAAATTTCATCTTCTCCCTCATCTTTCTCCAATCTCCATAGTAGAATCTCGACTAAAAATTTATACATCTCCCAACGTCGATCTCAGCCCCAACAACTCTAAGATGCATTAAATCTTAACAATAACACGCTCAATAAAACCTTTTGATTTTCAAAATTTGTGTAACTCTCGAAGTTGTTTCCCTCACAGATATAAACCCGAATAGCATGAAACATTCACGAATCAACACCTATAAATTATATATGCAATATCACCATTTAAGATATAGTAATGTTGTGGCCCTAAATCAACCAAATTACTTCAGACCTATTTAGCAACATAGCATTGATGATTGGAGAGATGATGAAATATTTTAGTTATAAATAATCAACCATAAAGTAAATCGATTAAAAAATGTGTGTGAGAGAAACCTGGGAAGATCACAATCATGGGGTTTCCACCGCTAAGGATTGGCAAAGTTCGGTTCTGAACTAGAATCGTTTAAAAATTGAACCGAATTGGTTTTTAGTTTGAAAAAACTGAACCGAACCAGTTTTCAGTTCAAAAAACCAAATCGAATTGTTTTATAAATTAGTGCACCGGTTTATTATTTGAACCGAACCGGTTTAACTTAATTTTTTTTATTTATACAGGTCAAATTTTACATAACTACCCTTAATTATTTCTAAAAAAATTTGGTTCAAGTTTTTTGAAATAAAAGCTGGTTCGGTTCAGTTTTTTCGAATTGAAAACCAGTTCGGTTCTCAATTTTTATAAACCAGTTCGGTTCAGTTTTGCAGTTTAGTTCAGTTTTTGGTTTTTTTAACACCCCTATCCACCGCCATTTGGTGTTGTGAGTGTCATTTCTGAAAATATCACAATCATAAACTTCGTCACGTAGAAATATAAACATACATCTCCACGGTGTATGATTTTGGTTGAGATTATGAGATTGTAAAAGGATGAGGGCGAAGATTAAATTTGGAGATTTAGGGTTAATTTTTTTTTTATAAACATTATTTAATATTTTTAATGTAATAAATAATATTTTTTATTAAAATTTATTTATAAATTAATAACAACGAATATGTTGACGTGGGGTTCCAAACTACTAAAAGGTAAACATCACCTTATAATTGAAATTGTGAATTCATTAAGATTGGAGAGAATAAAAAACTAAATTGAATTTTTTATATCCTTACACCTGAATTTTTTAGCACATTAACTACCTCAGCCTTCCAAATCACAAAATAAAATTAAAAGTTGGAACTCCAATCATGCTTTTGCGAAATCGTGATCAATCTGAAGGTTTGTGTAATGGAACCAGACTTATTGTTACAAGGCTGGCAAATCATGTGCTCAAAGCAAAGATAATTTCAGGAAAAAATATTAGGAACTTGATATATATTCCACGAATGTCTATGCCACCTTCTCAATCACTTTGACCTTTCAAGCTAATTAGGAGACAATTTCGCATAGTTGCTTCCTATGGTATGATAATCAACAAATCACAAAGACAATCATTAGACTACGTTGGGATATATATGCCAAAGCCAGTCTTTAGTCATGGTCAGTTATATGTAGCTATTTCAAGAGTTAAAAGCAAGAATGAGTTGAAGATCTTAATATATGAAAAATATAAGCAAACATCATATACAACAAACAATGTTGTATACAAAGAGGTTTTCCAATCTCTTTGATTTGTAAGTATATTATCTTCTTTAATTATTCCATATGCAGACTTAAAAAAAATTATACAACTATAGACATAGAAAACACTAAATGATCAACATAACCTATAAATTTAGATCATCACTCACTTGATCAACTTTTCAATTAGTTAAAAGGTCTTGCTCAATTATTTTGTAATTCAATATGTACTTTAGACTAATCTATTGAGTATTCAATCATGGATAGGCAATATTAATGTTTTACTATAGTATACATAAATCTAATTTAACAAATTTGCTTAGTTTTATAATAAATAATACAATTAGCAATTTGAATTTTTTGTTGTCAATTTTTGCAATAGAAAGACAACTTTCAATCATTATTATTTTGCTGAGATGAATCGTCAACTAACATTAAACATGTTATACAAAGAATATACTATAGAGAATATAGTGCAACCATTAAAAGTTAAAGTATGTTGTTAACTCTGTTTCTCACATTCTGTTATCTTATCAAACAATCAAAATATAATTGAAATTACATCATAAGATCGTATTAATTAACATGCAGATTATGACCCTTGATGCAAACTATGTTACAGGGCTTTGGTGCAGATTATGACCCTTGATGCGAAAAAATACAAGAAATGAAGTTGTCTTTCGACATTACAAAAGTTATTGATGATACATTAGTAATTTAACATCAATATTCAACCTACAACGATTGATAATGTATAAATGACATTTCTACAGCAGATTTCTTTACATGTAAAATATATTTTAGTAAACTATGATTTATTATTATATGTCTTAATCAATAGCATTCAAATTCTATTATTACGATTGTTTCATTGTAAGTTGCATGCTTGTTGTGTTGAAAAATTGTTTTATTTTGTTGTGATGTTAATAACTTTAAATACAACTAATATATTAGTTTGGTAATTATCGACTATAATAATTAATTTTATTTATTTTGTTCTATTTATTATAAAAAATGCTTAATTAAATAAAAAATATAAACAACGCACCACTCGTACGATAACACGAGTATTATACTAGTTTATTTATAAATTAATAATAATTAATGTGTTGACGTGGAGTTCTAAACTACTAAAAGATAAACATCACGTATAATTAAAATTGTGAATTCATTAAAATTGGAGATAATTAAAAAAAACTTGCATAAAATGTAAAACATGGGGACCAAACACCCGAATTTTGAAATTGAAGTATCAAAAATTAAATTTGAATAAAATAAAGAGTATTTAAATTTTTAAATAAAAAGATGAATACCCTAATTTTGAAATTGAGGTATCAAAAATTAAATTTGAAAAAAATAAAAAAAAAATTTAAACTTTTAAGTATAAAGATGAAAAAAAATAAGGCACATAAATAATTCCAAGATAAATATGACTCTAAATTACCTCTCCATTGTAAATCAAGAAGAAAAAAAACAAAGACAAAGGTGACTGTGCTAGATTAATAACAATTCTAAAAAGAATATAATAAAATAAAAAGTATGATAATAAAAACACTAATTAAAGATAAAAAAATGAAATAAAAAATCTCACTTTTTATAATTGTAAATTTTAAATTACATAACTTCTAATAATTATTTTTATATTTTAACAAATATTTCAAAAATACTTATTAATATTTTGTTAAAATAAAATAATATGAAATTATAATGTGCCAATGTATACCCCAAATGAACAGGTCTCAATTAAAAAACAAAATTTATTTATATTTATCTCATCGAAAATGACAACTGAGGGTCCACATGCAATTCTGTTTGGTGCCAATCGTGAACAAATTCCAAAGTCCAAGGTTGCTTTAAAATTTTTTTTATTAAACTTTTAATATTAAATCTTTTATTAAAATAATTTTTTAAAGTTTTATTTTATTATTTTATTGAATTTCATAGGGAGGATTAAGGGACTTATAGACTCTTAATATTTTATTAATTTTAAGATATTTTTTTAAAAAAAATATTTGTTTTTTGGAAAAATTTGAAATAATTTTTTCTCAAAAAATTGTGAGAAAAATAAAATAATAAAAATAAAATATTTTTTATTGAATTAAAAAAAAATGAAAAAAATTATGAATTATTTTTTATCGGAAAAATCAAAATTTTTTTATCGATTAATTTTAAAGAAAAATTGAAAATAATATTTTTTGAAAAAATCATTTGTGAAAATTTTTAAAAAAAAATTAATTTTTTTTTTTGAAAAAGTGCCTAAAGGTCCACTAAAGCCTCAAAAATTTAGGACTTTTTTTAGTATTGAGAGCTTATTTTTTTTAGGTCTTTTTAATTATAAAATTAGTTAAACTCTCTAAGATTGAGTCTGAGATCAATAATTAATGAACTTGTTAAATTAATAGTTCTAATCACTTTGTCCAAAAAAACCATCTGAACCACTTTTAGAATTAATTTGATAAATCAATTTTAAAATCAATAATGACATAATTCAAGTATATTTTTTTTAGTACTAGTAGAATCAGCACACGAGGTTATAAGATTCATGGAAGAGTTAGGAAATAACATAAAATCATTAATGACATAATTCAACTACTTTTGAGTATTAGACTAAGCACATGGGGTTATAAACTTTATCAGAGCGGAAGAGTTAGAATATAAAACAATAAGGAAGATCGAGATTCTATCCACCATGAACATATAAAAAATAATATTAACTACAATTTTTATGATATATTCACAAATTAAAAAGTTTTAGTAAGTTATTTTTTATATTAATAATTAATGATTATTTTTATAAATTAAATAATTATTTATTGTTTTTGTATTTTAAAAAATTATATTACAAAATAAAATATCATATAATTATTTAAAAATATTATATTAATCTTTTATATTTTATAGTAAAAAATGTTTAAAAATCATTATTATGTATAATAAAAATAGAGAAAAAATTAAAATAATATTTATTTATTATAAATTTTAAATAATAAAAAATAATTTATTTCAAAAAATATTTAATTATTAATTTTAAGATCAAATCTACTTAAACACGTAGAATTATTAAATGAACGGTAAAAATTCTAATATTAATTTATTTTAAAACATATAAATATCAAATTTATATTATTTAAAGTATATTATATTGTTATTTTTTAGTTAAAAATAAAATTAAAAAAATAAAATTATCAAATTTTAAAATAAAAATTTCATAATCAATAAAAATAAAATATTAAAATTGTAATTAAAAAAAAAGTCCTGCTTGCCGGAAATATCAATAATAGACTCCTCGCAATAATTGTCAATAATCAACTCCCTACCATTAAATAAGTCGTGGTGCATCGAGGCAAACACTTAGTGACTTAATGCTATTAGCTGCAATGTTCTTAACTTACCATAAAATTAATTAACTAAATTGGTCACTTTCATCATCTTTGAAAATTTATCGTGTCATGTTGGTCCATAAAAATTATTCTATTTGTCTTTAATTACTAGATATATAAGTGTCAATAAAATTACTAGATATATTTATTATTCTTTTTTTAAATATATTCCTATTAATACTGTTATTTAATTTATTTTGGAATGTAAAAACTTAATAAGTATATCTCTATATCATGAACAATTTAGTAATAGCAACATACTTTCTCTTATCAATATTATATAAAAAAAAGAATCTCAAACTTTGGTCAATATTATTAAGAAAAAAAATTAACTATTTTTGATTCTTTGATGTTAGTATTCTTAATATATAACATTTGCTTTAATAAAAATATATTTAACATCTATAGTTGAATGTTTAACTTCCAAATAGATAATTTGTAAATTTAGATTATATTTTAAATGAAATTTAGAAAAAAAAGTTATACATAACTAATTTTCTTAGTAAATATAAAAATATTTTACTTATAATATTATACGAAAAAGTATAAAATTTACGAGTTGATTACACAAACAGTTTTCTTAATATACGATGAAAACTCAATAACTACTTATAAAAAAGAGGCAAAAGAAGTATATACTAAGTATCAAGTTTACATTTGAAATTTCATATCAAATGTCTATTTAGTAAAACATATCTAATGTCTATTTTACCCATTATAAATAATTGTCATGTGAACATTATATTATTCTAAAAACAACTCAAATTTAGTTTTTAAAGTAATTTTAAGTACTTTACTTTTAAATTATTATTATTATTATTATTATTTACTTTATATTTATAATAATGACAAAATTAATTTAGTAAAGCTATATTTTTAAATTAATTATGATTTCTTTTATTATAGAAACTAATTTAAAATAAAAATAATTTAATTTATATACAGAATTAGTCAATCAAAATATTTAACTTTACTATGATTAATTTTAAGCTCATTTTTATTATTGAACATGTACGATAAAAAACACTTATAAAGTTATAGTGTTTGAAAGGCAAAAAAATCCTAAAAAAATCCTAAAAAAATAAAAATCTGTATGATACATTCTGCTGCCTCTGCACAATCGTTAGATATATTAAAAAGTTCATAAAGTTATAGATTTTAATAAAATTTAGTTTTTGATTGTTTTCATTATTATATTTGTGAGATGAGAAATGAAACAATATATACCGACATCTCTGACATGCATAAAGTATGAGACTAGGCCTAGTAATTTTTATTTCATAACATTTAGCTCGAAGAGTTTCTCAAGGAGCTGTACGTTTATTTGCTCAACCACTACTTTTCACTTTCTTTGATATATCTCTTTATGATTATCTTTTTGTTTATGTTTCATGCAAAGTGATATAGAAAAAAAGGGAAAGTGAAATTCTGTTAGAAGCATGGAGGAAGATCATATGAAAGAGCCATTGTTGGAGAAGCAGTACTTTAAGGATTGCCCTGGTTGTAAAGTGGAACAAGCCAAAGAACTTAATCAAGGAGTATCCATTACAAATCTTTTGATTATTTGGATGGTCGTCTTATCTGCTAGTAAGTATTCAACTTCTTATTTTTCGCTTCTTCACAAATTTCATGTTGCAATTCTGTTCTTCTACACTTTTTGTTTTTCTATGTCCTTGGCACTGTTGGTATTTTTGTTTTTTTTAATATGTGATGTGAAGGGTCTTAATTTCTTAGGTTCCGGTCAATCACATCAATTTTCTTATCTTATGATTGGTTTCTGTGTCGCGTACAAACATTTATTAGTCCATCAAATATAAGAATGATTTAACTGTGTCATGTCTAAAATTTTACTTCCATAAGAATGATTAGCTGAGATCAGTAGTCCTGCAGTGCCGTCATTAGGACTAATTCTAAACCCCTAAGACATATATAGTTTCTTAGAGTTCTTACTAAAGTAACTCAAACTAAAAGTTTGTGCCTAACTTCAAAATAAAAACTACTTCGTTTGATTCATGACATGTTCTTACTAATGTATGATTGTGTATATCTACCGAGCCTCTTATATGAGTGGTGTGTGAATATTGGAGTTAAAAGTTGTGTGATTTTCAATTTGATGTTTTTGAAATGAAAATTAGTGTTTGATTATATATATTCACTAGCTATCTTGTTTTGTCATTTTCAGCCTTACCTGCATCATCTCTCTTTCCATTCCTTTATTTCATGGTAAGTTTATGATATACTGTCTATTTTCTGAGGCTTCCTTTATACCTTCCACAAGATGCCTACTTTGATATTGTGAATTTGTTATTTCTTTGAAGTTACATTCCAAGAAATAAATTATTATTAATGTCAAGTGTGTTTAGTACCTTGGCTAAAGTGAATAACTTTTGATCTTCTAAATTGATCACTTTAGCAAATTATAATTTAGGCCTGCAAACAATTTTTACTATTATTAAAAACTGTGTAAATTAATTTTCTCTTCTGTTAATTGTGACTAGTAATTGCAAACTATTGGATGTTGTAATGTAAATTTCTAGTAGCTTATAGGTTTTCCTTCTATTTTCACATTTGTTATGAAATACTCAAAAACTTAAATATTTGGTTAGTATTCAACTTTATATTGATTGATATAAGATAATCCTAAACAATACAACATTTATTTTCAGGTAAGGGATTTCAATGTTGCAAAAGAAGAGGCGGATATTAGCTATTATGCTGGTTATGTTGGTAAAATTATTTTTTGTATTTCCATTCTTTGAAGTATATTATTTTTGTCATAAGTTCATCATTGATTATGATGATTGAAAATGTTGTAGGATCTTCATTCATGCTTGGAAGATCTTTGACATCTATATTTTGGGGAATGATTTCCGATCGTTATGGTCGAAAACCTGTTATAATTATAGGGATAATCGCAGTGTAAGTGTCAAACAATTCAACAGATTCTTTCTTTACGTTCTATTATGTGATTTCTCTTATAATCATTGTTGCTTAATTGATTTTAGTGTAATCCTCAACACACTATTCGGTCTTAGTACGAGTTTTTGGATGGCTGTTATAACGAGATTTCTTCTTGGAAGTTTAAACGGTGTGCTTGGACCAGTAAAGGTATGACTAAGAGTTTTCTATTACACCTGATTAGTGATTATTATTGCTCATCTCATTAAAACTGCAATTAGCATATGTATTTCACAAACTTCTATATTTAACAGGCCTATGCTACTGAACTTTTTCGAGAAGAGCATCAAGCTATAGGACTTTCTACTGTAAGTCTCACGAATTGTTGTTTGTGTATACTATCAGTTTTTAGTACTGCATTTCTATCATAATTATTGAATGTATGATATGCTTTTAGGTTAGTGCAGCTTGGGGCATAGGTTTAATCATTGGTCCTGCATTGGGTGGATATTTGGCTCAGGTACTAACTTTGTACATGTATTTATGTAGAGGCTAATGCTTGCGTTTTCTTATTGAAATGGGAACTATAAAGTATAAATTTTTTATACCATTTTCCATATCCAAATAAATGGTCTTGTGCATGTTTTTCATATTTTGCAACTTGGTAAGTGGAAGAGTGAGATTGGTGCCATGATCCACTAAGATTTAGATGCTGTTGTTTTAATTCGTAGATAAGATTCAGGAGTTTGAATGTCATACTTTGCATTTTGCCTATAAAATAAAAAATTGCAACTTGACATTTTTCTTCTGTGTTTTTTGTTCCTATGTATGTGTATGAATGTAACTAGTGGCACAAGCATGTTCAGTTTTATCATTTGTTTCTCTAATACTTTGTGAAATTTCTTGTTACAGCCAGTAGAAAAATACCCAAAAATATTTATGAAGGATTCCTTTTTTGATAAGTAAGTGAACTTTTTTCCTCTCATCTTGTGTTTCTATCAGTTTATCCATTAATGATAAGTGGATTTCTTTTTGTTAAAATAAATCATTTTGCAGATTTCCCTACTTCTTGCCCTGTTTTATAATATCAGGACTTGCACTTACAGCAGCAATTATCTGCATCTGGATTCCAGTATGTAACTTAAAATTTAGCATCTATCTTCATTAAGTACAATCTTTTACTTTTTGATAACATTTCTTATTTTTATTTTATAATGTAATTTCCATGTTTTTCTGTTTTCATTTTTGCTTCAAGTAATAAACATTAGAGAATATAGATCCAATATTTTCATCACCATTTTCTTTTCTTAGCATGTCTCCATTTTCTCTCTATCACAATTATTTCATAAGCAGGTATTTCATTTCTTGTTACAGTTTAAAATAAACACAAATTTTAGAAAGTGAAAACCGAAAAATATTTTAAGAAAGTGAATAGGCCTTATGATTTGTGGCTTTTACTTTAAACACTTATATTATGATACTTCTTAACGTAGAACAATTTGTGTGTTTTTTTCTAACTTAGTCCTGCTTTGTCTCTACTGTTTATATAGTCTTTTATGTCTCCCACATAAATATTATTCTTTAAACTATTTGTAGGAAACACTTCATAATCACAGTGGTAGAAATGAGTCTAAAGATGATGCTGAAGCTTTAGAAAATGGAAGCAACGAGGATGACAAACAAAGGACAGTCCAAAAGAATGAAAACCTCTTCATGAATTGGCCTTTAATGTCATCTATCATTGCTTATTGTATCTTTGCACTTCATGATATAGCTTATCAAGAGGTAAATGTCTAACTGTTGAGGTTAAAAATGATGTGTGTATCATAGTTAAATTCTTGATTAACTCTTAAATTCTTGCGAGTTTATGATTTTAGGTCAAAAATAAAGTTAATTCAGTATGTAATCTCATTTTTTGGAAAACTAATAGGAATTCGTGTAAACTCTGAAAAAATCAGTAAGTTTTTATTTTACTAGGATGTTTACTTGACTGCAAATCTACATCAATTTGTTAAATATTAAAAAATACATCAATTTGGCTTTAACATGCAAATGATCTGTTAGTAAAAAACATACTAATCTTGCTTTCTTTAGGTTTTCTCATTATGGGCTGTCAGTCCTTCGAAATTAGGGGGTTTGAACTTTACAACTGATGATGTTGGTGATGTTCTTTCAATTTCAGGTGCATCTTTGGAACCTATAATATATATTTATCATTATTGGGCATATGTTATAAAATAGATATAATATAATTTGTATAATTACTAACTCCTAAAAATTTTAGGACTTGCACTTTTCATCTACCAGATTGCTGTATATCCATTTGTGGAAAAAGTTTGTGGACCTATTGCCATTGCCCGCATCGCAGGGGTGAGTTTTCATTTTTTTTAATCCACAAATATTAGTATATTAATTTTTATGTTTGCTTTCCGCAAACTGTAATCATGATTGAAATTGTCTTGCTACTGTGATTCCATATGCAGATTTCTTCTATACCACTATTGCAAAGTTACCCATTCATAGCAATGTTATCAGGCATAACTTTATACACAATAATTAGTATTGCTTCCATGCTGAAGAATGTTATGGCTGTAAGTGCATCTCTTTATTTATTTAACCATTTATGAACAATATTGAGGATTTGAAATAAATTAAATTAGATTTGCTCAACCAAAGTTTGAGAAAAGGTTATATATATTACAAATTTGACTGGTTGTATTGTTCTTTATGGACTTAGGTGACAATTACAACGGGTTTATTCCTTATACAAAATCGAGTTGTGGTAAGTGTATTCATTATCTTTTGTTAGCTCACAGAGTTTGGTACTCTTCATCCCTAAATATAGGACTATAATGAAAATTTTCTTTGTTTCTTTTATATAACTCTTTCAAATTTTCAACATTGTTAATTATTTTTTTACCAACAATACTCCTAATTATATAATATATTTTTCTACAAAATGTAATAAATTTATGCAAAAGCATAAACAAATTTTCTTTCCTGAAAAGTAAACTTGTAGACTATAAGGTTATATATTTGGAAACAGAAGAAGTATTAGTTTTTATTTTTGTTGGAATTGTGACATATGTATATGACATGTTGATTTGGAAAACAGGAACAACACCAAAGAGGGGCAGCTAATGGAATTTCTATGACAGCTATGTCTTTTTTCAAAGCTATTGGTCCTGCTGCAGGTGGTACAATGTGAGTGCTATTGTAATTTTATCAGCTTTTGTTTGACTTACCTGTCAAAGTTCAAAACTATAAATGCAAGAAAGCTCTACAAGATGTTAATATTTCAAATGATAATTTCTATAAAACTTGAACATTAAAATATAGGCTTCATATATGATCTATAATATAGATTATCTAATTCATATGTCAATGAAACTATATGCCATATAGTAGAAGTTTTGGTCCACATGATTTTTTTAAAAAAATTATAATATATTAAAATTCATTCTCAACTTTCTTCTTCTTATGATCTTGATCAATGCAGATTAACTTGGTCACAGAAACGGAGGGATGCTTCTTTCCTTCCAGGTACAATGCTCAATCTTAAATGGTCAATAATTGTCTAGCTTTAAATACTGTGATTTCTTTTTCTTTTCAACTTAGGTGTCCATTATTAGGAAATTAGGAATTAACACAAACAATATTTTCCAAAAGCACAAAGTCTTTTTATTCAACAAAATAAATTGATATTCTAAAGTGTATTATTAATTGACAACTTATTATTGTGCATTTAATTGCAGGCTCTCAAATGGTATTTTTTTTCTTGAATTTAGTTGAAGGACTTGGAATACTTTTGTTGTTCAAACCATTCCTTGGTGAAAAGAAGAAAACACACTCAGTTCAGTTACATTGATATCCATCAACTTTTGATTTTTGAGTCATGCTTTATCACTCTCATTAGGTGCATTATTAGAATTGTCATCATATACAGGTGTTTCTTATTGCTAAATTGATAGTAGAAACACCAAATAAAAAAAGAAAATGAAGAAACAAAACAAAAGAAACAACTAACAAACAAGAAAAGGGAATAAAAAGGAAGGTGAGTTGAAAAAGAATTTGAGGAAGTAATTGTGCTTCTTTACTGGAATCTTGACTCTCAAGGGGAAAGACATTTCACAATATTATCCTCATGAAATTTTATCTCATGACCTTTCTAAATTCTTTTATCTAAGTTTATCGAAGTATATACATTGAAACATTTTAATTATGATTATTGTTAGATATTGTTGCGGTTGATTATAGCCTAGAGGTAGCTATAGTTGGTCACATTCAACCGTAAGGTAGTTAACATTTGTTAGTTTAATTAAGATCGTTATACAAAGTTTATTTTATATTTATTGTAATCAACTTTTTTTATTCTATTTTTTATTTTTTGAATAAATTTTTGTCATTCTATTTATTCATTTAGAATCAATCTTTTTTCTCAATTGATTTCACTTTTTATTGGGCACTATAATGGTTTTCAACATAGTATTAGAGTTGTAGGTTCATATGTGGTTTTCCATGATTTTCGATTTCAGCCTGATACTTGTTTCATTGTGGTTCTCATTTCTTGTTGAATTTTTTTGTTAGATTTTTGGCTCAATTTTCTATTGTTGTGTCAAATGTAAGTTATAAGTCTCACTTGATCAAAAACTTTGTTCCAAAAGGCAATACTAATTCCTAGTCAATCCAAAATTGTGACCCAAACATGTCCAAAATGGTAACATTAAGAAAGTAAATGTTGTGTAGTCTCCTCCAATCTTTGACACATTGTTGGATTTCCATAGTAGCATCCCTTACCTAACAATATTGTCCATTGGAAGTAATCTCATATGCTACATCTCCATACAATAAGAGAAACCTACAATGAAACTAATTTATTCCAGATAACGTGGTAGAATGGAATGAAATTGTCGTCCTCATTTTTTCATCAAAACCTTGTAGACCTCATTGACAAAATATCTATCATTGTTAGTATTGTTCAACACTTAGTTATAACCACATTATCCTTCAAAGAAACGATATCCATCAAAGAAAGACAATATACAATTTATTTCACCTCAACACCTAGCCTAACATATCTACACCTGTTACCTATTTATCTAAGGTCACTTGAAATAGTTGTGGATAATACACACAACAAACCACCTAAAACCCACAAATCATCCCAAGAGAATGTATCTTTATCGCCCTAATAACTCATAATAGCCTACTAGAGAACCACCCATTCGGGTTCCATCAGACATAGTCTTTATTTTCACCCTCACCAATGAGAGGTTTTTAAACTAGTATCTCCTTATAAATCTTCATCCTCAATTTATTTAATAATGTAGAATTCAACACTTGCAAGATACACACACTCAAGCCTCTTTCAAAATTAAACACTCTTAATCTCATTTAATCCAATACACCTTATAAGTCTATTCACTCCCCTCTCCTCTCCCACCCCTACGAGAAAGATTTAAAAAGAGATTCAACTTTAGAAATGGTACTTAAAAGATCCTTTAAGAAGGAAAGAAAATAAATAGATAATGCAGACAAAACATCTTTTAAAGGCACGACACGCCCTTCCATAGATAAGTTACATTTTTTCAACCATATAATCTTCGACAAATTCTATCAATCACCAACTTTCAAAATACCAATTTACAACGATTATCCCAATGGACAAACTAAGATACTCAAAAGGATTTTTTTAATAATTTTTTTTTTACAATCAAGCATTTGTATTGCTTCTTCAACCTAAGCGCTATTCATATTAATATGAAAAATTTATACACTCCACAATTCAACTACTCCATAAATTTGGGAAACTTATTCTATGCATCACCATGTTCAAGTAGTCCCATTCCATCGACTCATAGACTTTTCAAAATTCAACTTTAAACATGACTAGGTATTTCTTCTTCCTCTTTACCTCATCCAACACTTGTTTTTCTATTAAAATTCCATTCAGAATCAGACGCCCTATGGTAAACGCATATTGGACTTTGACCATCACTTTTCCTACGAATAGGGGCAGATCTTTTTAGGAGAGCGGGAAGGCCACAAACATCTCAAAATTTTCTTCTTCGGTAAAAATAGGTATACTTACAATAATATTTATCTATAATATATGGTATATATATCAAATGTCTCACTAACTATTTCAAATTGTGAAATGGTTTAGTGGTAATGGAGACTTTTATAAACCATATGCCAACAAAAATGTAAATACTTATATTCGAATTGGAAGATAAGATATATGAGATTAATCGAAAATATTTTATCTCCTAGGAACCTCCTCCTCTCAATCTCTTAACTAACACTTTATACATCAATCCAAATAAAGATATGGTGCACCAATCATTAAACTTCTTAGAATTATCCTTTTTTAGAATTAGTACAATGAATGTATAATTTGACCCCCTCACCAAGTGCCCATTAGAATCTCAATAGAATCACTACGCCAAAAATAGCATTTTAAAGTGCTTTTTTTAAGCCGTTTACAACGCTGTAGTATCTAGTACTGTTAAAAGATACAACATCGCTATTTAAAATAAAAAAAAATTGTAATATATAGCGTTCAACGCTTGTCGTAGACTCGTTTTACAACGATTTTCTTAAAAAAAAAAACGTTGTAATAGGTGCATATATAACACACTTGTTATACTAGTTTCACAACGCTTTTTAAAAAAAACGCTGTAATAGGTGCATATATAGCGCGATTGTTATACTAGGTTTACAATGCTTTTTTAAGAAAAACGCTGTAATATGTGCATCCTTATAATAGATCTACAACGCTTTTTTCAAAAAAACGCTGTAATAGGCACATTTTTAAAGCGTTGTAAATCTATTCTAATAAGTAATGTAAAATGATTCTATTAGACTAGTTTTACAACGTTTTTTTTTTTTTTAAAAGCGATGTAATAGGTGCATTCTTATACTATTTTTATGATACTTTTTTTAAAAAGCATTGTAAAAATATTCTCAAAAGCAATATTGCTGCTTAAAAAAACACTTTTGTATAAGCAGGTCTTTAATGACATTTTTTTTAAAAACAACGTTGTCTTTAAATGAGATTTCATTTTTTTTAAAAAAAAAAATCATATTCATCAAGCACATATTGACACAATTGTAATTTTTTAATTCAAACATATTCACTTCACAGTAGTACTATATACTCACAGCAACAAGTTCAATTACATCAGTACTATATTCAGTAAATATTCATAGCAGCAATATCATATTCACAACAATTACATATTCACAATATCAATTACGCATGCACAACAACAATATCATGTTAGTAATTAAAATAATGATAAACAATTTCAACAATTTCCAGCATGTCAATTTCCCAACAATTTCTAGCATGACAATTTTCCAACAATTTCTTATTTTACCCTACTGTAACAAAAAATAAAATAAACTAATTAGAATAATGATCAGTCCACACAAAAATATACAATATATCATAGTTTACAATGTGAAACTCACCTACTAATAAATTATATAACTTTCAGTTCGATCACATACTAACACCAATCTTCCTTTATTTCAGTTAGATCACTTTCAGAGTATGTTGAATTGGAGTTGTCAAAGTACTATGCAATATAAAATTTGAACATAAATAAGTTAGAATCAATATATATATATATATATATA
>NC_021166.2:45312165-45349146 GCF_000331145.2 Cicer arietinum
TATATATATAGTTTATATATGAAAATCAAAATATAATGAAAACAACGTACCGTTTCTAGAATTATATTTTGATTCATATCAACAATCTCCTTTATGAATCGCAATATATAGTATCCGCATTCTACGTTGTTAGTTTGGCGAGGGCACTATAAAATAAAACATGTACACCAATAAATATTTATGCATTGATTGTAAATGAAATTTCAAAGGCATATAATTAAGTTCTATAACAAAAATTTCAAACCTTTATTGGAATCCATGTGATGTTGTTTGACTTATGCTTCGACACTGTAGCACCACTTTGAGTGCAGAAAACTTGTAAAGCACTATCAAATAAATGTGATTATTATTCAATTATCAAACACATTATTTATATATGAGTGATTGTTATAATGACCGTGCAGTGGGTCTAAATAGTATATAATTTTAGAGATGGCATGATGGCAAACAACATCCAATGTTGCCTACAACAACAAAAATTTGGTTTGCAAAACTTTGTTTACACAACTGATAAAGTATCATAAATTAAAAAAGATATAGATAAAGAATATCTAATTACTCTGAATTATATGGCGCAAGAAACAACTTATCATTCTCTTTATTTTCCAAAAGTATATCAACGACATATTTTTTTATGTTAGTTGGGTCGAGTTTAAACACGGATGACTTATGAGGAGATAAAAATGAAAATCTACCTGTCAATTTGTGCATGCACACCAACTTTTCATACAAATACCTTCAATGAAAATATCAAATTAGATTAGTTACCAATAAATGTGGCAGTGATGCAATTAAAAGTATTTTTCATCTTAAATAAAGTATTTTACATTATCTAATGTATATGCTGAGGACAGTAGCACTCATCTCCGAGAAGTTCATATATGTGCTCTTTAACAAGTAATTCTTCTTACTCAACTCCGAAAATACATATCTCCATGTGTATGATACGTGAATTATTGTTATCCATATTAATTTTTGTTTGTATGTCAAGACACGAACCAAATCGAGAAAGACATGGATGACTTATTTTAGGAGCAACAACTGATTTTCCACGATCCAATTTTTGAATTTTGCCAGATTTATTTTTGGTTCCCAACCTGCATTTGCGGTGTGGATGTTTTTTGGAAGATTTGCGACGCGACTGATTTCTGGAAGATTTGCGGTGCGACAGGTTTGGCTTGAATCAGAAAAAAAAAGAGGTTTATAGCATGTTAGTTATTATAGTAAACTAATCGTTTCGTATTCAAGTGATGTATATGTCAAACCTTTTCTGGTGAAGTGATTGATTTGTTGTGAGGAATCTTCTTATCATTCCCTTTAGACTTTGTAAGAATCTAAATAAATGTGAAATTAAAGTTAACAACGGAAAGATCATCAATTAAACATAATCAATCATAATCACACAATTAAACATACATATCAATTAAACATATCTTATCTATGCTAACAAGATTTTTGGGCCATGCCACATAACGACCTATTGCTTCTCCCAAAAACTTCATATCTCAATCGTTGTCGGGTATAGGCAATGATGCAAGTGGTTCAAAAGCAATCACAAGTGAAACTTTAACATGACCGACAGGGATCAGAGTATGATGTAATACTTCTCCAAAGGTATTGTACAATGTTCCTTTTCCAACCATGTGATGAGTAGGGGAGGATAAATATAGCATGCAAAATGAAACACCCTAAATCAATGGTTAATACATAAGTATGTGAAATAATTAGGTTGAATGAATTTCTTATTTCATTAAGTAATTAATTACCTCTGGAAGACTTTTACCACCAATGTTGCAACTACCATTTCCACTATCTAGTTGTATTTCACGTTGATACTCCGGAAGTTGTTTTTCCTTATTCGTTTTCACCAAATATGCAACTTGCTTTGTTAGGATTTTTAGCTTATCTAGTACTTACTCATTAGATGGATTTGTGCGCTTCTCTTGTGAAAAATAGCTTTTTGGGCTAAATCCTTTACCCCTCACACGACCATAACATTCAGGAATATTAAATACCTTATCAAGTATGTCCCTGCAACTAACTAGTTTATTCTCTTATGAATTTTCAAAACATTGTTCTAGATTCCTCTGAAATACATGTATGATAAAAAAGATAAGTTCAATATCATTTATAAAATACAATATTACAAAATATTAAAGTGATAGTATACTTATACATTGTGTTATCACTTGTTGATCATTTTCATTATCAACTATTCCATCTTTATTCAATCGAGCTTCCTTCCATAAAATATGACGACCTAATGATTGATCGGATTTCGTCTCTTGAAGCTATTCGTTAAGACATAAACAAAATACTAGTTAGAAACTATAGTTTATAATCTAACATATTATATAAAAGTGATGTTTACTTACAATTTTTTTGTCATAACGTGCATCCGTACGCGTTTTTTTGTATGGATCCATTGAATTTTTTGCTCTCTCACGATTTGCCGTAGTTATACTCTATATAAAAAAAATTATGATCGTGTACAAAAATACGCTATGAATATGAATAAAGCACGAATGCTAATAAATTAATATTACCACAAAAGCGGGGTCTACACATTTAGCTATAAAAGTGTTCCATTCTTCATTTGATATGTAGTGTTTGTATATTTTTGGAGCTTCAACATTCAAATCCTCTGTGTATTTTCCTGCAACTCTAAGCACATAATTTTTTTGCACCTCATCAACGTTAAAAGTTGATTGCAAACCAAATAAAGATAGAGTATGAGTAAAAGTATTTCAATGGAAAAAATTGTAAGTAAGAAAAAAGTGGAGTAAAAAAGTTACTTGTATATCATTCCATAATATATCTTTAGCATCCTTCAAAGCTTTATATCTCCATTCATCAATTGTATTGAGATATTTTGACGAAAAACCGCACCAATGTAACTTACCATCATTGAACTGTTGAGCTCAATTGGCTGACCACTTTGATTCCATCCCACCTAATAAACTCATAGAGTAAGTGCATGCTTTCAAAAAAGATAAAAAATAAATTCTAAACAAAGTAAAGTATACCTCAAATTTAATTCCATTAGTTCTTGCTTTGATGACCTTTTGCATAATAGTTACCCCACGTTTAACTTCGTTTTCATAACTCTTATTATTGACAACTTCATCATTTTGACGATCTAAATCATTATTGGAATCCATTTATCTACACATTTCACACAATATAATTATAAGTTAAGTATAACTTCAACAAGTTCAACATGCAGTAGTCTAAGTAGCAGTATAAGTTCAGCATGCAGTTTAGTGATAACAACAAATTAATAAGTACAATACCTGACAACAACAATCACCGAGTTTACGGTTACGACTTCGCTTAAGCAACGAGAAGATGGCACATAAATACGTATGGAGAGGGTTTGTATGGAGGGTTCGCAGTACGGTTCGTATGGAGAGGGTTCATAGGGATAATATTGAAGAGGGAGAAAATGACCAGTAGGGTTCGTATGGATGTAAATTATTTTTAATTTAATTTTTAAAAGCTTTTAAAGTGCTTATGGACAAAAAGCGCTGTAAAATGATTTGTATTTTAATTTTTGAAAGCCTTTTACAACGTTTAAGGACAAAAGCGCTTTAAAATTACAAGTTTATGTTTAGTTCAAGTTAAATATGTTAAATTAAAATTTTAGTTTAGTTTCTGTAAAATACCTATATTTGGATTTTCTCTCTCTAAATAATTAGTTAAATACCTATATATCAATGCTAAATGCTAAATTACATGATAAATTCAGATTGGGATCAGTTCAAGTTCAAGGAAAATGCCCAGTCAAACATACCTTTTTCAAGTTCAAGTTTAGTGTAAGCAGAAAATAAAATACAGTTCAAGCTAAATGCTAAAGTACTTAGTTCTGGCAGGTCAAACACTTAAATTACATGAACTTAGTATAAATTACATGATGAGTTCAAATTACATGGCTTATATAAAACACTTAAACACCTTAAGATGCCCTTCTTCTTTTCCTGGTGGGATTCACATTTGTTTGTCCTTAACGATATGAAACGATGGATTAATCCAAATTCCCTCATCATTATCATCTCTAAGATATAAACCATCATCAATTGAATCAATTTCACGTGGTTGTGATGTCGCAAAGAAAAGATCATTACCAACATCTTCATCATTATTGTTATTAGCACTTATTTTATTGATTGATAGGACAATGAACCATTTATCATCAGCAGGATCAGTGACATAAAAAACTTGTTAAGCTTGTGACACTACAATAAAAGGCTCATCTTTATATTCCACCTATTAAAATCGACAAGCAAGAACCCTGACTCATCAATTCGAACACCATTATTATTATCGACCCACTCGCAACCAAAAATGGGAACACGAAACATTGTGTAATCTAACTCCCATATGTGCTCGATAACCCCAAAATATGATAGATTTGCATATATTGGGTTTTTGTCTTTTGCACTTGAGATATGCGTCGCTTTAGCTACGAGAGTGACTCCGCTATTTTGCATAGTAGTTTGATCTTCTTGTTGTTTGGTATAAAATGTGTAGCCGTTAATTACATAACCCATGTAAACTCGTATCATTGACTAGCCACCTCAATCTCTATGAAATTGAATCGGGGTCTATATGAAACTTTGACTTAATGTGATTTTTTAGCCATGTTATAAAACTTTGATTGTGCTTTCGTGTTATCCAATTTTGATTCCTATTCATGTTCAAACTAGATAATTGATCCATGTGTATTGTAACATATGGTTGAACCTCATCATCATTGTGCAGAACATACAATTGTGACTGATCCCATTATGTCCTTCATATAGTCATTACTCTTTTTCCAATTATCCCTTTTCCTATTATTCTTCCCGAATGACGAGACATGGGAAGCCCTATTGATTCAACATTGGATAGATATACAGTACACAATTCAACAGCTTCTTCGAAAATGTACCGTTAAGCAATACAACCTTCTGGTCGACTTCTACTTTTTACGTACCCTTTTAATATTTTCATATATCGTTCTATCGGATACATCCATCTCATATAAGTTGGCCCACAAAGTTGTGTCTCCTTAACAAGATGAACAGTAAGGTGAACCATTATATCAAAAAATGAGGGTGGGAAATACATTTCAAGCTCACACAAAGTAACATCAATTTTCCTCTGCAATGTCAGTAATTTCTGAGGATCGATCATTTTACTACAAATTTTCCTGAAGAAGAAACATAATTTAGTTATGGCTCGTCGAACTTTTTCAATGGAACGTATACCTATTGGTAGCAAATGCTCCATTAGAAGATGACAATCATGAGTTTTCAAACCTTTTAACTTGAGATCTTTCATACAAACTAAATTTTTAATGTTTGAAGAGTATCCTTCTGGAACTTTAACTTCGTGTAGAGATTTACATAAAACAATTTTTTTCTTTCTAGATAGAGTATGAGCAGCTGGAGGTAGATATGTGCGATTTCCTTTCCTTACGGGACCCAATTCATTTCTTATTCCCATATCGACCAAGTCCAATCTTGCGTTGATGTCATCCTTAGACTTTCCTAGAACATTAGTAACATACCAATAACACTATCAAATACATTTTTTTCAATATGCGTCACATCGAGAAAATGTCTTATATACAATGACTTCCAATATGACAATTCAAAGAAAATTGACTTTTTCTTCCACCCAGTTTTGACAAGCTCTCCCGCAAAAGGTTTGCCAAATTTATTGGTCAAACCTTGTACTTTTTCAAATATTTGATATCCAGTCGGTGCTAAAGGAGCAGTACATTCCTCTTATTTTCCATTGAATTCATTTCTCCACCAACGATACTGATGACTAAAACGTAAAAATCTACAATGTCCAAGAAATACGTTCTTCTTACAATGTTTCAACCGCATCCAATATGTACTCTTTTCACATATAAGACATGCACACTGAACTTTAATGCCATATCCTGATAAATTACCATATGTTGGAAAATCATTAATTGTGCCGAACAACATAACCCTCAAATTGAAACATTCTTTCTTATACCCATCATAAACTTCCACACCTGTCTCCCACATAATTTTTAATCTTCAATTAAAGGACTCAAGTAGACGTCGATATCATTCCCCGATTGTTTGGGTCCTAAAAATAACAAATATAACATCATAAACTTACGCTTCATACATAACCATGGAGGTAGGTGTGAGATGCTTTGAAGACCACGTGGATTCATTCCATCAATAGAATGTGCAAGTCGTAGATTTCTTGACTCTCTCCCAAAATCAGGATACTCGTGATTAATTTTTGCCCATTGTGGAGAATCTGCAGGGTGTTGAAACTTTCCATCTCTAATTCTTTCATCTGCATGCCATGTCAAGTGTTTTGAATCTTCTTCACTGTAATGCGCCTAAATTTTGGTGTTATAGGAAAATACTACACGACTTTTGCTGGAGTAGACTTTTTCTTCTTATATCGAGAGACATTGCATTTCAGACACGCCTTTAGTAATTCATATTCGTTTCCAAATTAAATGCAATTGTTAGGACACACAAGAATCATGTCGTAACTCGTGCCAATAGAGCCCAAAATTCGTTTAGCCTCGTAGGTTTGACTGAGAAGTTCATTATCATCTGACAACATATCTTTTAAGAGTGTTAATAATTCTGTGAAGCTTTTATCGGACTATCCATTAATCACTTTTAAGTTGTACAACTTTAATATCTTCGTCAGTCTGGTGAATTTAGTACAAGCATTATATAATGGTTTCTCTGCATCACTTAACAAACTTTCAAACATTTTAGGACAATCTCAAAGATCTTCTTCAACTGCTTTTGCAATCTCCTCAACTCGGTCCCACTCATATGTATCTTTGTCGAAATCATTTGAAGCATATGTCTAACCATTCTCAAAATTAGTGTGCCCTTTTTTTTTTTCTCACCGTGTCTTATCCAATATGCATAGCTTTGATCAATTTCATGTCATACTAAATGTCCTTCCAATTGATTTGCTCTTACGCGTTTTCCAAAACAACGTTTTAATAAAGGGCAAATGATTCGATTTGGATCTTTTGCATTCTTCACTGCAAACTCAATAAACTCTTTCACTCCATTTTCATACTCTTTTGACAATCGATTGGCAGACATCCATTTCCTGTCCATTTTATACGACCTATATGAATGCAGTGTTACACAAATGATAAGCTACTGATAACATTATACCAATCTATAGTATATATAGTATAATATTGGAAAATGGAAACCAATGTCCAAGGTTATGCATACAAGTCTGATTTCAAAACAGAATAGATCGAACATATTTTAAAAAAGAACAAATTTTATATGATTTATCAAGGTTTTGCCATGTACTATCAGGTAACATTTTATATGATTTATCAGTTAACAAATTATCAGTTTGTGACAACAAAAAATTAATAAATACAGTACTTGAGAAAACAATCACTCAGTAGAAATTGGCGCACAGTAGAGCAGGGTTCAACGAGAAGACGACGCACAGTTGAAGAGGGTCCACACAGTAGAGGATAGGAGAGTTCGTAGGGTTAGGGAGAGAACGTATTAAATATGTTTTCATTTATTTAAAGAGAATGATTTTTATCAAATACGCATCATTTTACAAAAGTGGTGTTGTATCCTCCGTTAATTTTAAAATGTTATACAATAGCGCTTTTAATAAAAAAAAACACTATAAAAGACGCGCCGTAAAAGGCTTAATTTTATGTCATCTAAGAACTCTATCTCAAAACCAAAGTTAATTCCATCTAGACCAAAGCTTTTGTAGCACAATCTCAATCCATTTGTTTGACTTCCTTCTCCTTAAAAGCTTGCACCAACCGATGAACATCAAAAGCACCAATCGACTAAAAACTCATATTATCAAGTTTAAGTCTTATTAATCTGTTGAATTTTAAATGGGACCAAAATGATTGAAAATGGTCTCTCTAATTCCATCAACCCCTTAACTCTCACCCTCCAACCTCAATACTTATAGAACATAATTATGCATATGTATTTTTTTTAAAAGAAAAATTTATATGCAATGTTAATACAAATAGCGTTGCAGGTTTTGGCCAAACAATAAAAATCAAGAATTCAAGGATATGCAATGTTTCAAGATAAAATTTTTAATAGATAAAAAAAAAAATATAGAAGTTGTTTTTATAACAATATAATTGATAAAAATGTTTTGATTTAAAAAAATTAGATTAATTAAATCACTTTATATAAAAAATTTATGTGTATTTTCTTAAGTATTTTTAGTATGGTTCTTAACTTAAAATATACATTTTGTAGAAATAATAAACTTTGAAAAAATTATGAATTTAAAAAAATTATAATTGATTAAGTTAAAAATTATATGAAAAATATATAAAATTAATTCGCCAGTATTTCTCAAAATTAAGAATAAAAGTTAAGAATCATAATTTTTAGATTCCATACTCGAGTATTTTTCCTAAAATATTGCACAAGATTTGGACAGAAAAATAATAATCAATTATTATCACTTACTACAATTTTTAAATTTTTTTATTTATCATATTGGACTCCTCCACTTTGAATCCTTTTGTTTGGAAATAAAATTACAAGAGACTTCGTGTTCAAATTATAGTTTGACTTTGAGACTATTCACTATAACTATTTCTATCATTTTATATTTTAAAAGTTTAATATATATATATATATATATATATATATATATATATATATATTTGACTATTATATTAATATTTTTGACTAAATATGATAAAGAGAAAAAACAAATTAAAATAGACTAAGAATGTGTCTTAAGGTCTAGTGTAAAATTCGATATTGTTAGTTTAAATATCATGTCTCAGTATTAAACCCTTTGTAATTGTGTATGAGTTTCTAATGCTTATTTACTTATTAAGTATAAGTGTTTACTCTATCAATAAAGTTAATTACTTCCCGGTCTATTCATTTGAAATATTTATTTGTCTCACCTTATATGTCTATTTATATTATCAATTAAGCATTAATCTTTTTTTTGGGATCAAATATACTCTTAAATTTTTATATCTCAACTAATCTAACTACTCTACTAACATCTATTAATAAAGGTATGCTAGTAAATAAAATTAATTTTATTATTGAAATTAATAAAATTAATTATTTTCTTAAAAATTGTACACTAAAATATTTTTATAATGAAAATGAGGGAGTAATAGTGTATGATTTCAGTAATTTATATTTTATTAATCATTTTAACAAAAAATAAATTATCTTAAAAAGAATATTACAATCAGTTTTCAATATAAGATTAACAATTTTTCTCAATTGTGTTATCTAATTAACACTGTGTACGTTATATTTTATATTTTATTTTTCATTTATGATAGTTATTAATATACAAATCTTCAGAAAATAATTATCCACGAAGATTTTACGTGGAGATCTGGTTCCATCAAAAAATTCGCAGATAATGTGTGTTCCAGCGAATTTGTTGTTTAAATCCGCAGGTAAAAAAACAAATTTCTAATAGTTGAAGATAATGTATAATTATTATTTTCTCTCCTTTTTATTCATAATAAATATTTAATATATAATAAATAAACAAAACAACCTTTATTATAAAACAGAGTGAGTAGTATAATGTTTAAATTTAATATATCCTTATTTTAAACAAGTTTTCTGTTTTTTTCTTGGAAGATTCAGATATTAGAAGACCTTACCCAGGCGAAGCCTCTCATATCCATAGGGTAGTTTAGGCTTTCTCAGACAATATTTTTTCAGGAAAAAGTAAGTATAGTTTTATGTTTAATTAGTCCAACAATATATATTTATCTATTCCAAATAATACAATGTATTAGTAAAAAATTAAGAGAAACATAAAAACTCAAAAAGTTATTATATCTATTAGTATTATTTTAAATTTTTTTATCTTTCAAGACATGACTCATAAATAAAATTGATGATGAATTCCTTACAAATTACTTAATTGCTTACATGAAAACAAAACAAAGCTAATTGTTATAGATATATTTAATAATGAATAAACTTGACTTATTAAAACTTTGTCAAACATTAATTTTATTAATAGCTATTGTCAATTTTTATTTTTTTATTTCAGTTTTATTTTTCATTTAATATAAGTAAAAAATAGGCTAAATTACATATGTGGTCCCTTAACTTAATTTCAGGTACCGTTTTAGTCATTTATATCTTTTTCCCGAGTTGGTCATTTATTTTAATTTTAAGTGACAATTTGATATTTTATATTTTAAAATATCAACAATGTTGTCATTTTTTTACAAAAATTCAAAAAAATCATCAAATTTTTCAAACAAAACCCATAAAATTCATTATCATCTTTAATAAAATACAAATTTAATCATATTCATAACTTAAATCTTGAAATAAACTCATATTTTTATTTTTTATTTGATGTTACTGGAGATAAAAATATAAGTGTATTTGAATATTTGAGTTATGGATTTGATAAAATTTGCATTATATTGAAGATGATTATTTATTTTATGGGTTTTGATTGAAAATTTTGATGATTTTTTTGAATTTTTGTATAAAAAAGGATAACATTGTTGAAATTTTAAAACATAAAATATCAAATTATCACTTAAAATTAATATAAACGACCAACTCGAAAAAAAAAAAAAGAAGATAAAAGACTAAAACTTTACTTGATTTTAAGTTAAGAGACCACAGATGTAATTTAGTCTAAAAAATATTATGAAATTTTTTCTCACTAGTTAAATTTAATATATTAAAATATATATATTATTTATTATTTTTTTTATTATTTTTATATCTCACCACTTCATAGAAAAGATTGAAAACAGTCATAAGCATTTTTGGGTTAAATAATAGAAAAAAGTATTGGAATTAAATGATTGAATCATGTGTTGGAGATCAATAAGGTGTTAGAATGGCACGTTTGTGTAGAAAGGAAATAAGAAATGAGCGAAAAATGTTAGCGGTGACATCTCTTATTTTTTTTATAATGTGGAATAAATTTGGTTAGGTGACATAAAAAGTGATCAGATGTCGATAAATTAAATTTGGGATTGTTTTAATAAATGATAAATAGATATGATCTTCATAAACAATATTAAAATAAAAAAATCACTATTTGAGCGATCTTTCAGGGAATTTTTAATGTAAATTCTTGTGGAATTTAACAAGAATAGACAAAAAAAAAAAAATGATAATTATAAAAAGCAAAACAAAAGTTCTCTACAAAAATAAATATAATTGACATAAAAAAAATATGAGAGCAAACATAGTAATAAGTTTAGGAATAGATTAGTACAAAGATATGGAGAAGTAGATGAAATTGCAAAATAACCTTCAAGAAAATGTTAGGCCTTTTATAACTAAATATTATAAGAGGAGGGTCAAAAGTTAGAATTTTAAATAGGAACTGAATTTATAATGCAGTTATTTTTTATTTAGGCAGTTATTGTGTCAATTTAAGTTGTAAATCAGGCAATAACTGCTGCTCTAAAGCAGTTATGGAGCAAATAAAAGTAGGAAATAAGAGATAGAAGGGCAGGAAATTTCTGAGTGGTTATTGGAAAGGGAGAGACCAAGCTCTCAAATTCTTGGAGTGGATATTCTTGTAATCGTTTATCAATTCTGCCCAAACAGAATCGTAAACTCGAATTCTATTTAAATTCAATAAAGAATTCGGTTCCCCAATTTCAATTATGTACTAACCAGTTCCAACACTGGTATCAGAGCAACAAAAATCCAAGAGAAATTAATGGTAATTACGCGCAATATGGAAGCACATATGGATGTTCTGGAACGAAGGTTTGAAGGGTTGTTGGCTTTGCGTGAATCGTGGGAAAAACATATGGAACACGAGAGGGTGGAGCGGTTGGAAACCAGGCGCCAATTGAATGACTTGGCTGATGCTGTCAGGCTAATTCACGCGAGACAAGAATATGATTCCAGTGATGGGAGTCGGGATGTGTTGTATGGAGAGAGGCAAAAAAATTCCCTAGACTCGCGAAACAAGGTTCGAAGGTGGAGGAAATTAGAAATACATGTCTTTGATGGTGAAGATGCGTATGGATGGTGGCTATGGAGGGAAAGGCTTTGACATGGTACCAATGGTGGGAATTTTCTACTCAACATCCTACTTGGGACGATTTTCGTGCCGCTGTGATTAAGCGTTTCCAACCATCTATGGTTGAAAGCCCTTTTGAATTGTTACTAAGTCTCAAACAAATAGGGTCAGTAGAAGAGTATCGAGAAAAGTTTGAATTGTACGCAAGTCCACTCAAATGTGCAGAACCCGCATATTTGAAAGGAATCTTTTTGAATGGACTTACAGAAGTGATAAGAGCATAATTAAAATTACACCCAGTGGAGACTTTTGCGGAATTAATGGACTTTGCTCAAAGAGTTGATGAGAAGAACAATTTAGTTACCAAGGGTAGCAATTCTGCGAATTCTGGGGGTGAACCAATGAGAACTTACACTAATACTAGAACGGTGACATGGGAACCTGGGGTAAAGCAACAAACGCAAACTACAATGTCCAGAGTTGGAAGTTCTTCAGGGGAAGGAAGTATTGCAAAGCCTCCTGGAACTTTCAGAGGCATAGGATTCAGAAGGTTAACCGAGGTTGAAATGCAAGAGAAATCACGGAAAGGATTATGTTTTCGCTGCAATGAGAGGTTTAGTCTAGGCCATGTGTGTTAACAAACAGTTGCACATGCTAGTTTTGGGTGAGGAAGATGAGAAATGTGAATTGCAGGAACCAAATCTAGTGGAAGTGGAGGGAGAATTGAAAGACCTCAAATTGTCTATGTGTAGCATTGCTGGTCTCACTTCGAAGAAAACCATTAAGTTATGGGGAATGATTGCTGAGGAACATGTTTGGTCCTTGTAGATTGTGGAGCTTCACATAATTTCATTTTAGCCACTTTTGTGAAGGAACATAATTTGCAAATGTTTGCAACCTCCATATACACGGTGGAAGTAGGAGATGGGAGAAAACTTGATTGTGGAGGAGTGTGTCCTAAATTAGAATTAGTGATGCAAGGACTCAAAGTGCAACAAGATTTTTATGTCTTTGATCTTGGAGGAGTGGATATAGTGTTGGGGATGGAATGGTTGGCTGGTATGGGAGAAATTAGAACCAATTTCCGTGAGTTAACACTTAGAATTCCTATTGGAAATGGTTATCATACTTTGAATGGGGACCCTGATTTAACTAGAGTTGTAGCATCTCTAAAGTCCCTTTTGAAAGCGTTAAATGATCAAGGCCAAGGATTCTTAGTGGAATACCATCAACTACAAGCCGAAACTGCAGTTACAGATGAAAATCCAGAATGGACAACAACTATTTTAGAAGAATATAGTGATGTTTTTCAAGAACCTCAAGGGCTACCCCCTACTAGAAGGCAAGACCATGCTATTATCTTGAAGGAAGGTGCCAATATTCCCAATATACGGCCTTATAGGTACCCTCACTATCAGAAAAATGAAATAGAAAGATTAGTAGATGATATGTTGAATTCTAGTATCATTAGACCAAGTGTTAGCCCCTATTCTAGCCCAATCATTTTAGTGAAAAAAAATGGCGAGTGGCGCTTTTGTGTAGATTATAGGGCTTTGAATAAGATAACCATACCAAATAAGTTTCCTATTCCTATTATTGACGAGCTGCTTGATGAATTGGGAGGCGCAATGATCTTTTCAAAATTGGACCTGAAATCGGGGTATCATCAAATTAGAATGCGGGAAACAGATATTCCAAAAACAACTTTTAGAACTCATGAAGGGCATTATGAGTTTATTGTCATGCCTTTTGGTCTTAAGAATGCCCCTTCAACTTTTCAATCCCTTATGAATGAAGTGTTAAGGTTGTACTTGAGAAAGTTTGTGTTGGTTTTCTTCGATGACATCTTGGTTTACAGTACAGATGAACAAGCGCACCAAAGGCATTTAAGGGCTGTCCTAGCTATGTTACCAAGAAAAAATGCACTTTTAGGCAGACTCAATTAGAGTATTTGGGTCATATCATCTCAGTAGGTGGAGTTGCAGCAGATCCAAAGAAGATTGAATCTATGTTAGATTGGCCAACACCCAAGGACATAAAGGCCTTAAGAGGATTTTTGGGGCTGACATGGTATTATCGAAGATTTGTTAGAGATTATGGCAAGATCGCTAGGCCCTTGACCCAAATTTTGAAGAAAGACAACTTCCAATGGAATAGTGAAGCCCAAGCTGCCTTGGAACAACTCAAGAGATTGGTGGCAGAATTGCCAACACTCACTGTTCCAGATTTCTCTAAAACCTTTACCATAGAAACTGATGCATCTAACAAGGGCTTGGGTGCAGTTTTATTGCAGGAGGGGAGACCAGTGGCTTTTCTTAGCCAAACTTTATCAGACAGAGCACAATCTAAGTCAGTTTATGAAAGAGAGCTGATGGCTATTGTGATGGCAGTTCAAAAGTGGCGACATTACTTGCTAAGAAGGCATTTTGTCATCATTACCGATCTGAAAAGCCTAAAATTTATAACAGAACAATGAGTAATGGGTGAAGAGTATTTCAGGGGGACATTAAAACTCATGGGACTAGACTTTGAAATCCATTATAGGTATGGAAAAGAAAATGGTGTGGCTGATGCACTTTCTAGAAAGATGACATTTGCAGCTTTGTCTTCAGTTCACTTTGAAGAGGTGGAAGATTGGGAGTCCGAAACTTATCGAGATTCTAAGTTACAAAACTTGATACGTGATCTAATCCAAGATCATAATGCTCATCCAGGCTATACATTTCAAAATAAAAAATTGCTCTATAAGGGGAGATTGGTGCTACCAAAAGGATCTTCAAGGATTCCCATTTTGCTACAAGAATTTCACAACTCAGCAGTGGGGGGACACTCTGGCTTTTTCAGAACCTATAAAAGAATTTATGAGGTTGCGTATTGGGAGGGCATGAGAAAAGATATCCAACAGCATGTGGCCAGTTGTGAGGTGTGTCAACTGAACAAGTATCAAGCTTTGTCTCCTGCAGGCCTTCTTCAACCACTACCTATACCCAATCAGGTTTGGTTTGATATATCTATGGATTTCATTGAAGGATTATCTAAGGTTCAAGGTAAAAATGTCATTCTCGTAGTGGTGTACAGATTGACTAAATATGCTCATTTTCTAGCACTTAGCCATCCTTTCATCGCAAAAGATGTTCCTGAGTCATTTTTGGTTGGAGTTGTTCAAAATGGCAGGTACGAGACTCAAATTTAGCTCTGCTTACCATCCTCAAACAGATGGACAAACCGAAGTAGTCAATAGGTGTTTGGAAACATACTTGAGATGCCTCACAGGCACTAAGCCCAAACAATGGCCAAAGTGGCTAAGTTGGGTAGAATTTTGGTTTAATACCAATTATCACAACTCTCTAAAATTAAGCCCCTTTAAGGCATTATATGGTCGAGACCCACCTTATCTCCTAAAAGGGACTACTATTCTTTCGGTTGTTGAAGAAGTTAACATCATGAAACAACATAGGGATCAAATGTTGCATGATCTAAAAAACAATTTGGTCACAACTCAGAATCAGATGAAAAAGTTCGCTGATAAGTCTAGGCGTCCTATTTCACTAGGGGTTGGAGATTGGGTTTATTTGAAATTAATGCCCCACAGATTGCGGTCCTTGGCTAAGAAGAGAAATGAGAAATTAAGTCATCGTTTTTATAGACCATATCAGATTTCAAAGCAGATTGGAGCAATTGCATTTGAGTTAGCTCTTCCACCAAAGAGTAAGATACATCCAGTGTTTCATGTTTCCCTACTTAAGAAAGCCATCTCTTCTTCAGCTACCCCTTAACCTTTGCCACCTATGCTTTCAGAGGAACTAGAATTGCAAGTTACTCCAGCTGTTGTACAAGATGTCTGCAACACTCCCAGTGGCATAGCAGAAGTCTTGATTCAGTGGAAGGACCTACCAGATTTTGAAGCAACATGAGAACCAGTTGAGACCATTATGGAGCAATTCCCTTCTTTTCACCTTGACGACAAGTTGACTCTTTTGGAGGGATTATTGTTAGGCCTCTTATAACTAAATATTATAAGAGGATGGTCAAAAGTTAGAATTTTAAATGGGAACTGAATTTATAATGCAATTATTTTTTATTTAGGCAGTTATTGTGTCAATTTAAGTTGTAAATCAGGCAGTAACTGCTGCTCTAAAGCATTTATGGAGCAAATAAAAGTAGGAAATTAGAGATAGAAGGGCAAAATATTTCTGAGTGGTTATTGGAAAGGGAGAGACCAAGCTCTCAAATTCTTGGAGTGGATATTTTTGTAATCATTTATCAATTCTACCCAAACAGAATTGTAAACTCGAATTCTGTTTAAATTCAATAAAGAATTCGGTTCCCCAATTTCAATTATGTAGTAACCAGTTCCAACAAAAAAATTTCCCGTCATTCGCATAATGAAAAATCGTGCTAATAACGTGTTATGAAATTAACTAAAATTGGAGCAAGACATAGAAAAGGAGAAAAAGAGAGAGCAATATAATATTTGTATTGTGTTCTTGAAAGTTTTTACATTGTTACATGAGTCCTATTTATAAACATAAATCCAATAACATACAAGCATTTGAATGATCTAACCATAACGTGTCATTAACATTCCACTAACTCTAAGGCTTCCACTAACAATAAGTAGCTCCACTCATTGGTGGGAGTTATAAGCATGTCGAAAGCTAAAGAAATGGTCATCGATAATAATTTTATTCATAACATGGATATTATAATAAACATCCAAGCAAAGGCACAATCAAAACCAAAAAGGTTGGAGGTCCTAGTGATATTTTCAAACCCAAACCTGTTTCTCAACCAAGCAAGAATGAGAGCCCTCTAACTTAAAGGGAGCAAAGAAAGGCTGGTCAGCTTGAACTCAAGAAAACATACAAATTTGAGTCAAACATCTGACTCTAATAACTCCAATGTTCCTAGAAAGGACGTTAATCCTGGGACACAAAAAGGTTCATAAGTCTATAGTGAAACATAATATCAGGGTGCTACAAGATTTCTTTGAGGATACACAATTCAATAATGATGATATGTCTTAAGAAAATGTGCCAACAATAGAACCCCCAACACATGGAGGGAGATGGAAGTTTCACCTCATACATGACTAAGAACCAAAAAAAGAAGTTAAAGGTGCAACAAGCCCATAGGACTGACAGTGGCTATCAAACCCATTCAAATGATGCTCCAAAGTTTCATTCCCATTGAAGTTCCTATTTTGGAACATAAGAGGGATATGCAACCCAAAATCTAAGGTTGTTCTAAAAAACTTATGCTTAGCCAACAAACAAGATTTTTTGTTCATTTTTGAGCCAATGATTGATTTCTCCCATGTTCATATCCATTACTAGCAAATTTTAAAACTGTCCAAAATTTCCTTAAACATCAAACCTAGCTGATCACCAAACCTTAGAGCATTATGGAACCATAATTTTGCTCAAATACTATTTCCTTTGACCAATACATTGATTTTAAGCTACCTTGGAAAAACACCAGCCTTCACATTGCTGCAGTTTATGCCATCACCTCTTATATTGCTGCAGTCTGCAAACCAATTTCCTTGGTCCCTGATTGTTCATAGAGCACTTTAATGTTGTCACTGAGGCCCATGAAAAGAGAGGTGGCAGGTGTGAATCAAGAATTGATTAATTTCATTAATTATATTTATCAATTTGTCCCTAGAATAAGTTACAAAAATTAGAAATTGATTTGTTTCCATTAATTGTAATTATTTGTTGTAATTACCTGTATAGACTATAATCTCTATTTATACGAGGAATAACAATGAGAAAGACATCAAACCATTTTTACTGACATGGTATCAACTTGTTAAGATCCTAAAACTCTTGGAGTTTAGGTTTTCGAATTTTTCGAAATCCCTTTATGCTTTCTTGCTCATGGTTTCTTGGTCCCGGTTGTCATTGTTCATAACTCTTCTGCTTCAATTTTTGTGATTTCAAGATCAAGTCGGTTCGTCTTCGAATTTGTTTGCTTGGGTTTCTGATTTCTGCTTCGATTTTGGCTCGTGATTGTATTTGTTCACTTATTCTTGTTCGCAAGTCTAAGTTTGTGCACATGTTAGATTCCAACCTTTATTCACCAGTGCAAGTTGTGATTTTGTTCTGTTCACGTATTGTTGTCTTGTCCATTTTGTTGTTGGCTGCAATAATATTGGTTTTCATGGCTTTGGAAAAAGAAAGAGACCAGTTTTGTGTTCGCTTCACTGGCAAGAACTACGCTACTTGGGAATTTCAACTCAAGATGTATGTCAAAGGGAAAGGATTATGGAGTCACTTGGATGGGGTTTCTAAGGCACCAACAAAGATAGTTGCTTAAGACACGTGGGAAATCAAAGATGCTCAAATTATTTCTTGGATTCTCAGTACTATTGATCCTCAAATGATCAATAGTTTACGCTCTTTCTCAACTGCCCAAGAAATTTGGTATTATTTGAAGCATATTTACAACCAAGACAATACAACCAAACATTTTCAGTTGGAGCTAGAGATAGCCAATTATAAATAGGGTAATTTGTCTGTTCGGGAATACTATTCTGGTTTTTTAAATTTGTGGACAAAACACTCTACCATTATACATGTTGCTGTTTCCAAGACTTCTCTCGTGGATGTCCAAGCTGTCTATAATACCAGTAGGAGGGATCAATTTCTCATGAAGCTTCGCCCAAAATTTGAGGTTGTTAGAGCTGTTTTACTGAACAGAAGTCATGTCCCCTCTTTGGATACATGTGTTGGTGAGCTTCTCAGGGAGGAGCAACGTCTCCTTACTCAAGGAACCATGTCTCATGATGTTGTTGTTTCTGAACCTGCGATAGTTGCATATGTTGCCCAAAGTAGAGGTAAAAGTCGTGATATGTGACAGGTCCAATGCTTCTCATGCAACCAATTTGGACATGTTGCTCGTAGTTGCAGTAAGAAATTTTGTAATTACTGCAAACAACAGGGTCATCTCATCTCTGACTGTCCCCCATGACCCACACAATGTTCGGTGTAGGCATTCCATGCCACGACAAGACCTGTAGTTGGTCATTCTTCTAGTGGTGCATCTGAGGGCGGTACCATTCAACCTAAAATGATTCAACAAATGGTACTTTATGCACTTTTAGCCTTTGGCATTCAGGGTAAGTCCTATGATGTTTCTCATCCATGGTTTCTTTATTTTGGTGCATCGAATCACATGACATGTTTGTATGCGTATTTGCACAGTTTACATTCTTATCACGACAATCAGCAATTTCAAAATTGTTGATGGTAATACCCTCCCCATTACGATAGTTGGTGACATCAACTCTAATTTTCAGAATGTGCTTGTATCACCTGACCTTGCTTCCAATTTATTGTCTGTTGGTCAATTGGTGGATAACAATTGTAAGGTTAATTTCTCTCGGTCTGGTTGTCTTGTGCAGGAGCAGGTGTCGGGGAAGGCGATCGCGGAGGGGCTTAGAGTAGGAAGATTGTTCCCACTCCGATTTATTTCCAATCATTTATCTCTTACTTGCAATAATATTTGGAGTTGTCCTGAATATTGGCATATAAAATTGGGTCATCCAAACTCTGTTGTTTTATCTCATTCATTTAAAATTAGTTTGTTGGAAAATAAACATGTTGTCCTTTTCCTCTGGTGTTCATCGTGCCTCCACTTGTTTTGAGATGATTCATAGTGATGTGTGGGGTATGTCTCCTATCACTTCCCATGCTCACTATAAATATATTTTCTCTGATCTAAATCTGAAGTGTTTTCTATGTTTAAGTAATTTTTGACATATGTTGAAAATCAGTTTCAAAAAACTATTAAAAATTTTCGCTCTAACTCTGGTGGTGAATATATGTCTCATGAGTTTCAGGAGTACCTTCAACATAAATGCATTTTGTCTCAACGTTCTTGTCCCAATACCCCTCAACAAAATGGGATGGAAGAACGTAAAAATCGTCATTTGCTTGATGTGACGCGCACCTTACTTCTCCAAGCTTCTGTATCCACTTGATTTTGAGTAGAGGCACTATCCACAACAGTTTTTTTTATCAATCGCCTTCCTTTTGCGGTTATTGATCTTGAATCTCCTTTCTTTCGTATTTTTAAAACCCATCCTGATTATAGTTATTTACATACTTTTGGATGTGTATGTTTTGTTGACCTGCCTCAGTTTGAAAGGCATAAGCTTGGAGCACAATCTGTTCAATGCGCATTTATGGGGTAAAGTCAATCTCATAAGGGTTTTGTGTGTTATGATGTTTCTAACCATCGTTTCCGCATTTCTTTCCATGAATGATTTTGCTATGCTTCCAAACTTTGCTATTATGCATCAATCTATAGAAAGTTTTAAACCAAACAATGTATATGTTAGAAAACACAAACAACAGGTTCCTATCCTTGTAACCGACACTGATCCGCCACCTGATCATGTAGTACAACTTATATTGACAACTCAAAGATTAAAAAGATGTCATATCTAATTAATATTTAATAAAAAGTAAAATAAAATAAAAAATTGATACTTTTCATAAGAATTGACATTTATTAGGAATTGATTAAATTCAAAATATATATTTTGTTAAAATAAAAGGATTAGATTAAGCTAAAAAAAAAGTGTTGGACCTAACAAAAGAAGAAAAAAAAAACAAATAGGATTATGGCCCAAACCCTTTTTAATAACAAAATCCTAATTTGTAAACAGCCAAAGGAGAGCTGCGGCTGGCTTGAGGAAAACAGAACAAAATCAACCAGAAAAATCAAGGAGGAGCGGCGCACGAGAAGGAAAACAAGGAACAAAACTCGGAGGACCACCGAGAAGAAGATCAAAGGGGGCCCGACCAAGCACGGAAGCATAAAGGGTATGATCGGTGTTACGACTACTTAAGGTTTGAACTCTAAATCTTACCCTTTCTAACCCTTTTTATAACCTTAGGATCATATAACAACAAAACAACTTTCATTCTTTTCATTCATAACTCATTTTATATATTAAATTTGGATAATGATTATAAAGTAAAAATGAAAAAAAAAACCTTAATTCTTCTGTTTGTTTGATGATAAAATTCAATCCTTATTTGTTTTAATGTTTTTTTTTTTGTAAAAGACCTCTCACCCAAAAAAAAAAAACTCCCCCTCTTTTTTCAAAATTTCAAACTCAATTTATAGGATAAAATAAATTAAAGTGGTGAAACTTTCTGTTCATTACATAATTTCTAGAATTTGTATGGTTTTGTTACAAATTTTATGCAGCATCATATTTTGCAGAAATTTTGAGTGCACAAGTTATACAAATAATAACTTTATTAGTCTAATATAAAATGAAGCAACTAACTGGTTTCTAACAGGTTGGTAATAGGATGTTATCAAGGCAAATAAGATAAAGGAAAATTTGTAGTAGAATACAAAGAAGGCCAATAAGATAAAATGATGTACAATGGAAAGATTGAAACAAGTAAAGAAAATGAATATGTGTGAGATGTGTGTTCGCGTGTTGAAGAAAGACAAACGTGTGTTTTGTGTTGGCAAGAAAAGAAAGACAAACTTGCTTGTATTGTGTTGGTGTGTTGGCATACCAAATAAAATAAAATAAAATAAAATAAAATAAACTGTAAAATAAAATAAAGTGAAATAGGACAATAAAATTAGAGTTTTGTTGTTGTAATTCACAACCTTTTCTTCTTTTTTTGGTTTATATCATTTTATTTTTAGTATATACTCAAATTTGAATAAGAGTAAAAGAATGATGTGTTTAGATTTTTGATAATAATTGTAAAATATTTATTAAACATGTTATTATAAATTAATTTCAAATGAAAGAGGAAAATAAAATGATTGTCTTCGGATTTGTTACCGATGCGTAGATTGACATAAATAATATGATTGTCTTCAGATTGATAACCGATGTGCAGATCGACATAAATAAAATGATCTTTTTCAGATTGATTACCAATGTGTAGATTGACATAAATAAACATAAATAAAATGATCGTCTTCAGATTGGTTACCGATGTGTAGATCGACATAAATAAAATGTTTTTTTTTTATTATTTTTTATTTTTTATATGCATACAAAAAAAAAACATGTTTATGGTAATTGCAATGAAAACATATAACGAATAATGTGACACAAAAGTTGTTGAATATAAATAAAGTATACATATAAAATATGCATGGTTAATTCATTATGCATGACATAAGGGTGTTGAGTATTTGTAAAATATGAGTGAAGATGCATAGATCATGTTTGAGAAAAAATGTAAGATGCATGCAATGAAGATAAATTCTTGTTTTTTTTTTTCGTTCCCCGAACCTTATGGGACTTTATACACCTACAAGATTCAATGGATCAATGAAGATAACAATCGTTCTTTGCATGATGACTCTAGTATATCTTGTGTAATCACCTTTTTATTTTTATTTTTTTTAATTATATTTTTTTTCAAGCATAATATTTTTGACTGCATCTGAGTTTACTGGAAGTGGAAGCTCATCTTCATCCATTTCTGCGAGTATTAGATCTCCCCAAGAGAAAGCCTTTTGCACAACATATGGTCCCTCATAATTCGGAGTCCATTTTCCACGAGAATCATTTTTTATGGGCAATATTTCTTCAACACTAAGTCCCCTTCTTGATACTCCCGATGACAGACTTTTTTCTCGTATGCTCTTTTAAGTCTTTTTTGATATATTTGGCCATGGCACAAAGCTATAATTTTTTTTTCTTTAATGAGATTCAATTGGTCATAACGTAATTGAACTCACTCTCCCTCTTCTAGTTTTGTTTTCATCAGGACTCTGATCGAGGGAATTTCAACTTCAATGGGAAATACCGCTTGTAACACCCTAAATTTTATAATAAACTATTTTATTAGTTAAGTACGATTTTAAATAATTAATTTAATGTTAAAATTATTTTAGAATATATGATGATAAATTTTCTGATTAATTTTCATTATATAGTTGATTTCTATGATGTGCTAGTTTTATAAATATTAGATTACATGTTCAATATAAATAATAAATATTATATTTTACTCTTTGATCTATTTTTTTTTAAAAATAATAGTATTTTAGTGTAATATATATTTAAAAAAAAGATTTTATGCGATTTTACGTGTATATACATGTATCCAATTAATATAATATTTTTTTGTGCGTTTGACTGATGTTAAGTATGCACGTAGTTATATTTCAATTATTTATAACTACTTTCTATTTTTAGTTATTTTTTTTATAAATAATATCTTGAGATAGAATTGATATTATGTTTGATTTTGTTTATTTTTATATTCTTGTTATGACATTGTGATTTTATATATATTTATTATGATTTAATAATTAAATTAAAATATTGATGTTATGTTTATTTATTTTATAATTTTGACTATTTTATAATATGCTGGTATTATTATAATGTGAGTATTTTGAAAAATAAATATAATTGTAGAGATTATTTTGAATGTGAAAGTTTCAATTATTAGTAATATGTTTTTTTTATATTGATTATTTTAATTACTCTAATTTATAAAATATTAGTAATTTTGGAAAACTATGTTTGGAAGAATATTAAAAAGTTGATTAAATAACTATTAATTTTGTTTTAGCAAAATAAAAATAATAATAGTAAAACTAAAACATAAATAAAGGGACCAATGAGTTTGGCTCATGTGTGAACCCTAATTGTTAATAAAATAAAACAAACAAAAAAGAGAAGGGAGTTGGAAGGGCAGCCATAAAACCAAAAGAGAAAACACAACAATAATCTATCGTTTGACACCGGTGATCGATAGCTGACCAGAAAACTTTCTCCATTTTCGCCCAAATTTGAGTATGTTATTTTATTCATTTAACAAGTCCATTAAACATAATTTTCCAGAATTTTAACAACCCCAATTTCTCTCTAAAATACTCGACTTCTCCGTTTGTAGAATTCGTTATTTTGCACCATTCTCTTTCACCGTAAGTCTGATTTGAGTGAAACCAACGCCAAAACGACCGTGTGAAAAGTGGCTAGATTATCCACTGATTGGTTTTCTGATTTATGGTAATTTTACTTGACCGAATTTTGAATTTAGTTTTTAAAGTATGTTCTCATAATTTATTTCTAACGTTTACCCATAAACTGTCGAGTTAGATCAATTGAATGAAAAAGATTCAACGAACAAAGGCTGTTTGCTCGTGGAATCATAGTCGTGTATGAAAGCGTCGAAATAAGGTAAAGGGTGAGAGAGCGTCTGAATTCATGAGTATAATATATTGTGAGATGAACGGGAAAACCGTATTTCCCAATGATTCATCCGGGGCTCGCTACGTACGGTAGTAGCCCTTTGAATGATAAATTAATTAATCTGCAAATAAGAAAATTGTGAGATTAAAATGTGGAATATAAATATTTATAAGGTGTTGATTGATTTAATTTCGTTAAATGTGTGATATTTGATATTATTGTGATATTTAACATTATTGTGATATTTGATATTATTGTGATATTTGATATCATTGTGATATTTGATTTCAAATGAATTTGGTGCATATGTTTGATTAAATGAGTTTATGTGAATGCAGTGTATAATATAAGTTTATTTGATGATGATGTGTGATTTATGATATAAATTTGTGATAAGTTTCTGTGATAAGTTTATGTGATGATAATGATGATGTTTGATTGATGATAGTGATTTTATAAAATTGTGATGAGACATGATTAATGATAGTGATATTGTGATGAGAATATTGAAGTAACCCCATAGTTGGTGAAATAAATTTGATTCCAATTTGTGTTTGAGATGACGGTCTTAGTGGAGTATCATAGGCCAACGAGGGAAGAAAATAAATATTGAGAATTTGTGAAGTGAAGATTATTTTGTCATCATATAGGTAGGGCCTGACAAGCCTAGTGATTCCGGGGAAGTACAACTAAATGAGCTTGATCGTAGTGGTCTACTATTGAGCCTTAAGACATGATTGTTAGACCTTGGAGGTATTCGGGTGGGGAATTCCAAGGTGACTTGGAGGTAGCACCCCAAATGTCGGGAGCTACCATGCAACACACGTTTACCTCGACTGTCACATATATGTGTCTCAGGTTGAGTTGAGGGGATCTATGAGGACAGGGACAATTTGAATTGTCCGTCCACCGGGATGGTGATATAGTATCAAGCCTCCTAACCAAGTACTTCAGAGTTAGAATGGTACCACATTGTGAAGTAGAGTCTAAGCTCATGCATAGCATTGCATTTCCTTGTGATTGTTTCTTTGTGATTGATGTGTTTCAAAAGTAATAATAATTACTCTTAGATGATTTGGTGCATATTATAATGACATGATTATTTTACTTGAGTGAATTTGATGTTATAATATGATACTATTTACTTAAATATTTTGATATATCGCAATGTGATTATGATACGGTCTATTATGATTGTTGTGTGTTCTTCTTACTTATATTATACTGTTAACATGATTTCGAAACTCACCTCCTTCGTTATTTGTGTTTGACTGGCTTGGCCCTGCATTTGCAAAATCGCAGTTATTACAGGTTAATGAATCTTGAAGTTCAAGTTTGGGAGGAACCACGCTCTGATAGGTGATACCAGGAATAAGGATTTAAATTGTATTTTACTTATTTATTTGAAACGAATTTTTGTATGAAAATCTTAGAAGTATTAGTAAGTTTTTAAACTAAATCAAGTAATAATACTTAAATCAAGCTTATTGAGATTACACTATTTTAATGGAGAAAATAAGTTTATAGTGTTCCTTTTGATTTTTGAGAAACGTGATATCCTAAGTTAAAAAAATAGTTTTTATTTTCTTGGTAACATATTTTTATTTATCCGCTGCAAATTTTATAGGAATATGATATAATTTATTATATATATTATTTTGGGGTTTAGGGTGTCACACCGCTTCCATTCCATATACCAACGAGAAAGGAGTTGCCCTTGTTGAGGTGCCAACAAATGTTCTATAGCCATGTAATGCAAAGGGAAGCATTTCATGCCAATCCTTATATGTCTCCACCATCTTCTGTATGATCTTCTTGATATTCTTATTTGCTGCTTCTACAACCCCATTTATTTTCGGACGATATGGAGAAGAATTATGGTGCTGAATTTTGAAACTATCTTACAACTATTTCATCATTTTGTTATTTATATTAGTCGCGTTATCAGTTATTATCTTATTTGGCAAACCATATCGACAAATCAATTCTCTTTTGATGAATCTGAACTTATTTTGTGAAATAATCAATGGCTACTAGGATAAATCGGTGCCCATTTAAAGCCTTAGGCTCAATGAGTCAAATAACATCCATTCCCCACATTGAAAATGGCCATGGTGATGTTAAAACATTCAAAAGGTGGGTGGTACATGTACTTTATCAGCATATATTTGACATTTATGACATTTCTTTACGTAACTAGCAATCGGATTCCATGATCAACTAATAGTAGCTAGCCCTTAAGATTTTTCTTGCCACTGCGTGCCCATTTGCATGAGTTCCGAAAGAACCTTCGTGAACCTCTTGGATGATTTTCTCTGCTTCCACTTTATCCACACATTTAAGGAGAACCATATCATGATTTCTCTTATAAAACACATCACCATTTAAGAAGTTCATTGACAACCTCCTTAAAACCCTTTTGTCATTCTCTGAAGGGATATGGTGGAAAGTAATCTTCTCAAAGTGTTTTTTCTGTCAATTCATTGATATGGGTGTGATACATAATCAATTTGAAATCTTGTGTTTCCCACACTCATTTCGTCTAATGGATGACCAACAATGAGTCTCTATATACCTCAAGAAATTTTACCTTGATTCAATAGCTGCTTTAATGCCCATAACACATGCCTCATATTTCGCAATATTGTTTGTGCAATCAAAACACAACCTAGTCGTAAATGGAATGAACTGTTTCTCTAGGGAAACCAAAATGGCTCCAACTCCATGCCCTAATGCATTAGAAGCACCATCAAACACCAACGTCCATTTTTCTTTATCAAATGATTCAGTCTCTTCAAATAAAGTTAGTATGCCTTCATCAGAGAATTCACATTGCATTGATTGATAATCTTCTATAGGTTGTTGGGCCAAATTGTAAGACCTGTAATTTTAAAGTGTGCTTTATGTATTTTTGTGTATTTTGGATTTTGGCTCGGAGTTTTTTTAGCCAAAGTTAATAATATTTTGGAGATATTTGTTTAAACTAAGTAATATATATATATAATTCGAATACATTTTGCTACTGACTTGCTGTGTAGTCGAATACAGACTGTTGTATTCGAATACAGACATGCTGTTTTTGCCACTGACTTACTGTGTAGTCGAATACAGACTGCTGTATTCGAATACATTTTGCTACTGACTTGCTGTGTAGTCGAATACAGACTGTTGTATTCGAATACAGACATGCTGTTTTTGCCACTGACTTACTGTGTAGTCGAATACAGACTGCTGTATTCGAATACATTTTGCTACTGACTTGCTGTGTAGTCGAATACAGACTGTTGTATTCGAATACAGACATGCTGTTTTTGCCACTGACTTACTGTGTAGTCGAATACAGACTGCTGTATTCGAATACATTTTGCTACTGACTTGCTGTGTAGTCGAATACAGACTGTTGTATTCGAATACAGACATGCTGTTTTTGCCACTGACTTACTGTGTAGTCGAATACAGACTGCTGTATTCGAATACATTTTGCTACTGACTTGCTGTGTAGTCGAATACAGACTGTTGTATTCGAATACAGACATGCTGTTTTTGCCACTGACTTACTGTGTAGTCGAATACAGACTGCTGTATTCGAATACATTTTGCTACTGACTTGCTGTGTAGTCGAATACAGACTGTTGTATTCGAATACAGACATGCTGTTTTTGCCACTGACTTACTGTGTAGTCGAATACAGACTGCTGTATTCGAATACATTTTGCTACTGACTTGCTGTGTAGTCGAATACAGACTGTTGTATTCGAATACAGACATGCTGTTTTTGCCACTGACTTACTGTGTAGTCGAATACAGACTGCTGTATTCGAATACATTTTGCTACTGACTTGCTGTGTAGTCGAATACAGACTGTTGTATTCGAATACAGACATGCTGTTTTTGCCACTGACTTACTGTGTAGTCGAATACAGACTGCTGTATTCGAATACATTTTGCTACTGACTTGCTGTGTAGTCGAATACAGACTGTTGTATTCGAATACAGACATGCTGTTTTTGCCACTGACTTACTGTGTAGTCGAATACAGACTGCTGTATTCGAATACATTTTGCTACTGACTTGCTGTGTAGTCGAATACAGACTGTTGTATTCGAATACAGACATGCTGTTTTTGCCACTGACTTACTGTGTAGTCGAATACAGACTGCTGTATTCGAATACATTTTGCTACTGACTTGCTGTGTAGTCGAATACAGACTGTTGTATTCGAATACAGACATGCTGTTTTTGCCACTGACTTACTGTGTAGTCGAATACAGACTGCTGTATTCGAATACATTTTGCTACTGACTTGCTGTGTAGTCGAATACAGACTGTTGTATTCGAATACAGACATGCTGTTTTTGCCACTGACTTACTGTGTAGTCGAATACAGACTGCTGTATTCGAATACATTTTGCTACTGACTTGCTGTGTAGTCGAATACAGACTGTTGTATTCGAATACAGACATGCTGTTTTTGCCACTGACTTACTGTGTAGTCGAATACAGACTGCTGTATTCGAATACATTTTGCTACTGACTTGCTGTGTAGTCGAATACAGACTGTTGTATTCGAATACAGACATGCTGTTTTTGCCACTGACTTACTGTGTAGTCGAATACAGACTGCTGTATTCGAATACATTTTGCTACTGACTTGCTGTGTAGTCGAATACAGACTGTTGTATTCGAATACAGACATGCTGTTTTTGCCACTGACTTACTGTGTAGTCGAATACAGACTGCTGTATTCGAATACATTTTGCTACTGACTTGCTGTGTAGTCGAATACAGACTGTTGTATTCGAATACAGACATGCTGTTTTTGCCACTGACTTACTGTGTAGTCGAATACAGACTGCTGTATTCGAATACATTTTGCTACTGACTTGCTGTGTAGTCGAATACAGACTGTTGTATTCGAATACAGACATGCTGTTTTTGCCACTGACTTACTGTGTAGTCGAATACAGACTGCTGTATTCGAATACATTTTGCTACTGACTTGCTGTGTAGTCGAATACAGACTGTTGTATTCGAATACAGACATGCTGTTTTTGCCACTGACTTACTGTGTAGTCGAATACAGACTGCTGTATTCGAATACATTTTGCTACTGACTTGCTGTGTAGTCGAATACAGACTGTTGTATTCGAATACAGACATGCTGTTTTTGCCACTGACTTACTGTGTAGTCGAATACAGACTGCTGTATTCGAATACATTTTGCTACTGACTTGCTGTGTAGTCGAATACAGACTGTTGTATTCGAATACAGACATGCTGTTTTTGCCACTGACTTACTGTGTAGTCGAATACAGACTGCTGTATTCGAATACATTTTGCTACTGACTTGCTGTGTAGTCGAATACAGACTGTTGTATTCGAATACAGACATGCTGTTTTTGCCACTGACTTACTGTGTAGTCGAATACAGACTGCTGTATTCGAATACATTTTGCTACTGACTTGCTGTGTAGTCGAATACAGACTGTTGTATTCGAATACAGACATGCTGTTTTTGCCACTGACTTACTGTGTAGTCGAATACAGACTGCTGTATTCGAATACATTTTGCTACTGACTTGCTGTGTAGTCGAATACAGACTGTTGTATTCGAATACAGACATGCTGTTTTTGCCACTGACTTACTGTGTAGTCGAATACAGACTGCTGTATTCGAATACATTTTGCTACTGACTTGCTGTGTAGTCGAATACAGACTGTTGTATTCGAATACAGACATGCTGTTTTTGCCACTGACTTACTGTGTAGTCGAATACAGACTGCTGTATTCGAATACATTTTGCTACTGACTTGCTGTGTAGTCGAATACAGACTGTTGTATTCGAATACAGACATGCTGTTTTTGCCACTGACTTACTGTGTAGTCGAATACAGACTGCTGTATTCGAATACATTTTGCTACTGACTTGCTGTGTAGTCGAATACAGACTGTTGTATTCGAATACAGACATGCTGTTTTTGCCACTGACTTACTGTGTAGTCGAATACAGACTGCTGTATTCGAATACATTTTGCTACTGACTTGCTGTGTAGTCGAATACAGACTGTTGTATTCGAATACAGACATGCTGTTTTTGCCACTGACTTACTGTGTAGTCGAATACAGACTGCTGTATTCGAATACATTTTGCTACTGACTTGCTGTGTAGTCGAATACAGACTGTTGTATTCGAATACAGACATGCTGTTTTTGCCACTGACTTACTGTGTAGTCGAATACAGACTGCTGTATTCGAATACATTTTGCTACTGACTTGCTGTGTAGTCGAATACAGACTGTTGTATTCGAATACAGACATGCTGTTTTTGCCACTGACTTACTGTGTAGTCGAATACAGACTGCTGTATTCGAATACATTTTGCTACTGACTTGCTGTGTAGTCGAATACAGACTGTTGTATTCGAATACAGACATGCTGTTTTTGCCACTGACTTACTGTGTAGTCGAATACAGACTGCTGTATTCGAATACATTTTGCTACTGACTTGCTGTGTAGTCGAATACAGACTGTTGTATTCGAATACAGACATGCTGTTTTTGCCACTGACTTACTGTGTAGTCGAATACAGACTGCTGTATTCGAATACATTTTGCTACTGACTTGCTGTGTAGTCGAATACAGACTGTTGTATTCGAATACAGACATGCTGTTTTTGCCACTGACTTACTGTGTAGTCGAATACAGACTGCTGTATTCGAATACATTTTGCTACTGACTTGCTGTGTAGTCGAATACAGACTGTTGTATTCGAATACAGACATGCTGTTTTTGCCACTGACTTACTGTGTAGTCGAATACAGACTGCTGTATTCGAATACATTTTGCTACTGACTTGCTGTGTAGTCGAATACAGACTGTTGTATTCGAATACAGACATGCTGTTTTTGCCACTGACTTACTGTGTAGTCGAATACAGACTGCTGTATTCGAATACATTTTGCTACTGACTTGCTGTGTAGTCGAATACAGACTGTTGTATTCGAATACAGACATGCTGTTTTTGCCACTGACTTACTGTGTAGTCGAATACAGACTGCTGTATTCGAATACATTTTGCTACTGACTTGCTGTGTAGTCGAATACAGACTGTTGTATTCGAATACAGACATGCTGTTTTTGCCACTGACTTACTGTGTAGTCGAATACAGACTGCTGTATTCGAATACATTTTGCTACTGACTTGCTGTGTAGTCGAATACAGACTGTTGTATTCGAATACAGACATGCTGTTTTTGCCACTGACTTACTGTGTAGTCGAATACAGACTGCTGTATTCGAATACATTTTGCTACTGACTTGCTGTGTAGTCGAATACAGACTGTTGTATTCGAATACAGACATGCTGTTTTTGCCACTGACTTACTGTGTAGTCGAATACAGACTGCTGTATTCGAATACATTTTGCTACTGACTTGCTGTGTAGTCGAATACAGACTGTTGTATTCGAATACAGACATGCTGTTTTTGCCACTGACTTACTGTGTAGTCGAATACAGACTGCTGTATTCGAATACATTTTGCTACTGACTTGCTGTGTAGTCGAATACAGACTGTTGTATTCGAATACAGACATGCTGTTTTTGCCACTGACTTACTGTGTAGTCGAATACAGACTGCTGTATTCGAATACATTTTGCTACTGACTTGCTGTGTAGTCGAATACAGACTGTTGTATTCGAATACAGACATGCTGTTTTTGCCACTGACTTACTGTGTAGTCGAATACAGACTGCTGTATTCGAATACATTTTGCTACTGACTTGCTGTGTAGTCGAATACAGACTGTTGTATTCGAATACAGACATGCTGTTTTTGCCACTGACTTACTGTGTAGTCGAATACAGACTGCTGTATTCGAATACATTTTGCTACTGACTTGCTGTGTAGTCGAATACAGACTGTTGTATTCGAATACAGACATGCTGTTTTTGCCACTGACTTACTGTGTAGTCGAATACAGACTGCTGTATTCGAATACATTTTGCTACTGACTTGCTGTGTAGTCGAATACAGACTGTTGTATTCGAATACAGACATGCTGTTTTTGCCACTGACTTACTGTGTAGTCGAATACAGACTGCTGTATTCGAATACATTTTGCTACTGACTTGCTGTGTAGTCGAATACAGACTGTTGTATTCGAATACAGACATGCTGTTTTTGCCACTGACTTACTGTGTAGTCGAATACAGACTGCTGTATTCGAATACATTTTGCTACTGACTTGCTGTGTAGTCGAATACAGACTGTTGTATTCGAATACAGACATGCTGTTTTTGCCACTGACTTACTGTGTAGTCGAATACAGACTGCTGTATTCGAATACATTTTGCTACTGACTTGCTGTGTAGTCGAATACAGACTGTTGTATTCGAATACAGACATGCTGTTTTTGCCACTGACTTACTGTGTAGTCGAATACAGACTGCTGTATTCGAATACATTTTGCTACTGACTTGCTGTGTAGTCGAATACAGACTGTTGTATTCGAATACAGACATGCTGTTTTTGCCACTGACTTACTGTGTAGTCGAATACAGACTGCTGTATTCGAATACATTTTGCTACTGACTTGCTGTGTAGTCGAATACAGACTGTTGTATTCGAATACAGACATGCTGTTTTTGCCACTGACTTACTGTGTAGTCGAATACAGACTGCTGTATTCGAATACATTTTGCTACTGACTTGCTGTGTAGTCGAATACAGACTGTTGTATTCGAATACAGACATGCTGTTTTTGCCACTGACTTACTGTGTAGTCGAATACAGACTGCTGTATTCGAATACATTTTGCTACTGACTTGCTGTGTAGTCGAATACAGACTGTTGTATTCGAATACAGACATGCTGTTTTTGCCACTGACTTACTGTGTAGTCGAATACAGACTGCTGTATTCGAATACATTTTGCTACTGACTTGCTGTGTAGTCGAATACAGACTGTTGTATTCGAATACAGACATGCTGTTTTTGCCACTGACTTACTGTGTAGTCGAATACAGACTGCTGTATTCGAATACATTTTGCTACTGACTTGCTGTGTAGTCGAATACAGACTGTTGTATTCGAATACAGACATGCTGTTTTTGCCACTGACTTACTGTGTAGTCGAATACAGACTGCTGTATTCGAATACATTTTGCTACTGACTTGCTGTGTAGTCGAATACAGACTGTTGTATTCGAATACAGACATGCTGTTTTTGCCACTGACTTACTGTGTAGTCGAATACAGACTGCTGTATTCGAATACATTTTGCTACTGACTTGCTGTGTAGTCGAATACAGACTGTTGTATTCGAATACAGACATGCTGTTTTTGCCACTGACTTACTGTGTAGTCGAATACAGACTGCTGTATTCGAATACATTTTGCTACTGACTTGCTGTGTAGTCGAATACAGACTGTTGTATTCGAATACAGACATGCTGTTTTTGCCACTGACTTACTGTGTAGTCGAATACAGACTGCTGTATTCGAATACATTTTGCTACTGACTTGCTGTGTAGTCGAATACAGACTGTTGTATTCGAATACAGACATGCTGTTTTTGCCACTGACTTACTGTGTAGTCGAATACAGACTGCTGTATTCGAATACATTTTGCTACTGACTTGCTGTGTAGTCGAATACAGACTGTTGTATTCGAATACAGACATGCTGTTTTTGCCACTGACTTACTGTGTAGTCGAATACAGACTGCTGTATTCGAATACATTTTGCTACTGACTTGCTGTGTAGTCGAATACAGACTGTTGTATTCGAATACAGACATGCTGTTTTTGCCACTGACTTACTGTGTAGTCGAATACAGACTGCTGTATTCGAATACATTTTGCTACTGACTTGCTGTGTAGTCGAATACAGACTGTTGTATTCGAATACAGACATGCTGTTTTTGCCACTGACTTACTGTGTAGTCGAATACAGACTGCTGTATTCGAATACATTTTGCTACTGACTTGCTGTGTAGTCGAATACAGACTGTTGTATTCGAATACAGACATGCTGTTTTTGCCACTGACTTACTGTGTAGTCGAATACAGACTGCTGTATTCGAATACATTTTGCTACTGACTTGCTGTGTAGTCGAATACAGACTGTTGTATTCGAATACAGACATGCTGTTTTTGCCACTGACTTACTGTGTAGTCGAATACAGACTGCTGTATTCGAATACATTTTGCTACTGACTTGCTGTGTAGTCGAATACAGACTGTTGTATTCGAATACAGACATGCTGTTTTTGCCACTGACTTACTGTGTAGTCGAATACAGACTGCTGTATTCGAATACATTTTGCTACTGACTTGCTGTGTAGTCGAATACAGACTGTTGTATTCGAATACAGACATGCTGTTTTTGCCACTGACTTACTGTGTAGTCGAATACAGACTGCTGTATTCGAATACATTTTGCTACTGACTTGCTGTGTAGTCGAATACAGACTGTTGTATTCGAATACAGACATGCTGTTTTTGCCACTGACTTACTGTGTAGTCGAATACAGACTGCTGTATTCGAATACATTTTGCTACTGACTTGCTGTGTAGTCGAATACAGACTGTTGTATTCGAATACAGACATGCTGTTTTTGCCACTGACTTACTGTGTAGTCGAATACAGACTGCTGTATTCGAATACATTTTGCTACTGACTTGCTGTGTAGTCGAATACAGACTGTTGTATTCGAATACAGACATGCTGTTTTTTTTGCTGAATGCTGAAACAGCCTTGTATTCGAATACAGAGATGCTGTATTCGAATACAACAATGTTGTTTTGTTAAAAACTTCATTTCTCAACCTTGTTTATGCATGTTTGGCATATGGAAACCCTTTTAAGGTGCATGCTTAGTTGAAAGGTTATTTTGAGCATTTAAAATCTTAATTGCTATGTGTTAACTGTTATTTTTTTTGGTTGGTGACCCTTTACAATTATTGTGGAAATCTGGGCTTTGCCCTCAGATGAGAGTCAGGACGGTCCTACCGGTTCGTACCCTACGGACGGGAATGGAGATGGGAACGCTTGACTGCAGTTACGTTAGGAGGATCTCACGGGGCGCGTGGAGATCACTCAGGGTGTATAGCTTTTTGGTAGGATGATCAGATTAGGATGATGTATAGGGACTAGGTGTCCTTCTTTTTGGATTGGAGTATTTTTAGTTTGGAAAACTGTACTTATACTAATATTGTCAGTTTGACATCTTCTTTGAATGGGTTCCATGTACCATTGGATGTTGTGTAAATGTTTTGGATTTATAATTGGAGAAACTTTTCCGCTGCTTGTAAATTATAATGACTCAATTATTTTTCCAAATGCATTTCCTGATTTAATTCTTTGTTTGTCATTAATTACTTTTAGAGAAAAAAAAAATATACCCTCGCTAAGAAAAACGGGGTGTTACACAAATACTCGGCTAATGCGTTTCCTTTGATAGCTTTTTGTGTAACATATACCAAGTCGTATTCTGATAATAACATCTGCCAACGGGCAATCCTTCCAGTAAGAGCAAGTTTTTCATAGATGTACTTAATTGGGTCCATTTTAGACACCAATCAAGTTGTATGGCATAACATGTACTGCCTCAACCGACGAGCAGCTCATGATAATGTGCAACCTGTTCGTTCAAGCAGTGAATACCTTATTTCATAGCTGGTGAACTTTTTTCTCAAATAATAAATAACATGTTATTTCCTACCACATTCGTCATGCTTTCGCAGTACGCAACCTATTAACTTGTCAAGTATTGTTAAGTACATAATAAGTGGTTTCCCAGGGATATGAGGCACTAAGATTGGAGGTTTTGATAGGTACTTTTTAATCTTTTCGAAAGCTTTTTAACAATTCTCATTCCATTCAACCTTTTGGTCTTTGCGCGAAAACTTGAAAATCAGTTCACATGTAGCAGTGAGACATGGCAATGTAATTCAATCTACCCAAAAAGCCACGATTGTTCACCCAAAGATGGCTACGTCCAGTCCTCACACCCTTGTGAGATTTCACTAACTTTCAAATAGATCAACCTCACGATGAGGATGATTACAAACTGTGTATTCTCAAGCTTCACCAAGCTTACAATCAATTTTCAAATATTTCCAAGCTTCACTCACTAGGAAATTACAAAGTAGTATGAGAGTGATTGATACTTAATACTTTCTCAAAGGATATACAAAGATATAGTGTAGGATCAAAGAAAGTAAGAAGTGAGGATGTGATTTTCTCTTGATAGCTTTAAGATGCTTGATCTTTTTATGCAATTGTGTTGTGTGTCTTATGATGAAGAGCTTACTGCATTTTATAGAGGTCCAAGCTCTTTGATGACCGTTGGAACTCATAACAAAAGATCCAAGGTTTTCCATCATAATTACAGAACTGCCATTCAACTTGTTAGGCCAGGCAGAACCCATCCTCACGTATGCAGGCCAGCTTCCTTGAAACTTGATCTTGAGATGTCTTTGTCTATTCTCTTTTATCAAGAGTGCCAAGCTGTTTCTTTGACCATGTGAGCTGCAACCTTATCAAAAACCTTTAAGGACTAGGTTGGTTTCAACTTTTGAGGTGATGTTGACAAGAGAGAAAAAGCCACCCTATGACATAGGACTGTCATACTCAGTCCGAGGATCAGATCTGGCAGCAACATGTGATCTTCCATTTTTGGCTTGTTTCAAGTTGCCTTTTGTTAACTTGACTTCTTCATGTATTAAAACGTGCAAGCCCAATAAATG
>NC_021166.2:45349440-45379676 GCF_000331145.2 Cicer arietinum
GAGAAATCAAAGCTACGTAGTTCTTGGTAGAAAATGTGAATGCGTTGATTGCTTTTAAATGAATTGTATTTTGTTACTTAAAAAAGTTAATTTTGACGAACATAAAAAAGAAACTTGTTTGATTTGAATAATTATTTTAAAAATATGAGTTTTAAGACGATCGAGTTGTACAACTCGTGTCTCAAAACTCAAGGAGTAAAAAGATGTCACATCTAATTTAACCTTCTTAAGAATATTTTATTATTTTTAAAAATAGAGTTTCAAAAAGACCAAATAGTACGATTTGTGTCCTAACAAATTCAAGATTAAAAAAAAACACATATAATTAAATTTTAAAAAATAGTTGATTTTTAATCTATTCATTTATAAAATTTAATTTTAAAGCTATCAAAATATATAATTTGTATTATGCAACTCAAATATTAAAATATTATGTCATTTTTAGTTAACTTTTAATAATTTTAATTATTAATTTGTTTATAGTTTTTTTTAATTTATTAATTTATTTGTGAAGATGAGATTTAGAACCACCAAGTTGTCACAATTTGTGTTCTAATAACTCAAAGATTAAAAAGATGTCACATCTAGTTAATTTTAATGAAATATTAGTTATTATTTTATTTTTATTTTTCTCTTTTTTTAAGAAAAAAAAAAGACAAAAAAAAGACTGAATATTAAATAAGTTTAAATAATTCTTCAAAATAAAATTAGTAATAAACACGAAAATAAAATAGCAAAAAGAAAAATATATGAACTTGCAACTTAATTTATTAAATAAAAAACATTTTAATATTAATTATAAAAATAAAAAATAATTTTTTTTTGTTATAACGTAAAATAAAGGATATTTATTGTTAATTAATTATGTTCATAATTTTTTATAATAAACAGAATCAATTATATTAAATGTAATAAACATACCAAATAATAATTTAATAAAATAAATACATTACTAATGTGTAGAATAGATGAACCGCGCTAAACGTATACATGGTTGCAAACAGCTGGAATAATCCTTGCTGTACAAAAAAAACTACGTCAAACCAAACCAGTGGTAACATATTTTAGATTTCCAAACAACAAATCTCTCAAACAAAATAACTCACACCCATTTCAAACACACAAAATTTAAGCCAACCAGAACAAAATCTCATATTTCAGTTTGAAACAAAATAAGAGAAAATATATGCCTTTCCCATGCGGCTGAAGATGATGTGCTGTTGTCTGTTCTCTTTGGTCGTTGTTAAGATGAGTTTCAATATCCTTGTAGCTATGGATCTGTGTTTGTTGCGGGTAAAATTTGTTTATCTTATCTCTTCTACCCTTTCTCTCATTTACTAATCTTCTACCCTTTCTCTCATTTACTAATCTTCTACCCTTTCTCTCGTTTACAGATTTTTTTAGAAAATTTCCTCCCTTTTTCAGTTCTGTTTGTCTCAATTTATAGGGGGAAATTGTTAATGTTTCCGTGTTCACTAGACAAATACGTGTTCTGAATTTTATATTGCTACTCACCAAAAATTAATTGGATTTTACATTGTTTTTGTAACAATTTTTAAGCAAAGTGTGATTTAACCAAACAAGATAAAACATAGACAGATGGCACCAGCAAAGAAAATGAGGTTGAAAGAGACGTGTGTTGGTGTTATAATTCACAACTTTTTTTTTTTTGTTTTATGATTATTTTATTTTATTTTGTAAAATAATGATTTTTTAGATTTTTGATAATAATTATAAAATATTTATTAAATATATTATTATTATTATTATTATTAAAATAATTTATAATTATTCGGATAAAATTGAGCTATTATGCCCCTATTTAATTATATTTTACGTGGTAAAAAGATAATTAAATATAAGGACCTAAATTTTGTATATTTTGTGAAAGTAAATTAATTTCAAAGGAGAAATAGTAAAATAATTTGACATGTATAAAAAGTTGATGATTTATTAAAAAAAAATGTAAAATTAAGTTGGTGATTAGCAAAAATAATTACATAAATAAATAAAAAATATATAAAAAAAATGACTGAGACCAAAGGTTGGGGGACACAACTAAAAAGCAAGATCGTCTTCGGATTGGTTACTCGTAAATCGACAAAATGAGACTTACCAAAGGTTGAGGGACGCAAGCATGATCGTCTTCGGATTGGTTACCGATGCGTAGATCGACAAAATGACTTAACAAAGGTTGAGGGACGCAAATAAAAAGCACGATCGTCTTCGGATTGCTTACCGATGCGTAGATCGACGTAGATAAAATGATGATCATTTTTGGATTGCTTACCGATTTGTTGATAAATAATGTGATGACATAAATAATGTGATCGTCTTCAGATTGATTACCGTAGATCGACATAAATAAAATGATGACATAAATAATGTGATCGCCTTCGGATTGATTACCGATGCGTAGATCGACGTAAATAAAATGACAAACAAGTTTTAAAAGGTAAATAAAATGAGATAAATTTGTTTTTAAAGGAAACATGTATATGGTAATTGCAATGCAAACGTATAATGAATAATGTGATACAAAAGTTGTTGAGTATAAATAAAAAATATGCACATAAGACATGCATGATTAATTCATTATGCATGACATAAGGAGGTTGTTGAGTATATGTAAAATATGAGTAAAGACGCATAGATGATGTGTGACTATTTGAAAAAATGTAAGATGCATGCAATTAAGATAAATTCTCTTTTTATTTTTTATTTTTTTTGTTCCCCGATCCTTATGTGACTTCATACAAGATTCCACGAATCAATAAAGATAACAATTGTTCTTTGCATAATGATTCTAATATATCTTGTGTAATCGCATGTTTTCGTCTTTTGAGGCCAATCAAATTTGCATTGTTTAAAATGTTTACCCTTCATTTTTCTTATACACCTAATATCTCGCGTTCCCGTGTATATATTTTCAAGCGTCAAAATATTTAAGATATATTTTTTTTTATATTTTTATATATTTCAAATTCCCATATTTATTATCATAAAATAACATTTTTAAAAAACGTTAGAACAAACAACAATGAGACTAAATTTGTTTAGACAGAGTGTAAGACACAACATCAAACAATGATATTGGAAAATGTACATTCATGACATTGAAAATAAAATAAATGAGACAGTGGTTACAATGTGGTGAGTGTTTAGCTTTAGTTGGAGAGACAACAAATGCTAGTCATTCTTGTAATTTAGAACTTCTAAGAATAATAACTGCCCCAACTTGAAACGCTTGATTCTTTTGTTATCCATAACTTTTGCATGGACCGTTCTTCCAAGTTTTCAATCCATTGGTATGCTCTAATTTTTGCCTAGGTCGCCTTTTCAGGTTTTCAACCTAGCGAGCCCAATTTTCTATTTTTTTTTAAGCATAATATTTCTTGACTGCATTTGAGTTTACTGGAAGTGGAAGCTCATCTCCATCCATTTCTGCGAGTATTAGAGCTCCCCCAGAGAAAGCTTTTTTCACAACATATGGTCCTTCGTAGTTCGGAGTCCACTTTCCCCGAGAATCCTTTTTTATGGGCAATATTTTCTTTAACACTAATTCTCCTTCTCGAAATCCTCGAGGACAGACTTTTTTCTCGTAGGCTTTCTTGAGTCTTTTCTAATAAAGCTGACCATGACACAAAGCTATCATTCCTTTTTCTTCTATGAGATTCAATTGGTCATATCGTGATTGAACCCACTCTGCCTCTTCTAGTTTTGTTTCCATCAGGACTTTGATCGAGGGAATTTCAACTTCGATGGGAAGTATCGCTTCCATTCCATACACCAACGAGACTCTTCTAGTTTTGTTTCCATCAGGACTTTGATTGAGGGAATTTCGACTTCGATGGGAAGTACCGCTTCCATTCCATACACCAATGAGAAAGGAGTTGCCCCTGTTGAGGTACGAACAGAGGTTCTATAGCCATGTAATGCAAAGGGAAGCATTTCATGCCAATCCTTATATGTCTCCACCATCTTCTGTATGATCTTCTTGATATTCTTATTTGCTGCTTCTACAGCCCCATTCATTTTCGGACGATATGGAGAAGAATTATGGTGTTGAATTTTGAAATTATCACACAACTCTTTCATCATTTTGTTATTCAGATTAGTCGCGTTATCAGTGATTATCTTATTTGGCAATCCATATCGACAAATCAATTCTCTTTTGATGAATCTGACAACCACACTTCTCGTCACATTGGCATAAGAAGCAGCTTCAACCCATTTTGTGAAATAATCAATAGCTACTAGGATAAACCGGTGTCCATTTGAAGCCTTAGGCTTGATGAGTCCAATAACATCCATTCCCCACATTGAAAATGGCCATGGTGATGTTAAAACATTCAAAGAAGTGGGTGGTACATGTATTTTATCAGCATAGATTTGACATTTGTGACATTTCTTTACGTGACCAAAGCAGTCGGAGTCCATGGTCAACCAATAGTAGCCAGCCCTTAAGATTTTTCTTGCCATTGTGTGCCCATTTGCATGAGTTCCAAAAGAACCTTCGTGAACCTCTTGGATAATTTTCTCCGCTTCTGCTTTATCCACACATCTGAGGAGAACCATATCATGATTTCTCTTATAAATCACATCACCATTCAAGAAGAAATTCATTGACAATCTCCTTAAAACCCTTTTGTTGTTCTCTGAAATACCCAATGGATATTCCTTATTCTTAACATATGATTTGATGTCATAAAACCACGGCTTGCCATCCAACTCTTCTTCTATTGATAAGAAATATGCAGGTTTATCTCTTTGTTGAATTTTTATTATCGGCACGTCTTGATTAGTGGTTATTTCGAACATTGACGACAAAGTGGCCAAGGCGTCAGCTAACTGGTTTTCTTCTCGAGGGATATGGTGAAAAGTAATCTTCTCAAAGTGTTCTGTCAATTCTTTGATATGGGTGTGATACAGAATCAATTTAGAATCTCGCATTTCCCACTCTCCTTTCGTCTGATGGATGACCAACAATGAGTCTCCATGTATCTCAAGAAATTTTACATTTGATTCAATAGCTGCTTTAATGCCCATAACACATGCTTCATATTCTGCAATATTGTTTGTATAATCAAAACACAACCTAGTCGTAAATGGAGTGAACTGAGTTTCCCACTCTCCTTTTGTTTGATGGATAACTAAAGATGAGTCTCCATATACCTCAAGAACTTTTATCTTTGACTCAATGGCTGCTTTAATGCCCATGACACATGCTTCATATTCTGCAATATTGTTTGTACAATCAAAACACAACCTAGCCGTAAATGGAGTGAACTGGTTTTCTGGAGAAATCAAAATGGCTCCAATTCCATGCCCTAACGCATTAGAAGCACCATCAAACACCAACCTCCACTTTTCTTTATCAGATGATTCAATCTCTTCAACTAAATTCATTATGTCTTCATCGGGGAATTCACACTGCATTGATTGATAATCTTCTACCGGTTGATGGGCTAAGTACTCTGCTAGTGCGCTTCCTTTGATGGATTTTTGTGTAACATATACCAAATCGTATTCTGATAACAACATCTGCCAACGGGCGATCCTTCTAGTAAGAGCAGATTTCTCAAAGATGTACTTAATTGGGTCCATTTTAGACACCAACCAAGTTGTATGACATAACATGTATTGCCTCAACCGACGAGCAGCCCATGCCAATGCGCAACATGTTCGTTCAAGTAATGAATATCTTGTTTCACAACTGGTGAACTTTTTTCTCAAATAATAAATAGCATGTTTTTTCCTACCAGATTTATCATGCTACCCCAGTACGCAGCCCATTGACTCGTCAAGTACTGTTAAGTACATAATAAGTGGTTTCCCAGGAACAAGAGGCACTAGGATGAGAGGTTTTGATAAGTACTGCTTAATCTTTTCGAAAGCTTTTTGACAATTCTCATTCCATTCAACCTTTTGGTCTTTGCGCAACAATTTGAAAATCGGCTCGCATGTAGCGGTGAGGTGCGATATAAACCTTGCAATGTAATTCAATCTACCCAAAAAGCCACGAACTTCTTTTTCAGTGCGTGGAGCCGGCATTTCTTGTATTGCTCTTACTTTATCTGGGTCCACCTCTATCCCTTTTTGACTAACGATAAACCCAAGTAATTTGCCTGATCTTACACCAAATGTGCATTTAGCAGGGTTTAAACGAAGTTTGAACTTCCTTAGTCGCTCAAATAACTTTTGAAGGTTAACAACATGGTCTTCTTCAGTTCGAGATTTTGCGATCATATCATCCACGTAAACCTCTATTTCCTTATGCATCATGTCATGAAACAAGGTTACCATTGCTCTTTGATAGGTTGCCCCGGCATTCTTCAATCCAAATGGCATCACTTTATAGCAGAAAGTCCCCCATTGTGTGATGAACGTAGTTTTTTCCATATCTTCGGGAGCCATCTTGATTTGATTGTACCCTGAGAAACCATCCATGAAGGAGAAAAGAGAGTATTGAGCAGTGCTATCCATCAGGACATCAATATGAGGTAGAGGAAAATCATCTTTAGGACTAGCTTTATTTAAATCCCGATCATCAACGCACATTCGAATCTTTCCATCTTTCTTTGGAACTGGTACAATATTAGCCACCCATTGAGGATATTTTGCTACTGCTAAGAAACCAGCATCAAATTGCTTTTTGACCTCTTCTCTAATTTTAAGAGACATATCATGTCTCATCCTTCTCAACTTTTGTTTAATCGGAGTATATTCAGGCTTGAGTGGTAGCTTGTATTCAACTATGTTAGTATCTATCCCAGGCATATCTTGATATGACCATGCAAAGACATCCACATAATCAAATAAAAGTTTAACCAACTTTTCTCGTTCACTTTCTTTCATAGACATACCAATTTTAACTTCTTTCTTATCATGTTCATTCCCTAAGTTGATCACCTCAACAGGTTCTTGATAGGGTTGGATTATCTTAGCTTCCTGTTCAATTAAGCTTTCTAGTTCTGGGGGAGGCTCACAATCCTCATCAGCGTGATTATTTAGAAGTTCAAAATTACAAGAATAAGAATTACCAAAAGAAAGAGAAAAGAGAAAAAGAAAAAAAAAAGAAGTTCAAAATTACAAGAATAAGGATTCCTGCATTGTTTAAATTAAGAAAAAAAAGGAAAAAAAAATGAATAAGGATTACCAAAACAAAGAGAAAAGAGAAAAACAAAACCAATTGGAGAATTCAAAAATGCATTTATTGATAATAAGTACGGAATTGAAATACATATGCCATAATTAGTTATCCTTATAGCATTGGGCAGAGCAAAAGGAGTTAAAAATACATAATTACTTTGAACAAGAATTAACAAACACAGGAAACTCGATGATCTTCCAATTGTTGAGATCGGTATTTGGAGGACAAGGGTACACTAGCTTGAGGATATCATCATCACCATGATCCTCTTCCACAACAGCCACCTGATCAGCATATATTATTCTGGCGCTTTGAAAATTTTGGCAAATGTCACAAATAGGAATCTTCTGTGAATTCGGTATCCAGTTTTCCCAACGAGTCACCTTGTTTTCTCTTTTTTCCTTCGCAGCCTTTTCTTCATAAGCTTGAGTAGGTACATATCCCAACCCGTACCTATTGTTCTTTTATGGCATTTCTATCAACTTCCCCAAATTAACAAAAACTCCTCCTTCTAACATGGATTTGGTAGACTTCAATGATGTGGTAGATAGTTTTGGCTCTTTTAAACGATATTCTTCACCCATGAAGACGTCATTGGCAATTTCTAATGCTTGAAAGGAAGTCTCTATGGCTTCCTCCGTGTTTTCAATGTAGCCTGTAGATGATAAATGACTTACTATCATATCTTCTTCCCCATATATTATTACCAGCTTATTGTTCACTATAAACATTAGCTTTTGATGGAGGGTGGATGTCACTGCTCCAACAGCATGAATCCACGGTCTCCCAAAAAGACAACTGTGCGCCGGTTTAATATCTATCACTTGGAAGGTTATCCCAAAGATATGGGGTCCGATTTGAATTGGCAGGTCAATCTCACCGACAACTTGTCTTCTAGATCCACCAAACGCTTTCATTATGAAAGCACTAGGCTTCAAACATGCTCCCTCAACAAATAGTTTTGACAGTGTTGATTTAGGCATGACATTTAATGATGAACCATTATCTACTAGCACTCGTGCAAGAATATGATTGTGACACCTCACAGAGATGTGCAGTGATTTATTATCCTTTGTCCCTTCAGCTGGTAATTCATTATCGCTAAAACTCAGGCAACTACTAGCAGTGATATTACCGACAAGTCAATCAAACTGATCGACAGTGATATCGTGAGTAACGTGGGCTTCATTTAAAACTTTCATCAGTGCTCTTCTATGTGCTTCAGAATTCAATAACAAAGAGAGGACTGATATCTTGGAAGGGGTTTGATTTAGCTGATCCACCACCTTATATTCACTTTGCTTGATAAACTTCAAAAATTCATTAGCTTCTTCTTTAGACACCGTCCTTTTGCTGGTCTCTTGTCCTTTTATGGAATGATACATATCTTCTTTCCCTTTTTCTCCATGAACCTCCTTTTTCCTAAGTTGTTCAGGAGTGTATACTCGACCACTCCGAGTCATTCCACCAATCCCTGAGATGTTAGTGACATCAGTTCCATTAGGTTCACAACCATCACTTGGTTGATGATCTGCCAAGTGAGATGTGACTTCATATTTCCACGGTACTGCCTTGGTATTTCCATAAGGAAAAGGGATTGGTGTTTGGACAATTATTGCATTTGGCTTGCTAGGAGTTGACTTAAGATTCTCTTTTTTGTAAAGAATTTCCAATGGTTTTGGGAAAAACATATTATTTTCCACACACGACCCCATGGTGAACACATGACCATCTATTGCTTTCCCGTCTTCAATGACATTCATAGAAGCATTCCCGTGGTCTGGCAAAGGATTGCTCCTTATGTTGGGATTGTCCTCCTAGATAAATAAAATAAAATAAAATAAAATAAAAATGATCTACTAGCTTAAAAGAATATTATAATGTCAGCTAATACTTATTAAAAAAACAATAAACACATAAAGAAAATGAAAATAAAAAAAATAAACAAATATAGAAAAAGTTAAAAAAAAAATATTATGCACAATTAATTTGTTAGGCTTGACTCTCTAAATGTCCCCTGTGGAGTCGCCAGCTGTCGCGGCCTAAAATTTCGAGTGTTTCTCGAATTCAATGGAGTCGCCACCAAAATTTATTTTAAAATAGGGAAAATATTGGAAAACCCTTAAAATTGTAAAAATGGTCTTTGAAACCAGATTTTGAGTTCGGGAGTCGATTATGCGTAGGGAAGGTATTAGCACCCTACGACATCCGTTAAAATAATTAATTGTGCAAAATTATATCAACAACTTAAATATATTTATTTTTTCTTTATTATTAAATATGAATATAAATTGTTTTTTATAAATGTGATTTTTTGAGATAAAAGTGTGTTGAAAAAGAAGTGGAAAAAAAAAAAAAGAAAGTTTTTATTAGTGTGCTTGACAAGAGTGTGATCTTGCTCCTACGTATCTCCTGGTGCGATTGAGAAATCAAAGCTACGTAGTTCTTGGTAGAAAATGTGAATGCATTGATTGCTTTTAAATAAATTGAATTTTGTTACTTAAAAAAGTTAATTTTGACGAACATAAAAAAGAAACTTGTTTGATTTGAATAATTATTTTAAAAATATGAGTTTTCAGACGATCGAGTTGTACAACTCGTGTCTCAAAACTCAATGAGTAAAAAGATATCACATCTAATTTAACCTTCTTAAGAATATTTTATTATTTTTAAAAATAGAGTTTCAAAAAGACCAAATAGTACGATTTGTGTCTTAACAATTTCAAGATTAAAGAAAACACATATAATTAAATTTTAAAAAAATAGTTGATTTTTAATCTATTCATTTATAAAATTTAATTTTAAAGCTATCAAAATATATGATTTGTATTATGCAACTCAAATATTAAAATATTATGTCATTTTTAGTTAACTTTTAATAATTTTAATTATTAATTTGTTTACAATTTTTTTTAATTTATTAATTTATTTGTGAAGATGAGATTTAGAAACACCAAGTTGTCACAATTTGTTTTCTAATAACTCAAAGATTAAAAAGATGTCACATCTAGTTAATTTTAATGAAATATTAGTTATAATTTTATTTTTATTTTTCTCTTTTTTTTATGAAAAAAAAGACACAAAAAATACTAAATATTAAATAAGTTTAAATAATTCTTCAAAATAAAATTAGTAATAAACACGAAAATAAAATAGCAAAAAAAAAATATATGAACTTGCTACTTAATTTATTAAATAAAAAACATTTTAATATTAATTATAAAAATAAAAAAAAAAATTGTTATAACGTAAAATAAAGGATATTTATTGCTAGTTAATTATGTTCATAATTTTTTATAATAAATAGAATCAATTATATTAAATGTAATAAACATACCAAATAATAATTTAATAAAATAAATACATTACTAAGGTGTAGAATAGATGAACAGCGCTAAACGTATACATGGTTGCAAACAGCTGGAATAATCCTTGCGGTAAAAAAAAACTAGGGTCTAACCAAACAGTGGTAACAGATTTTAGATTTCCAAACACAGCACTACACTACAAAACAAATCTCTGAAACAAAATAACTCACACCCATTTCAAACACACAAATTTTAAGCCAACCAGTATGAACAAAATCTCATATTTCAGTTTGAAACAAAATAGGAGAAAATACATGCCTTTCCGATGCGGCTCAAGATGTGCGGTTGTCTGTTCTCTTTGGTCGTTGTTAAGATGAGTTTGAATATCCTTGTAGCTATGGATCTGTGTTTGTTGCGGGTAAAATTTGTTTATCTTATATCTTCTACCCTTTCTCTCGTTTACTAATCTTCTACCCTTTCTCTCGTTTACAGATTTTTTTAGAAAATTTTCTCCCTTTTTCAGTTCTGTTTGTCTCAATTTATAGGGGAAACGGTTAATGTTTCCGTTCACTAGACAAATACGGGTTCTGAATTTTGTATTGCTATTCACCAAAAATTAATTGGATTTTACCTTGTTTTTGTAACAATTTTTAAGCAAAGTGTGATTTTAGGAAATAATTTTTTTCTAGCTTTCTATGTGTTACAAGTTATTTCTTTATTAAGTTACAAAGTAAATCAAATTAGTCAAATAACCGGTTTATAAGAGGGATCTTAAGAAGGAAAACAAGATAAAACACAGGCAGATGTTTTGGTATTTGACAGGGAAGAGGCATGTGTTGGCTGTGACTGCGTTTGATGTGTGTTGGCTGGCACCAGCAAGGAAAATGAGGTTGAAAGAGACGTGTGTTGGTGTTATAATTCACAACTTCTTTTTTTTTGTTTTATAATTATTTTATTTTATTTTGTAACATAATGATTTTTTAGATTTTTGATAATAATTATAAAATATTTATTAAATATATTATTATTATTATTAAAATAATTTTTAATTATTCGGACAAAATTGAGGTATTGTACCACCCATTGAGGATATTTTGCCACTACTAAGAATACATTATCAAATTCCTTCTTGACCTCTTCTCTAATTTTAAGTGACATATCAGGTCTCATCCTTCTCAACTTTTGCTTAATTGGAGCACATTCAGGCTTGAGCGGTAGGTTGTGTTCAACTATGTTTGTATCTAGTTCAGGCATATCCTGATATGATCATGCAAAGACGTCCACATAGTAAAATAAAAGTTTAATCAACTATTCTCGTTCACTTTCTTTCATAGACCTACCAATTTTAATTTCTTTCTTATCATTTTCAGTCCCTAGATTGATCACCTCAACAAGTTCTTGATAGGGTTGGATTATCTTAGTTTCTTGATCCATTAGCCTTTCTAGTTCTTGGGGAGATTCATAATTGTCTTCACAATCCTCATCAGCGTGATTAATTGGGTGTTCAAAATTATAAGAATAGGTTGTAGCGCTGCTATTTTCAACAAATTCATTGCATTGTTTAAATTAAGAAGAAAAAGGAGAAAGAAAAAAATATGAATAAAGATTGTCATTTCAAGAAGAACATAGAGAGAAAAAAATGGTTAGAGAATTCAACATGCATTTATTGATAATAAGTATGGAATTGAAATACATGTGCCCTAATTAGTTATCCTTATAGCCTTGGGCAGAGCAAAAGGAATTGAAATACATAATTACTTTCAACATGAATTAACAAACACAGGAAGCTCGATGATTTTCCAATTGTTGAGACTAGTGTTTGGAAGACAATGGCACACTAGCTTGAAGGTATCATCATAACCATGATCTTCTTCCGCAACAGAAATCTGATCAACATATATTATTCCGGCGCTTTGAAATTTTTTGTGAATCTCACAAATATAAGTATTATGTGAATTCGGTATCCAGTTTTCCCAACGAGCCATTATGCTTTCTCTTTTTTCCTTGCAGCCTTTTCTTTATCAGCTTGAGTAGGTACATATTCCAACATGTACCTATTGTTCTTTTATGGTATTTCTATCAACTTCCCTAAATTAACAAAAACTCCTCATTCCAACATGAATTTGGTAGACTTCAATGATGTGGTAGATAGTTTTGGTTCCTTTAAGCGATATCTTTCACCCATGAAGACAACATTGGTGATTTCTAATGCTTGAAAGGAAGTCTCTATGGCTTCCTCCGTGTCTTCAATGTAGCATGTAGAAGATAGATGACTTACTATCATATCTTCTTCCCCAGATATTATTACTAGCTTTTGATGGAGGGTAGATGTCACAACTCCAACAACATAAATCCACGGTCTCCCTAAAAGACAACTGTATGCCGGTTTAATATCCATCACTTGGAAGGTTATCCCAAATATATAGGGTCTGATTGGAATCGACAGGTCAATCTCACCAACAACTTGTCTCCTAGATCCATCAAACTCTTTCACCACCATAGCACTAGGCTTCATACATGCTCAATCAACAAATAATTTTTATAGTGTTGATTTCTGCATGACATTTAATGATGAATCATTATCACCTAGCACTCGTGCAAGAATATGATCGTGACACCTCACAGTGATATGTAGTGCTTTATTATGCTCTGTCTCTTTAGTTGGTAATTTATTATCGCTAAAACTCAGACAACTACTAGGAGTGATGTTACCGACAACTCCATCAAACTGGTCGACAATGATATCATGAGTAACATGGGTCTCATTTAAAACTTTCATCAGTGCCCTTCTATGTGCTTCAGAGTTCAATAACAAGGAGAGAACATATATCTTGGAAGGGGTTTGATTTAGCTGATCCACCACTTTATATTCACTTTCTTTGATAAACTTCAAAAATTCGTTAGCTTCTTCTTCAGACACCGTCTTTTTACTAGTCTCTTGTCCTTTTATGGCATGATACATGGCTTCTTTCCCTTTTTCTTCATGAACCTCCTTTTCCTTAAGTTTTTTAGGAGCGTATACTCAACCACTTCGAGTCACCCCCTAAATCCTTAAAATGTTAGTGACACCAGTTCCTTTAGGTTCACAGCTATCACTTGATTGATGATTGGCCTAGTGGGACTTGATTGGTGCTTGGAAAATTAATGCATTTGGAATTCTAGGAGTTGGCTTAAGATTCTCTTTTCTATAAAGGATTTCCAATGGTTTTGGGAAAGATATATTATTTTCCACACACAACTCTATGGTCAAAACATAATCATCTTGAAGGGATTACTTCCTACATTGGGACCGTCCTCCTTGAAGGTAAGCCATTTTGTATTAATCAATTCTTGCACTTTAGATTTTAGGGTTTGACAATCTTCGACAGAATGCCCAAAGTCTCCTGCATGGTATTCACATTTGGCATTCGCATTGTACCATTTTGGGAATGGTGGTTCAAGAGGTTTCATTGGTCTTAGGACTACTGTTGAATTTTGGAGTAGGTGAGGCAACAATTGGTTATATGTGACGAGAATTGGGTCAAAATGGGTTATCCTTTTTTCTCGATTAACTGATGGTTTGTAGTGATTCGGGGTTGGATTTTGGTTCCATTGATTTTTTTTGGGAAAATGTGGCAGATGGTGATTGATAAAAAAAAGGTGGTCTTGAATGGTGATATTAAGGGTATGCAGTTTGTGAGGTTGCAACCACATATTGATAAGGAATGTAAGGAGTTTGGGGTATCGGGGCCTTGAAGTTTGGGGGTCGATAAGAATTGATGGTGGGAAAATAGGAGACTTTGGGGTTTACCATTACAGCGTTAGCATTCGATTCTTTCTTTTTTGTGAATGTCATTTGAGGTCTTTTCACGCCACTTGTTGCACATACGATCTTGCTACTTATCATCCTACTTTATATCATTTCTCCTATCATGACCAGGTCAGAAAAGTTTGATGATATACTCCCAATCATCTTATCATAAAAAGGCGACTGGAGAGTATCCAAAAACACACCAATCATTTCTCTTTCAGATAAATGAGGTTCTACTTGTGATGTCATTTGTCTCCACCATTGTGCGTATTCTATGAAAGTTTTGTTGTCCTTTTTCAATGATTTTGCAATTGCATCCTATCTGGGGCCATGTCAATGTTGTACCTATCATGGCCATGTCAATGAATTTTGCAATTGCATCCAATCAGGGGCCATGAATTTTGAAATTGTGACTCGATATGCATATACCAACTTAACGATGCCCCACTCAAACTGTCTTGGAAAAAGTGAATGAGAAGTTTGTTGTTATGAGCATGAGAAACCATTTTTCTGCAATACATAGTAAAATGATTTTTAGGACATGTGCCACCTTTGTATTTTTCAAACTCAGGAACCTTGAATTTTGGAGGCATAGTCACATCGGGAACCAAACACATATCAAAAGCTTCGATACCATATACATTATGTCCCTCAATTGCTTTTATTCTCTCTTCTAAAATATAGAATTTCTCTTTCGATTGTGTATCATCCCCAACGTGAGGTTGATGCCAATTCCCGTTAGCATCAAAATGGGGTACTTGGGGTGCACTATATGGAATGTTTTCCGAGGGTATAGTGTTTTGGGTGCCACATAGCCCTGAGGAGATGGGATTTGTGATTGGTTTAGGTTTTGGGGGTTAATAGTTGAGTGATTTGGGTTGTTGTCCATGGGGTTGATGAATAAAGGTGGAGTATAACCAGGTGGGAGACCGTACATAGAAAATTTCATAGTTGTTGTCTAAAATTGTTGGGTAGTCGGGGTAAAGCCTAGTGGGTGAGAATGAGTGGTTTGGTGTTCTTCATTTGCAATTGGAGGATTCTCATCCGTATTCCCCTTCCTTGACAAAGCATGTATAGCTTCTAGGATTTGATCAACCCTATCCTTCAATTGGTTAACATCCGCTCTCATCACTTCTTGGTTTTGCTCAAGTTCTTCCATGATCTTGGAGTTTGCGCGAGTCCGATAAGGGTGTCGGGGAAACAGCTTTATTGATTTTTTCTTAAATTTAAAAAAAAAATTATGAGTATGTATTAAATATGAATAGAATGAAAATTCAATAATTTAGTTAATTATCTTTTTTTTTTTACAGTTGGATGTTGGGGAATCATCAGCCTTACGTAAAATTTTAACGAACACGAATTATTAGTGAAGAAGAATATGCGGATCGGTAAATAAAACAACAAATCATTCATTGATGAGAAAAAAGTACATTGTATTTAAATTAAAAACTACATCGACTATTGTATTTCAATCATCTCTTTCAATAGAACAACCAATCTTCTCCTCCAATTCTTCTACCAAATGTTTGCAATATTCAATGAACTTGTAGACTTTGACTGAAGTATTGAGCGAATGCATTACTGCATCAATCTCTCTTATATGTTTTGGAATTTTTATGTTTGCCTGATTAGCTAGCATTGCCAACTTTGAAAAGCAATTTTTCCAATGCTTGCCTTTATCTTCCAACTCTTTATAGATCTCTTAATTCTTCAATTGTCCAAGCAACATCATAAAACGCACCTCCCAATATATGGTTGTATCCTTTAAGTTATTATAGATCTTTTCTTGATAATCAGTGTAATTCTTCAAACTCACTAGAAGTCTCCATTTCTGTTCTTAGTGCATCTTGATGTTTTGAGAGTAATTCTTCTATTTCTTCCTTGTGTTGCCTCTCTTTCTTTGCTTGATTCTCGTACTCATCCACCATCTCTTTAAATTTTTGTTTCAAATCTTCAAACTCATTTTTTATATTCCTCTCAGAGCTTGCTGGTTTTGTCCATAATTGCTTCCACATATAGGCTTCTTCAATAGCTTCATTCCTTTCTTGCTTTCCCACATCTAATTCTTCATTTGCACATTTCCAACAATCTTGTATGTTAAGTTTATTTTCTTTTTCAATGTTCAACCTCTTGTTGTTTCACTCGATAAACTGACTCTTAGAAGTGTTTTCTGATCGTAAGTCCTCGTTCTCTTGGGAAACTTTTTCTAACTTCTCTTTTCTCCTCTTCAGATTTTAACAACGATGCTTTGAGTTATTCTATTTCTTCATTTGTAACAAGGATAGGTTCTGGCATTTTATGATCATTTGAGGGTGTAATGTGGAAAGGCAGCTTGATTTCTTGGACTATTTTCTTTACCCATTGTTGATAGGGTTCTTTTGTGCTACAACTTCTACATCTGAGTACTCTTCCTTTTCTAATGATCATCTCCCAAGCTCAACTTATCCTCGACAACGTTGGTGGTCTACTATACCCGTATTGTGCAAAACAAAAGCATCCAATGACTTATCATTTGGTTTATCCAACATAGGGTAGCCAAGTTGTCTTAGAGCTACCGTTGAATTGTAATTAATACATCATTTGGTTCCCATGAGAGGTACATTTGGGAAATCTCCGCAATGGAATATTACTTCCTCCACCCCTTGTTCTCTATGATACCATGAAATTGTGTCCCTGGTAAGGCTAGCTATACTTTGAGCCTATTCATCATTACTTTTAACTCCAACATGATACCCTTTCTTGAACATATGAGACATGAACCAAGTGTACAACACTGGAACACAACACAAAATTGTTCCCCCTTTCTTCTCGTGTCGCATATGTAGAGAGTAGTATACATCAACAAGATCTGGATTTTGTTTATTTTTGTTAAAAGCTAAGAAGACATTGATGGCAACAAAATCTACAAAGTTATCAAGGTTTGGGAATAAAACAATACCATAGATAATGAGAGTCAAAACAACTATAACATTACTCCATTCTTTTTTAACGGCTAAATCCTGACCCTTTTGCTCTAGATATTTTCTTGAACAACCATGAATAACTAATTTTTCCTCTTTGGTACTTGCCAACTCTCTTATGTCGATTTTCAACACTTCAGCAATTGCACCCAAACTCGGTGGTTGCCCAATACATCTATAAAGATTTCCTTTCTCTAGGGAGTAACCAAATATTCGTTAAAATTCCTCCAATTGGGGGCCAACTGAAAGTCTTGAAAGGTGAAACATCTTAAGATAGGGTCGCAATACTGAGCCAATGCCGTGAGGACCCCTGTTTGCACATTCACTGTTAAGAGATTCAAGATATTCCCATATTTGTGAAAGAAACTATCATGTTGTATAGTTTTTATTTGATTGTTGATGTCTCTTAAAATTTTCAAATCAGGTTGCTTGAGCTTTAAAAGTAAAGTTTTTTTTTTTTTTTTTTTTTTTTTTTTCCGATCCCATTGTCCACTTTAATTTAACACGTGAATAAGGTCTTTATAATTCCCCAAAAATCCTGAAAATTGATGCAAAATGTCATGAGATATGGATGCAATTATGCAGAATGACTGTATATAGCGTTTCTAATGAATGTATGAGGTATTTTTTGCTTATAAGGATATTCTTATAATGAAAAGGTCTATTGGCTTATGTAGTGAAACTCCCACAAGGGTGGCTCTATAGTTCTAAACACAAATCATAGAGCCAGTAATCCTATTTTGGAATATCGTCAACAACAATAGGTAAACTATTTGGAGTGATAATACCCTCAACAAGATCAAATTCTAGGTGAGATATTCACGCTAACCAAACAAGATGTATATACAGAAGGCTACCACTACGCAATCTCAAAACTAAGCTTAATTTTTGTTCAAACCCGGGTATAAGGTTCCACTCATAAGTGTGTGTCTTAGTAAAAGTATAGGTTTGGAATACGCACAATTCAATAACTCCATAATGGTAATAATACATATACATATACATATACAAAATAAAAATAAATAAATAAATGATCTACTAGCTTAAAAGAATATTATAAAGTTGGCTAATACTTGTTAAGAAACAATAAACACATAAAGAAAATAAAAATGAAAAACAAACAAATAAAGAAAAGTTACAAAATTAGGCACAATTAATTTGTTAGGCTTGACTCTCTAAGGGTCCCCAGTAGAGTCGCTAGCTGTCGCCGTATAAAATTTCGAGTTTTCCTCGAATTCAATGGAGTCGCCACCATTGGAAAACCCTTAAAAATAGAAAGAAAAAAAAATATATAAAAATTGTATTTGAAATCAGATTTTGAGTTCGGGAGTCGATTATGCGTAAGGAAGATATTAGCACCGTACGACATCTGTTAAAATACGGTTCCTATAATTAATTGTGTAAAATTATATCAACTTAAATATATATATTTCTCTTTATTATTAAATATGAATATAAATTATTTTTATAAATGTGATTTTTTGATATAAAAGTGTGTTTAAAAAGAGTGAAAAAAAAGTTTTTATTATTGTGCATGACAAGAGTGTGATCTTGCTCCTACGTATCTCCCGGTGCGATGGAGAAATCAGAGCTACGTAGTTCTTAGTAGAAAATGCGGATGTGTTGATTACTTTTAAATAAATTATGTTTTGTTGTTGATAAAAACATTATTTTTAAGGAAAAAAAATTATTTTAAAGAAAAAAAAATTGTTTGATTTGAATAATATTTTAAAATGCAAGTTTTAAGACGATAAAGTTGTACAACTCGTGTCTCAAAACTCAATGAGTAAAAAGGATGTCACATCTAATTTAATTATTTTAAGAATATTTTATCATTTTTGGTTTTAAATATTAAATTTTAAAACTGAAAAGTAGTACAACTTATATTAACAACTCAAAGATTAAAAAGATGTCACATCTAATTAATCTTTAATAAAAAAATAAAATAAAATAAAAAAATAGTTATTTTTCATAAAGATTGATATTTATTAGAAATTGGTTAAATTCAATATATATATTTTGTTAAAATAAAAGGAATGGACTAAGATAAAAAAAAACTGTTGGACCAAACAAAAGAAGAAAAAAAAGAAAATGGGTTGTATAAAGAAATATTAATGGGCTTATGGCCCAAACTATTTTTAATAACAAAACCCTAATTTGTAAACAACCAAAGGAGGCTTGAGGAAAGCAAAACAACCAAAACAATTTTCAATTTTTCATTCATAACTCATTTTATATATTACATAGTAAAAATGAAGAAAAAAAAAACACCATAATCCTTCTTATGTTTGTTTGGGTAATATGATTAAATTCAATCCTCTGTTTTTGTGTTTTTTTTATAACAAATCTCTCACCCAAAAAAAACTCTTCTCCTCTTTTTTAAAATTTTGAATTCAATTTATAGGATAAAGCAAATTAAAGTGGTGAAACTTTCTGTTCATTAGATAAAATTAAGTTATTGGAAACATGTAAGGAAAATGAAGATGTGTGTTGGCAGGAAAAGAAAGACAAACTAAAGTGATACTGGACAATGAAATTAGAGTTGTGGTGTTGTAATTCACAACCCTTTCTTCTTTTTTTGTTTTATATTATTTTATTTTTGGTATATATTCAAATTTGAATCAGATTTGTAAATTAATGATTTTTTTAGATTTTTGACAATAATTGTAAAATATTTATTAAACATGTTATTATATATATTTTAGAGTCATTTTTAATTGGTGGGACAAAATTGAGGTATTACAACTTGACCATTACTCGACCTACATATTGTTTGTTGTCCAACAAGTAAGTCAGTTCATGCACTCTCCTCGTCATCTCTACTTAGCAAATGTCCGTCGTATAATTCGCTACTTGAAAGGTACCTCTCACATGGTTTTGTTCTTTCCTATTGGGACACCTTCTACATTGATTGCTTACAGTGATGCTGATTGGGCCGGGTGTCCTGACACTCGGCGCTCTATCACCGATTGGTGTATGTTTCTTGGTTCTTCGTTGATTTCATGGAAAAGTAAGAAGCAATCAAGAGTCTCTAAATCCTCTACTAAATTCGAGTATCGTGCCATGTCTACTGCTTGTTCTGAAATAATTTGACTTCGTGGTCTTTTGTCTAAACTTGGGTTTCCTCAAACAGAGCCAACATCTCTCTATGTTGACAATACTAGTGCCATTCAAATTGTTGCCAACCATGTTTCTCATGAGCGCACAAAGCACATTGAAGTATATTGTGAGTCTATTAGGGAGGCCTATGATAATCATGTTATTTCACTTCCTCATGTCAACACTCAATTGCAGATTGCAGATATTCTTACTAAAGTTGTTCCTCATCCGCACCATCAGTTTCTTGTTAATAAATTGATGCTATTTGACCAACCACATCAATTTGAGGGGGGATGTGAATCAAGAATTGATTAATCTCATTAATTATATTTATCAATTTGTCCCTAGAATGAGTTACACAAATCAGAAATTGATTTTTTCTCATTAATTGTAATTATTTGTTGTAATTACCTGTATAGGCTATAATATCTATTTATACGAGAAATAACAATGCGAAAGGCATTAAACCATTTTTATTGACAACAGGCTACCCTCTCAATTATCTTGTGAAGAAACTTTTTTCCTTGTCGATGGCTAATGAGCTTACTCATTTGCTAATTAGAGGTATGTAATTTACCTGGAACAATAGTAGACTTTGTCATGCCAACATTTTTCTTAGATTGGATAAATCAATATTTAATGAATCTTGGCTTGATCATTTGTCCTTTGTGTCCTACTGCACACTCACCAAAACCTGTTCTGACCACTACCCCTTTCTCACCCCTCATATACAATTAGTGGTTTTACCTCATGCTATTCCATTTAGGTTCTTCAAGATGTGGTTAGATCATTTGAAATGCAAAAGACTTATCTCATAAAATTCGCTCAAGCTGGTCATAGGTTGCCCAATGTTCATTTTGAAGCAAAAACTTAAGACTCTTAGACCTATGCTCAAGGCTTGAAATAAAGAGATCTTTGGTTATGTTTCCTCAAATGTAGATTGACATCAATGTTGAATTAGACATAATTCATAAGCTTATAGACGAACATGGTTTTAGCGATGAGTTACATGTTCAAGATTTGCAAGCCCAACTAGATCAATTTTGGAAAGACAAAGCTAGTTCTCAAAACTTTATTAAAAGGGATAAGAACACAACTTATTTTCATTGAATTTCCAAAATTAATGCTGCCACCAAACAAACAGATGTTGTAACACCCCGATTTTTAACAGCGCGAGTGTATTTTTTTTCTTTAACCAATTAATAAAATATCAAAGGGTAGCACAAACGAAAAATGTCATAATTAATTACATCATAATTATAACAAACTGAAATAGTCTTGAGGTGATTAACCAAAATATCCAAATATAAAATACTCCGGAGCTATGAGACCTATGAGGCATCACACATACCCTTGGGGTATTCTCGGCAGACACGTGTACAAGTACTACTCTAAGAAATACTACTCCTCCATGGTCACGTCAAAAAAATGGAACATGGACCCACCAAAACAGAAGTCATCTGACCGTATAAGTATAGTTACAGTCGTCCCAAAATGAAATAAGTACAGCCACCAAAAGAAGACATCAAGTCCCTATACAACAAAACTAATCTGATCATACTCTAGTAACTACAATGACATAGGTGACCTCCACACACTCCACAAGTCCCGTCTGACATAGTATCGATCTTCGAGGTAACCTCCTCCTCATCAACATCCATAGACGGATCGATCTCTTCAGAAGTCAGATCCACCCACGAGATAGGTGTCTTTGGCGGCACTAGAATCTCAAAACAATTTAATAACTCTGTGATGGTCGGCAAGCGATCATTCCCCGGAGAAGGAATCTCTGAGTCGGCCAGCCTAGATGGTCTTGTAATCTCTCGCTCCACTAGCCTCGGCCCCTTATCCTTTCTGCCAGTCCCTGGTCCAACCATTGTATACTCAGCTCCTACGGTGGCCTCTACCTCAACCCCAATTGAGGAATCCTCTACGTCTTCCCATGCTCCACTCATTCCGAGCACCAATCCTGTTGGTACCGGATACTCGATCTTCTCGCGAGTGAGCTCCACGAGGTATATTGCTCCAGCTCTCCTACTCGTCCTCGCTACCCTACCCGTATAAGTAGCCATGGTTGAGATGGGATTGTATGCCCAAGCAGTCGGCGAATCTCGGTCAGGGAAGTCTAACGACGTTTCTGTCATCAGGGTAACAATCGGTGGAATGGACTCGGGTATCATCTGAGGGCAAAGCCCAAATTTCCACAATAATTGTAAAGGGTCACCAACCGAAATTAACAAATAACACTTACCATTTAAATTTCAAATGCACAAAATAACCTTTCAACTTAGTATACTCCTCGTGAGGGTTTTCATATGTCCAAAAATGCATAACAATGTTGAAAAATGAAGTTTTGACAAACTGCACTGTCGTAGCCGAATACAATTGAGAAAATGCAGATTTTCAGTTCTAAAATGGCTCTGAATCAATCAACACTTCAAACATTAATATTATCAATTATGAACACATAATTACATCAAAACTTAACCAACCTAACTTCACACCTCAAAGAAATTAAGACAAATCACAACAACAACCGAATATGTATATACAATCTTCATATTATAACAAACACAACTCGCGTGCCAAGCACTCTAATGCAATGCGTATATGCCATAATGCATGATTCCTAAATTCAAAGCCAAAACCCTCCTTGAATGGCGTAAATCATAATTGTACAGCCTCTTACTGACCAGTACTAATTACCAATGTGCAATCTCTCACGGATCAGTACGATTTACTAGCGTGTAATCTCTCACAGACCAGCACGACATACAAGAGTGCAGTCGCTCACAGACCAACACAATTTTCTAGAGTGCAATCGCTCATAGATCAACACATTCTAGAGTGCAATCTCTCACAAATCAGCACGATTTACTAGCGTGCAGTCTCTCACAGACCAGCACGACATACAAGAGTGCTGTCGCTCACAGATCAGCACGATTTTCTAGAGTGCAATCGCTCACAGATCAACACATTCTAGAGTGCAATATCTCACAGATCAGCACGACGCGACAAACCCTGCAAGGATAAGATGAACCAACAATTCACACGGCATCATCCTGTGGCCCATCACGGTCACCACTATCACCATGGCCCCCTCGTGGTCACCATGTACTATGAAATACATGAGTATACTCTGACTCTTTTCATCACAATCATTAAGTAAACGCAGCTATTAAAAGATTCCCTATTTTTAATACTCATTTAACACTAATGATTTTCAGATACAACACAGAGCATACTCAAACATATTTATTCACACCAATTTCAATTTCCACAAACACACATAAATCACTTCCCCAAATTCAATCCACACATAAATTGAATTAAATTCATTTTGCACCAATTCATACATAAATTTCTTCTACAAAATTCATAATATTAATTATGAACACGTCAATTTCACCAAATATGAATCACCAAAATTTTCAAACATTAATCACTCATATTCAATCCCTAAAATTTTCAACAATAAATCACCACAACAACATTAATATATTAGAGTTCTCCCCACCGCTAATTCGGTGCCAACGGTCTTGATTATTTTTGGAGACTCAAGAAGCTAACTACATAAACATGAATATTTATAACAATTTGTTCACAATAAAACTAATCCAAACACAACAAAATTCCAAAAATTAAATCTTTCTCACACACCAAACTTTTAAAACCAAATAATCTATATTATTTAGTTAAAACTAAATAAAACAAATATTGTCCAAATATCACATACACACACTCGACTATTAAAGCACCGAAATTTTTGAGTTAATAAAATATTCTAAACTTTTTTCCTTTTTAAAACTCAGTTCAAGAGTAATTAAAAGAGTAACATTTAAACTCTAACTATTTTTAATTTCAATCTATCTTTTTGCTCAAACTCTTTAACTTAGTTCAAATTTGAAACTTTTTTACAACTTTAACAACTCTAAATTTTTCTTTTTGTAAAATTTCAACTTCAGTTCAAACTCATTTATTTGAAAATAACTCATTACGTAACTCAAACACTTCAAATTTAGTCACCACACATAAATCACATCTCAAAAACTCATAATATTAATAATGAACACATAAATCACACCAAACTTGAATCACCACAAACCACACCTCAAATTTAAATTCCACTAAATTACACATAAACACATTAAATTCATTTACCACAAATCTACACCTCAAATACATCAAATTTTTATTCCACAAAATCACAAATAGTGTCTTAAATGCAAACTAAAAGTTTAGAAGGAGTCATTTCCTTAACGGTAGCTTTAACAAGCGATTACGGCACCGCGATTAATTTTGGTAAAAACTTTGCTCGCGTCGTCGCTTCCAAAGTTGACTCACTAGCACCGTAGCATAGAGATGAGCAACTTTCCCTTCTATCACTTCTTGAAACGAAGCTTTGATCTAGAAGAGAAATGAGAGTTTGTGTTTGTTTTTAAAAAAAAAACACCAACATTTTTGAATCAGGGGGAAGAAGAATATCTCGCGTGGCACAAGACGAAAAATGTTTGTTTTCAGCTTTCTGCCTTCCTTTCTTGTCATTCATTCATATATATATATATATATATATATATATATATATATATATATATATATATATATATATTTATATATATTACTTTATATATATTTATATATATTATAATTAAAACCAACAAAACAAAAATGTAACTATTGTTACACATATCACTTCACTCACGTATCAAACTATTTTGATAAAAATATCTACTCTCGTAGCAACCCAATTGACAGATAAAATTTTAGGCAACCCGAGATATTTTTAACAAATCTGTCCGATATTAAATTCTTCATAACGTAAATAAATTATTCTTCGACAATTAATTTTAATCGGATTTCCAAAAATATATTTTTGGCATTTAACTCACAAAATACCATGGACTAAAAGCCTAAAAAATTCAACACAAAATACCTTAAAATTGTATAACTTAAGATTTAAAATTAAGGGTTTTACAAATGTCTCTCCTAAAAAATGGTAATAATATTACCACTAATTCTAAAGAGATTAAAACATGTACTTGATTATTTCAAATATGTATTTACCTCCCCTAACGCTTTCAATGATGATCTTTTGCTTGACAATTTAATGCCCTCCTTGGTTTCTGAGCTGAATAATATGAGAATCACTTATGATCTCACTATGGAGGAGGTTAAGCAATTTGTTTTTGAAATGTGTGAGGATAATGCTCCTGATAGGACATTTTTACCAACAATTCTAGGGAGATAATTGAACTGGATATTGTTGCTTCAGTGCAACATTATTTGAGCATGGGAGCATTCTCTCTCAATTAAACTGCAACCTCATTGTGTTCATCCCTAAAATTCCTGAAGCAGATAGAATGGGACATTTTACACAAATTGCACTGACTAATTTCCAAAAATGTGGGTAATAGACTGCCCCTATTGGCTCATAAGATCATAGATGACACCTTATCACCAATTATTTTCTTCATAGATGAAGAAGTTCTCAATACATCCTTGTAGGAAATTCATCTCATCTTTTGATGTTTGGTCCAACATCTGTAGACACAGGTTCTTAAGGGATAAAGGTCTTATCTCCCAACATACTTCGTCTCCCATTTGGCATGACATCAAGAGCTACTTGACAGAGGTGTCTCAAAATATAATGTGGCTAATTTCTAATGGTTCAAATGTTATATTTTGGAATGATAATTGGCTAGGGCTCTATTGGTTGAGACCTTAAACCTTTTTTTATCAATGCATCCAACATTGAATGCCATGGTTGACGACTTCATTCACCAAGGCACGTGGCTTCTTCTGAATTATTTCATTGATAAGTTCCCTAATATTACTTCTCAAATATGGGCCAATGTTATTTAGTTTCCCAACATTCCCATTGAAGAACCTTTGTTCTTTTGCCTTTCATTCACAACAAGATACTCAGTAATGATATTCTGAAAGCTAAAGGTTGCACTGGTTTCTGCTATTTGTCGTTGTATAAATCACTTTGAAACTTCAGACCATTTACTTCTCCACTACACTTTTTCCAACACTATATGGATAAGGCTTGGTGATGTGCGAAATTGCTCCATTGATAGGTCTAATGTTAATGCTTTACTGAGTTTCTCTTTCTTTCCTTGAAGCCCATTTGCCATGGACATAGTTATCTTAACTGTGACTTATTAGATTTGGTTGATCTGGTCAATTATACATGGGGCTCATTTCAAGAAAATTCAATGAATATTGCCAAAGACATAATCTTGTTGCAAGCTGAGGTTACCCAAAGTGGTAAACTATCTCAAAAATTGGGATCTAACTAATTGGGTGAAGTCGATATTCACAAAACATTCCATCTATGTAGAGTCCCAATTAGGCTTTATTCTATCAGTGAAGTTATTTGGAAACCACCTGAGACTTGGTGGATGAAAGCTTTAATAAGATGGATCAGCTTTATGTTCAATTTTACTATCTCTGTTGGACAACACAAGTTATGTTCATTACTAATCTCCTTCTAGGTAACATTTGAGGTATCAATCTAGTTGGGGTCTCTTATTTTAAAAAATATTGGAGTACCCACATGTTTACAGTTCTCCATTTGAAACATTTTTAGAGTCTCATTTACATATTTCTTCTAATTGATGACGATTCCCTATTCATTTTGTTTGACTTCCATTCCGAGAAAGAAAGTCATTTGTCCACAGTCGGTCATTTCAAAGACTTTTATCATATTTTGCTTAAACTCTTCAACAAACACAATATTGCTTCTTGTAACCAAAAGATCATCGACATACAAAGAAATAATTAAAATATCAAAATTCAAGTACCTTGGAGCTTGCTTCAAATCGTACAAGGATTTTTATACAAAGACCTTGAAGCTTGCTTCAAATCGTACAATGATTTTTTTCTCACCAAATAGACCTTATTGTCTTGCCCATTAATTGTAAATCCTTTAGGTTCCTCAATGTATATCTCCTCCTTCAAATAACCTTTAAGAACATCATATTTCACATCTAGTTGAAACACCTTCCAACCTTTTTGTGCTTTCAAAGCAAGAGTCAATTTGATTGTCTCTAGTTGAGCTATTGGAGAAAATGTTTCAAAAAAATCAACTCCAAATACTCGAGCATAGTGCTTCAGTGCAAGTCTTTCCCTGTGCTTATTAATATTGTAGCTTTCCACTTTGGATCTTTTTATGCTTTTGTAAAAATTTTAGTATCTAAGACCACAACATTACATTTTTCATAAATATCATAAAGTAATCAAGATCTTGTAATAGGTGGATCATCAACGTTTTTATTTTCTTTTATTTAAGATAAATAAAAGAAATTGATTTTGTTCATTTTTCTCCCAACTCCGTTGTTTATCTTCAACAAAATGAACATCTCTACTTATTACAATCTTACCAATTTGTGGTTGAAAGATTCTATAAGCCTTCAAAGTTGTGCTATAGCCATTAAAGATTCTTGCCTCAACATTTTTTATGTAATTTATCTATTTTCACCTTTTGAACATAGGTATAAAAAATACATCCAAAAATCCTCAATTAAGATAATGTAATATTGACTTCCCTTTAAAGATAATTCAGGTTGTGGTCCTCCAAGGTCTGTATGAATCAACTACAATTTATGTGATGCTCTCCAATTTGATTAAGGAAATGGAAGTCTGGATTGCTTTCCACAATGACATGAACTACACTACTCACATGATCTTCTAATGATGACAAGTCTACCACAATGTTACACTTTTTTACATACAATACTGCAGTATAGTTAAAATATCCCAACCTTTGTGCCAAAACTCAGTAGCATTAATTGGGATTGACACAACAACCTGCACCTCCTCCATAATATCTAAACATAAATTTTTTCCCTTTATTTTGACCTTAAATAGTTCATCTCGTTTTGCATCTTTAGTTAAACACATTTTGTCTTCAAATAAAACTTTATAGTCATTTTCAAGTAACTGGCCAAAACTCAACAAATTTTGTTCAATATCTAGTACATAAAGCACAACTATAATTATTAGTACCTGAGCAACTTTCAATTGCAATTGTGTCATTTCCTTTAATTGAAATGCACTATCCATTGCCAATTATGACTTTTGAAATAGTGTTTGTGTCAAACTCCTTGAACAACTCTTGATGTGTACATCAATTATGAATTAGTCAACTTTCACCATGGTTATTAGTTGAAAAATAAGTTGCTGCAATTAACAACACCTCTTTCTCTTTTTGAAAACTTATGCAATATGTCCAAGCTAATTGTATTTGTTGTAGCGTATATCATGCCTCTTCCAACATTTAAAATACATATGGTTCCTCTTTCTACAATGTTGACATGGAGGATTATTTGCTTTCTCATCTTCAGCTTTACACCTTTTATTAAAGCTCTTTGCTTTCTCAAAATCGTTCCATTGAGCTTTTTTCTTCTTTCCTTTGTAACCTTGATTGAGCATAAATTTAGTTTGTAAAGAACCTTCCATCGTGCTTTCCTCCCTCATAATTCTTCTTTGTTCTCGGGCTTGCAAAACATACACAAATTCAGACAAAGTAAATTTTGACATATCTTAGGAATTTTCCAAATAAGAAATGGTGGATTCAAACTTCTCAGGAATAGTCACAAGGATTTTTTGGACTATCCTTATATCAAAAAACTCAGTCACAAGCAACATCACATTGTTGACAATGGTTAGAAGTCTGTTGGAATACTCTTTGATTGTTTTTGAATTCTTCATCCGCTACATCTCAAACTCCCTTATCAAATTCAACACTTGCATCAACAAACTACATATGAGATACCCTGATTAGGTGTTTAAGTTCTTTATTTGTGATGCCTTGTTTTGTTTGTTTTGCTGTTTTATGTTTTCTTAATGATATATATATATAAGCAAGTTTATTCATTGTTATCAAATTAATGTTGTCATACTGCTCTGTTGCATATCTGTTTGTTTGATCTGATACACTGCACATGTTGTTTAATCTGAATTCAGTTATCTTAATCAACTGTTATGCTCAGTAATTGCTCAGATATATTGCTCTGATTGTCATTGATCTGACATACAATGTTATACGATTTCAACCCCAATGCTTATGTTGTTTAACATAGGGGGAGAAATTCTTTTTCTGCCTTTTTGCCTTAACTGACAAAGGGGGAGAAAAATTATAACTTGATAATATGCTTGTTGTTACATTATTTTATGCTTGTTGTTACATTGTTTTTACAATCTGATGATTTTGTTCTAATACTTAATAATACTCTGATATGAAATGTTGTTTTTGTTCTGAAATGCTCAAGTTAAAATTGTATGATTGTCATTTATGCCAAAAAGGGGGAGATTGTTGGACTTTAGTCCTCTTAATCCTAGTTTTGACATAATTAACAAACATACAATGTTCATACATCATATGATATATCTAATATTTGAATTGAGCAAGATTTCAGGAACAACAATCCAATCCTACACACTTGGAACAAATTGCTTGAAACACAAGAAATCAACAAAAGTTGATTATTCACTGAGTAAATCGATTGGGAAATCGATTTCATAACAAGGGTGTAAGGATAAGTATATGTTTGTGATTGTATAATCGATTGGGAAATCGACTGACTAAATTAGAATTGAAAATTGAACAAGTCAGTGGCAACCTGATTTACAGGTTAATCGATTGACAAATCGATTGTACATATCACAAAATGAAAACTGATTGAAACTAATCGACTGGCAAATCGATTGGGAAGTCACAGGGCACTAGGAAATCGATTGACAAATCGATTGCCTAAACAAAATTTCAAAAGGAACTTAAGCCTTGACTAACACAATCGATTGGACAATCTATTGTGTGAGATTTCAATCAAGTTAAGTTTGGTTGTAATCGATTGGGAAATCGATTGAACTAAACACCAGGTAAGAACTTTTCAGAAAACAAATACCAAATCGACTGGCAC
>NC_021166.2:45379741-45409821 GCF_000331145.2 Cicer arietinum
AAAGAATCGATTGGTAAATCGATTAGCTTATATAGTTTCAAGATTAAAGAAAAACAAGACTCGCGATAATCGATTGGCAAATCGATTACACATGTTTTATAACTTTAATAAATCGATTGGTAAATCGATTTAGTAGTTGTTTTTCTGAAACTATATAAACTGTCTTTCAATCTTTTTCTCTCAGAACCTTGATCATAACTTTCATAATTATGAAAACTCAAGATAACTTCAATAACAGATCACAATACACTTTGTTAACAATCTGATATTGCTTTTTCAGATCAAGATCAAAAGATTATCCATGATCATTGAGAGAGCTGAAAAAGTATTCTTGAGAGAAAAGACAATGTCCTCATGAACAATCATTGAATATCCAGATTCGTGAGAAGACACATTGATCAAGATTAAAGACTTCTTTTTGTACTTCTTTTAATTTGTCTGTAACAATACTTTGAAACGAAACGAAAGCTAGAAATCCAGCTTGAAACTGGTGGCTACTTTCTTGGGTGAGAGAGCTCAACAAGAAAGAGTCGCACTGTGATTCTGTGTTAGACTGCTGAGTGTCTACAAGGATCAGAGGGTGATCAATAGGAAAGAGATTATTAAGATAGATAGGTTTCGGGGATGAAACTGGACAATCTGTAATTGATTCTTTCTATTGGAGAAGAAAATCTGAAATCCGATTGGATTGTCAGGACTGGATGTAGGTTGTCTCGTTGACAAATGAACCAGGATAAATTCTTGGTGCAATCTTCTCTAACCCTTAACTCCTTTAATTTTCTATCTTGCAATATTTGTATGTGTGATTAATTTTAGATGTATGTTAAACATATTCTGTGTTAGGTAATATTGTTTAAACTGATAATTTGACTTGCATGAATCTTGGTTAATCTCCTATCAATCTACTTGCAATTGCTAATCTTGTATGCCGCAATTTAATTCCGCTGTGCGTATAATTCTGATTTAATTTCTTAAAAGAACTAATACATTCCGATTATTTCGATGTCATAATAACCAACATCCACTTCCTTCATTTAGATGGAAAGTTCAATTTAGTCATCACTCTCTAAATACTTCCATTGCGCAAAATCATATGGCTTTTCAAATTTGACTTTAGGTGTAGAAATAATTGTTGATGATATTATTTTAATAATAATAACAATAACAATAACAATAACAATAACAATAACAATAACAATAACAATAACAATAATAATAATAATAATAATAATAATAGCATGGCAACCGTTAAAAACAAGTTTCATGACTTAGTTGAAATGTCACGTCCTCACTTAATACACGTTCCTCAATTTCCTCATTTAATATCACACATTCCCCACTTAATATCACGTTTCTCACTTTTCCCACTTAATACACCCACAGTTTCTTCATTTAATTTAATATCACGTTACTCACTTACTAGTACGTTCTCCATTTTCCTCACTTAATATCCACTTAATACCACTTATCCATAAAAATGAATAAAACAAATGTCTTCCATTCAAAAACGTTTTGCGATATAGAAAAACGGTTTAGTTGAGAAGGAGAGGGAGACCATTTTGATAGAAAAGGCAACCACCAAAAGAGAAAAGGGAGAAGTAATTTTATTCCCGAATTTGTTAAATCAGTATCAGAAAAACATCGATTGCGCTTTCGTTAACCGTTGGATCCGGCTGATTTTTGGACAGAAGGTTCGCAACATTCAGATCCACGTTTTCAACGGTTGGATCGGTAAAACGAAGTTGAGAGAGGGAGAAATCGTGCTCGCACAACAACAGGTGTGAAATGAGTGAGACAAGAGTTTGTGAAACATAATTCTAAATACAACTTTAGTAACGGTAAGGGCATCACTCCATCCGCTTTCCTACTTGAATTATACGTGATATAAATGTATTGTGATGTTATGTATTGATTCTGTTTGTGTGTTATCTTCAAAATGAATATTAATAATGGTTGTGCTTTATATGCTCAAATTGTGGAAAATGAATGTTATATTATACGTTGTTATAATTGTTGTGTTTGACATGTTGTGGTTATTCAAGGTGATTATTGTGTCTAAACTAAGTTGGTTTAGGACAAGGTTGGATGATTTTGGGATGCTCTAGTTGAGTGATCTATATTGTTACTAACAAAAGTGTCTACATTCATGCATTCATAGTTGTGTGGTGCGTCCATAATTGGTTGGAGCCCAAAGTTGTGTGGTGCGTCCATAATTGGTTGGAGCCCACAGATCCTTGCGGGAATTTTGAGTTAGTGGTGTTGCTTGGAAGGACCCACGGAGCCCTTGCGGGGGAGGCGATATTCCGGAATCATGCATTGACATATAGTCTAACAAATAGATTGTGCATTTTGGTTGATTTGTATCTTTGGTGCGTTGTGACTTTTAACTGTTAAATGAAATATATGGTTTATTTATAACAACTATATATGCATGCATTTGCTCTGTATTTGTTATTTGGAGACGACTTTTACATTTGACAGGACGTCACATATAGTGTTACTTGAGTGAATAATGTCAAGCCAAGTACTCCTTAAGATTTAAAAACAAACCAAAATGAGAAGAAAAATGACTTATCTCGTTGTTGTTACTCCTTCAAAATCAATAATTAATTGTTACGTTAGTATTTTTTTCCTTCACCAAATTTGGGCTTAAATCCTCCAATTCTTTAAACCTTAACTCAAAATAGTTGAGCTATCGACCCCAAATAAAAATTCTTTTAGTACTTTTCTTTCTCATATCTTAGTATGTTAAGTCCCAAATGAAAATTCTTAGTACTTTTTTTCTCTTATTCATCATCTTCGTTTGAATAGAAACCTCAAAAATATCAAATTAAAGATTATTGCACCTTTTTTTCATTTATAAAGATGATAAATAAATAAATAAAATATTTTTTTATGTACGTAATAAAGAAAGAAAATAACGTAGATTCTATTTTTTTTTTTTTTATCGTCTTCGTTGTCTTCTAATTCAACGTAGAAATACTTTTACCTTGAAAATTGAGATTAAATAAATATTATCTTTTAGTTTGTTTGGTTTATTCCTTCATCTTCCGCCATTGGCATTTCATGGCAGTTTGACGTGTACAATGATGTCACACAATGAATAGTTGTGTTTATAAAAAACGATATTCATTGAATTGTCTTCTAAGGTAGCCCGAAAGTTAAACTAAATAAAATAATTAAAATAATTTGAAAATGTAATTTGCCAAATGAATATGAATCTGTGAAGGAACGATTCAATCGTTTTCATTTATTTAATTAATATTATTATTATTACTATTAGTATTACTATAATAATGAACGTACGAGAGAAGGTGTCTTATCAATTCAAATCCTCCAATTCCAAACACTATATTTTTCTCACTGAAAGGGACAAGTGAGAGTCTCCAACATGCCATTCTTAGCATCACGAATAATAGGCTCCTCGTGGTGCACTAAGGTTAACATCGATCTAGTGCTGTTTGCTGTAGTGTTCTCAACTATAAATTAATCATCATTCTGTCCATCTCAAAAAGTTTATCGTGTCATATTAATTGATATACAATTTGTTTTTATAATAATAAAATTTATTATCAGAAATTTATACACAAAATTTGAATTCAAAATCACAATATAATATTAAATTTAATAATATTAATATTTTATCAGTTGAGTTTAGACGACAAATAAAAATTTAAAATCAAATATTAAATTTATCTTTGAAATTACTTATTTAATGTCTATTTAGTTCATTAAATAATGGTCATATTTTATAAAAAAAAATAATATCTATTTCAAAAATATTGTTATTTTTGGTTTTGAAAGTAATTTTAATTATTTTTTTATCGATTCAACCCTTTATTTAATTTGATATATATACTCTTAAATTATTATTTTTTTGCGATATTTATGATAATGAGAATATGCCGATATTTATATGATTAATTTAGTAAAATTGTTATTTTGTTTTAAATTATTAACTTCTTAATTTGTATCAAATAATCTTATATGACATTACTGTGTGAAAAGAAAAACAAACTCACATAAATCTTTCTTAAAATTCAGTCATTTATTATTATAGTTTTTTTTATAAGACATTTGTTATTTTTGTTATTTTTGTTATATTTGTGAGATGAGAAAAAAACATTTAATACCAACTTCTCTGACATACATAAAGTATAAGACTTTATAAGATTAGTCCTAGTCATTTTTCATTCCATTGAGCTTCAAGCGTTTCTCAAAGAGCTGTATTTATCTTTGATAAATCTCATTCTGATTAATCTTTTTCTTTATGAATCATATAAAGTGATAAAATTATATAGAAAAAAAAAGGGGAAGAAGTGAAATTCTGTTAGAAGCATGGAGGAAGATCATATGAAAGAGCCATTACTGGAGAAGCAGTACTTTAAGGATTGCCCTGGTTGTAAAGTGGAACAAGCCAAAGAACTTAATCAAGGAGTATCCATTACAAATCTTTTGATTATTTGGATGGTCGTCTTATGTGCTAGTAAGCATTCAACTTCTTATTTTTTATTTCTTCACAAATTTAATGTTGCAATTTTGTTCTTTCAAACTTTTTGTTTATGGGATTTTGAGTGCCAAGTTTGATGATGCTATTCTTCTAAGTTCTGTGTAGTGTTGATATTTTTGTTTTCTTAATTTGTGATGTCAATGGCATTAGCACGGAGATTTTATATGAAAGACGTGTCTGGTATCAACATGAACATAATATTGATATATGTGATTATATTTTATTATTTTTATAACTAAATTATTAATGTCGTTTATATGTAAGTGTCATGTCAGTTCTTCGTATTCATGTCTATTAATAAACAATATTGTCGTGTTTATGCTTTTAGAAGTGAGGATCATTTAACTCTGCCATTTTATATGTACCTTTATATTTTTACACTTGTTGCTAAAACAACTCAAATTCAAAATTTGTGTCTAACTTCAAAACAAAAATTACCATTTTTTGATTCACGACATATTAACTCAGCTGGTTGAAAATATATATAATATTCTAATCTCTCTCTTTCTTGAATGAAATTGTGTGTATCTTTCATGCCTCCTATATATGTGGTGTGGGAATATTAAAGTTAAATGTTTTGTGTGATTTTCAATCTGATATTTTGAAATGAAAATCAATTCTTGATTATATTTATTAACTAGCTTATTCTTTCTGTTTTGTTGTTGTCGTCATTTTCAGCACTACCTGCAATATCTCTCTTTCCATTCCTTTATTTCATGGTGAGTTTATGATTTATCTATATTTTTAGAATTACTTTATACCTCCCACTAGGGTGGATATGATCAAACCCATCCCGTGAATCTCTTGCTCATAAAAAACGAGTTGAGTTTGATCGGAGTCCTAAAAAAATAACTATATATACACCAATCCAAAAGTAAATTGCTTAACTTGACATTAAAAAACGAACAACTTCATATGTCCCTCAAAGTTTTCTATATATACTCTAAGAGTTCATAATAACATAGTAGAGAATAATTATTGTGTGGACAAAAGAATTTGGACACACACATAAAAGAAAATAGTAGAAAAATAATAATTAAATAATATATAGTTTTAAAATAATTAAAAGAAATATAATTTTTTGTGTGTGACCAAATATTGTATCCAAATTCTTGTGTCTATACAAAAAAATTTGTTGATATTTAAAAGATAAGAAATTTCAAGTAGTGAAATGGTTAGAAGTAATCCATTTCCAAACAACTATCTGCAAGAAATGTTTATTAATGTTTAAGACATAAGAAATTTCAAGTAGTGAAATAGTTAGAAGTAATTCATTTTCAAACAACTATCTTTAGTATTCTTCATCTTTATTTTATTTTGATTATCATATGTGTTTTTTTAATTATAAAAAGAAAACAAAATGGTAGCATATTCAATAACTTAGGAAAATACCCACCTCCTATATATGGTCTTCAACAATAATGACAACATATGAACAATATTATTGAAATATTTATGGACTAAGAATGTGTCACACTTTGAATGAGTATGACTTTGTTGCATTTTATAATGTCTTGATCTATTTGTAAGTGACTAGAATCAAATGCAAGAGGGTAGTTGAAAATCAACAGGTAAATCTTTATGTGTGATAAATAATGCATTGAAGATATTGAGTGAATTGTTCTTTTTTATGAGTTATTGAAATGAAAAATTTGATAAGTGATGAAAGTCTTTAACTATATTGATTAGAGTTAAAATTGTTAAATGTATGAAATAATTGTATTTGAATGTGCAAGTGAAAGAGTTTGTTTTATATTTGGTAAAACAAAATATAATGGAAGCCAAACATGAAAGAAGTAGTGTGATTTTAAAGCACATTGATTAGAGTTAAAATTGCTAAATGTATGAAATAATTGTATTTGAATGAGAAGTGAAATAGTTTGCTTTGTATTTGGTGAAACAAAATATAATGGAATCAAAACATGAAAGAAATAATGTGATTTTAGAGGTGCCACTTCAGAATTTTTGTGAGTTGACAAATTTTAGAATATGTGACGTACATATAGATGAATTATCGTTGTTATAAATTGGGGCCCTCTTTTAATATATTATAATAGATAGTTTTGTATTTTGTAAGACAATGTTATGAGTTAATTTATGCTTAATTTTTTTCTAAAAAATTGTTTAAAGATTATTTTGGCAGCTCGTCTAAGAACTAACTGGATCTCATCTTGATATCATCTTGTTCTTGATAAATCTACAATTCATTGGAATTGGTTGGGTTAATGGATGAATCATGGTCTAAAAATGGATCTGATTAAATGTTGGGACCGAGCAATGGAGATACCAAATCTGACCTAACCCGTCCTTTGTATACTCTTTCCAAAACATGCATGTTCGATTGTAAACTTGATTTGGTCCATTAGACTAATCAAGTGTTAGGCCCCATTAGTTAATTGGTGGCTTGTCCAAAGTTCTAAATAAGTGTTAAAGTATATGAGTAGTATAGATGAATTGTATAAAATCTTGGTAGTTGAGAGAAGTGTACTCTTGAAGAGTGTAGAATACTTTCATGAATTGTGTAAAACTATCCATTGGAGCCTATAAATAGGAGATAAGTTGTCATTTGTAAATTAAGTCAAGCAAACCCAACAATAAAATGTGTTCTTCTCTCAAATATTCCTTTCCTCTTCAACTCTTCTCAAAATTTCACCATAATCTTATTCTTTTCCAAAAAAGTGGTATCAAAGTTTAGGGTCAAATAAGAAATCCTTTTATTGTCATGGCAAGTAATGGAATGGGGTCCTTCCAAGTTTCACTTCTAAAGGGAAATACCTATGATAATTGGAGTATCAAAATAAAGGCTCTACTTGGAGCACATGATGTTTGGGAAATTGTTGGAAAATGTTACAAGGAATTGCAAGATGGGAATTTCCTAACTCAAAGACTCATTTTGAAAACTTCAAAAAATAGAGATAAGAAAGCTCTCTTCTTCATCTACCAAGCATTGGAAGAAAATGAGTTTGAAAAAATTTCAAATGCAACATTCTCTAACGAGGCATAAGAGAAGTTTCTAACCTCTTGCAAATGAGAAGATAAAGTAAACTCTAAAAGGTGAGTTTGAATCCTTGCATATAAAAGAGTTAGATTATATTTCTAAATGTTTTTCAATAGTTATGGAAATTTCAAATCAATTAAAAAGAAATGGAGAAAAGTTAGTAGATGTGAGGATTATTGAAAATATAATTACCCATTTGATCCCAAATTTGAGCATATTGTTGACAATTGAGGAAACCAAATATTTGGAGATTGTGACTATAGAACAACTTCAAAGATCATTGTAAGCCTATAAAGAAAAGCACAACAAAAAGCAATAGATCAATGAGAAACTCTTCAAGATGCAACTACAAGAGAGGAAAAGAAATTCATAGAAATGAGAGATGTCAACAAAGTCGGGGTAGAGATTTTCTTGTTTTTAGAGATTTAGTGTTTGATTTTTCTGATTTAAGATAGTGTATGGAAAAGATAAATGGCAGAAAAATAAAGAACACATCAGTTTATCCTGATTCCCCTTATAACCAATGGTACATCCAGTCCTCTTGCACACCACAAGAGATTTTCTACTATTGTTAGAATAAATACAAGTCCCACCTTAAGACATTTGTTACAAACTCCTAACAATCATCCTAAGATAGCACACCACTATCTTAGTTTACAAAACTTGAAGAAAGAACGCCACTTTCCTCAATTTACAACAATTGAAGAAAGTACACCACTTTCCTCAATTTACAACACTTTAATGGTTTAGCAATATTGATTTTGACTTAGATCAATATGATATAACATTTGATGTACAATGATAACAATCCAATATAATTTCAAGTACACTAGAGAAATTTTCTCAATGATATCAAAATGTAAAATCTGTACTTGAAATATAAAAGTGAAACTTTGAATAAATCAAAATATTTTAGAAAGTTTGTTCAAAGTTTGTTCAAGGTTTGGTTGTAGGATTGGTTTTTATTAAACTGATGTTATGGGGTATTTATACTCTATAGACATCACTTCAGACCAGTGGCCTTCGTTCCTAGAGGTTTGATGAAGAAATGCAATGATCCGGAACCATTTCAGAATTGAAAAATTGCATTGTTTCTAGTTGTATTCGACTACAACTTGTGTATAGTCGAATACACATCCTTTTAACGTTTAGTTTTATTTGAATTTTGAAGCTTGTATTTGAATACACATTCTTGTATTTGAATACAAATGTTTGAATTTGGCCACTGACTTGGGTTTGTATTCGGCTACACTAGGTTGTAGTCGAATACAAATGTGCAGTTTTAGTTACTGACTTAGCACTCGTATTCGAATATACTGTCTTGTATTCGAATACAGATGTTCAGTTTTAGCTACTGATTTAGCACTCATATTCGATTACACCATCTCGTAGTCGAATACAGATTTTCAATTTTAGCTACTGACTTGTCTGTATTCGGCTACAACATGTTGTATTCGAATACAACAATATTGTATTTTGCCAAAAATATTATTTTCAAACATTATTTATATATTTTGACACTTTGAAAATCCTTTTGATGCATATGCTAAAATGAAAGATTCCCATGCGCATTTGAAATATACGAATATTAGATTGCATCATGTATCTTTACATTATAAAACTTCTAGCATATTTGACTATAGTTGTCTTTGATGTTTTACTTCTTTTTGAGCTTGCAACTTGATCACTTTCTTTGGTCTTTGTCTTCATCAAAAACATGTATTTTACAATTTTAAACTTGATTTGCTCCATTGGGCTAATCAAGTGTAATGGCCAATTAGTTAATGGTGGCTTGTCCAAAGAAATTTCTAGAGAAATGTAGAAGTAAATAAGTAAATGAGTAGTAGAGATGAATTGTAATTAATGTGAATGTGTTCAATAATGTCCAATTTGAATGAAATTTGACATTCCAAATTGACCAATTTAACAAATTTCAATTTAAGCATGCAAACAATTATTTACAGCTAAAATGATTTGTATAAAATTGTAGTAAAAAAATGCAAAATCTCTCCGGTTAACAATCCAATCTTCCATGTGGCATTAATTAGAAGGTTTTCTTCACAATACCAATTACCCTTTATTGATTTTCCTCATCATACAGTTATTATTTCCTCTCAACAATGTAATTTTGCAATGTGAATAGTAATTACAAACTATTGGATGTTCTAATGTCAATTTCTATGTTCTTACTTCTTTTCTTTATGTTTTCTCATTTCTTGTGAAATTCTAAAAAATTGACATACTTGATTATTATTCCACTTTATACTGATTGATGAACGCAATACAATCTTAAAATTGCAACATTCATTTTCAGGTAAGAGATTTCAATGTTGCAAAAGAAGAGGCTGATATTAGTTATTACGCGGATTATGTCGGTAAGATTATTTTCAATATTTGTTAAGTGTATATATTATGATTGTTATAAGTTATTCATTAATGAAGATTGAAAATGTTATAGGATCTTCATTCATGCTTGGAAGATCTTTGACAGCAGTATTATGGGGAATGATTTCCGATCGTTATGGTCGAAAACCTGTTATAATTATAGGGATCGTCGCAGTGTAAGTGTCAAACAATTGAACAAATTCTTTCTTTATGTTATATTATGTAGTTTCTCTCATAACGATTGTTGTTTAATTGATTTTAGTGTAATATTCAACACACTATTCGGTCTTAGTACGAGTTTTTGGATGGCTATTACAACGAGATTTCTTCTTGGAAGTTTAAACGGTGTGCTTGGACCAGTAAAGGTATGAGTAAGAGTTTTTTATTACATCTGATTAGTGATTACTATTGCTCATCTCATTCAAACTTCAATTAGCATATGTATTTCACAAACTTCTATATTTAACAGGCCTATGCTACTGAACTTTTTCGAGAAGAGCATCAAGCTATAGGACTTTCTACTGTAAGTGTCCCAAATAATTTTTTACTTTCAGTTTTTAATACTGTATTTCCATGATAATAATATCAATGTATGATATGCTTTCAGGTTAGTGTAGCTTGGGGCATAGGTTTAATCATTGGTCCTGCATTGGGTGGATATTTGTCTCAGGTACTATTTTTATTCTTTTAATTTACTTTTTATTGTTAAAATACAATTTTCAAATATACTTGAATTTGGTACATGAATATAAGATGCAACTTGTTTACTAAAAGTGGTCTTGCTACTAAAATCAATTCAGATTCATCCTTTGTTGTTTTGATTATCTAAGCTTCGATTCATAGATAAGATTCAGGAATTCAAATCTAATACTTCTTCATTGAGTTTCTTTTTTTTTTTTTTTGCAACTTGAGATTTTCTTGTGTTTTTGTTATATGTATGCAGGTATTGGGGAATTCATGTGCACATTTTTTCATTTATTTTTCTGATACTTTGTAAACTTTCTTGTTACAGCCAGCACAAAAATACCCAAAAATATTTCCAAAGTATTCTTTTTGTGATAAGTAAGTGAATTTATTTTTGCTCCCATCTTGTGTTTTGTTAGTTTATCAATTAATGATTAGTTTAAACAAATCATTATGCAGGTTTCCCTATTTCTTGCCCTGCTTTATTATATCAGGATTTGCCCTTACAGTAGCAATTGCATGCATCTGGATTCCGGTATGTATTTTTGATTTTACCTTTTTCAAATTTCAAAATGTAGAAGAATTTCTATGTAATATTTTTAGCCCAGCTTTGCTTTGCCTACACTATTTATATAGTCTTCTATGTCTCACTCATTAATATAATTTTTTGAACTATCTACAGGAAACACTGCACAATCATAATGATAGCAATAAGTCAAAAGATGATGTCGAAGCTTTAGAAAACGAAACCGACAAGGTCGAAAAACAAAGGACAGTCCAACACAATGAAAACCTATTTATGAATTGGCCCTTGATGTCATCTATCATTGCTTATAGTATTTTTGCACTTCATGATATTGCTTATCAAGAGGTATATTTCTGACTAATGATTTTATGTGCATCATCATTGTTGAACTCTTGAGTTAATTTTGAAACTGTTACCAATTTATATTTTTATGTCACAAAAATAAGTTACCGTGACTATATTATATTTTTCATATAAACCAAGATAAATTTCATGTGAACTTCGAAGAAAATCGATAAACTCTTGATTTTACTAATGACTTTAAAAATCTATAATTTAGCCTTGAAATGCAAATAGTTTTAGTATCATTTTGATTTGGTTTAATTATTATTTATGTGCTACAACATACGAATTTGACAACCTTAATTTAAATCTCATTCAATATAAGTGATAAAATATACTAATCTTGTTTTCTTTAGGTTTTCTCATTATGGAGTGTCAGTCCTCTAGGGTTAGGGGGTTTGAACTTTACAACTGATGATGTTGGTAATGTTCTTTCAATTTCAGGTGCATCTTTGGAACCTATAATAAATAGAGTTAAATATATTTTTAGTCATATAAAATTTCAACATTTCAATTGTAGTTCTTGTAAAATAAAAATACAATTTTTAGTTTCTACCAAATTATCATGCATGTAGTTTTAGTCTTCTATATTAAGGCACATATATTTTTAATAAATTTTTTCATGGATGTTTATGAAATTTTAAAAAGTTTCTCCACAAAAAAATGAATTCAAAATTCAATTTCTAGGTCTATATTTTAATATTTAATTCATCTAAAGTTAAAAAATTCTCAATTTTTGGAGTGGCTCTTTTTATAGTGTTCTAAAAATTATTGCAGGAAATCATTTCAAATTTTTTAAAGTTAAAGAATAATTAAACATATTTCATTTCAGTATGTACAAAAAGTAATTGCTGACTAATTTTGTAGAAACTAAAAGATGTACTTTTATTTTATAAGGACTAAATTAAAAAATAGAAATTTTATAGAGATTAAAAATATATTTAACTTTAAAAAATATTTATTATTGTTGGACATATGTGTTACTATTATAAAATAGATATTTTATATAATTACTAGGAATTAAAGATGTTGTACAATTTTACACTTACCCCACACTTATTTTTCTGCATCACCCCACCTTTATATAATAACTTTGAAACTAATAGTGTGATATGAAAAAATTGTAGCCTTTAATTGAATGTTAGTGTAATATTGTTACACACCAAAAATATATGACTATTAAGCTCTAATTATAACTTGAGGAATTATTAGGAGTAGTACTTGTCATCTACAACCTTGCCGTATATCCATATGTGGAAAAAACTTGTGGACCTATTGGCATTGCACGCATCACAGGGGTCAGTTTTCATTTTTTTTAATCATTAAATGTCAAAATATTAGTTGTTATGTTACTTTTTAACTTATATCGAAATTGCTTCCTACTATTGTTTTGTATGCAGATTTGTTCCATACCACTATTGCAAAGTTACCCCTTCATAGCAATGTTGTCAGGCATAACTTTATACATAGTCATTAGTATTGCTTCCATACTGAAGAATATTATTGCTGTAAGTGTCTCCTCTATATTTGTTTAACCATTTATAAATAATATTGAGTGTTTAAAATTATATTCACTTGACTAAAGTTTGAAAAGATTATCTGTAATACAAATTTTCTTGATTGTTTTCATTTTGATGGACTTAGGTGACGATTACAACAGGTTTGTTCCTGATTCAAAACCGAGTAGTGGCAAGTGTATTCATTATCTTTTGTTTCATAAAAAATATAAACTGTATTAATTTTTTATGAATCTGACATGTTGATTTGGAAAACAGGAACAACACCAAAGAGGGGCAGCTAACGGAATTTCTATGACAGTTATGTCTCTATTCAAAGCTATTGGCCCTGCTACTGGTGGTACCATGTGAGTGTTCTTCCAATTTCTTCAGCTTTTGTTTTAGTTACTTGCCAATAGAGCAGTCAACTAAGTCTCTTTAAAAAAATTTATATTAAATCTCTAATATTAGACAATTTGTTGAAATAATTTTTTAAAATTTCAGTTCATTATTTTATTATCTTTGTAGATTTAAATAAGAGGCTCATGGATATAATGTTTTGTTAATCTAGAATTTTTTTTAAATAACAAAAAAAATTAAAATATTTTTAAAATTAAATTTTTTTCTTGAATAAAAAAATTTCGAAAAGAATAAAAAAATTTTATAAATTATTCTTTATTGAAAAAAATCGAAATATTTTTATAAAAAGCTGTAAGAAAAAAAATCCGAATGTGAAATACTGGGCCCGTCGACGCCACTTTGTGCACAAAATTATAATTATATTTAATTTGTAATATGGATTATCTGATTAATCTGTGAATAAAAATACGTGCCATATAGTAGAAGTTTTGGTCCACGTGCTTTCTTACTACAATTATGATATATTAAAATTCATTATGATCTTTTCTTTTTTCTTATGATTTTGGTCAATGCAGATTAACATGGTCACAAAAACGTATGGATGCTTCTTTCCTCCCAGGTATGGTGCTCAGCAATTTTTTTTTTTGTCAACAATACTCAACTTTAAATGGTCAACATTTATCTAGTTTTAAATGTCAATTTCTTTCTTTTCACCTCAGGTGTCCATTATTAGGAAATCTACATCAGTTTGATATTTTGCAATGTATTACTAATTGACAACTTACTATTGTGCATTTAACTACAGGCACTCAAATGGTGTTTTTTTTCTTAAATTTGGTTGAGGGACTTGGAATACTTTTGATGTTCAAACCATTCCTTATTGAAAAGAAGAAAACACACCCAGATCAGTTACATTGATATGAACCAAGGAAGTTATTATGCTTCTCTTATTAGAATCATGATTCTCATGTTGAAAGAGACTTCACAAATTCGCCTTAAATATTTATTTCATTTAAGTTTATGGAAATATATAATACAAGCATTTTAATTGTGATTATTGTTGCATATAATTGGATTTGGTTATAGCTAGTTATAAGTTGTTTACTATTAATTATGAAGTAGTTAAGATTTGTTTGTTAAGTTATGATCTTCATATGAAGTATTTTATATATATTTTAATCAACTTTACTTCATTTTTCTTTGTTTGAATAATTCTTTCTCACTCTATCAAGTCCAAATAACCAATTTCTCTCTCTCTCTCTCTCTCTTAGTTGGGCATTACAATGGTTTTCAACATAGTACTAGAGAGTAATAACATCCACCATAAATTCTCTACCGCGTTATTTTTTTTAATTTTTCTCCCTTTTACCGTTTTCTTTATTTTAGAATTACCGATCAGTTGTCTTTCTTTTTTTTTTTCAGTTTGATCTCTTCCACAAAAGATTTTGCTATGTGTTCAATTGCTTCCTACTATTCATCGGAATGGTGGTCCCTTTCTTTTTTTGCAATGTGACATTGGATGGACTTCATTCGTGGCTTTTGATGATTTATGATTTCAACCTCACAACTGTTTTATTGTAATTCGTCTCTTTTTTTTTTTTTTTTTAAGTTCAATTTTTGGTTCGATTTTCTAGTGGTTTGTTAAGTGTGAGTATGAAGTTTCATATATAGTCAAAAACTTCAATCTCAAAGGCACTACTATTTCCAATCAATGCAAAACTGTGTCACAAAGGGTAACATTAATAAAATAAATGTTGGATAGTCTCATATGCTACAATCTCCATAAAAAATAAGAAAACTTGATTTGAACTAATTTATTCATGATAATGTGATAGATGAAAGAGATTGTCATCCCTCTTCCGCATCAAAACCTTGTACACATCTTTAATAGAATATAAGTCCCTAGTATTGTTCTGCACCCAATTATTAGCCACATTATCCTTCAAAGAAATGATATTCAGCAAAGAAAGACAATATACAACTATTTATCTTATAACGCAAAATTAAATACATGAGAGAGGACTTTATACTAGTATCCCTTTATCAACTTTCATCCTCTAACACATAACGCAAAATTAAATACATGCAAGTTAATTACATACATCCAATTCCCTTTCTCAAAATCTAAACACAGTTTATCCAATATAAACCAATGCACCTCTCACACTTTTTCCCATTTAAACCAATGCACCCATCCATAAAAAAAAGATTTAAAAAGATATTTAATTGTAGAAATGTAACCTAAATGACCCTTTAAGAAGGAAATATAGTAAACTGACAACACAAACATAACAGTTTTTAAAAGCACAAGGCAACCTTCAATAGATAAGTAACATTTTTTCAACCATAAATAAAGTCTTCTGTTACTTCTATCAATCATCGGCTTCCAAAATACCAATTTACCAGATTATCCCCAAGGGACAAACCATGATACTTCAAAAGGGACTTTCTTTTCTTTCTGCAATGAAGCACTTATCTTACTTCTTCAACCCAAGAGCTATTCATATTAATATGAGAAATTTATACACTCCACAATCCAACACTACAACATTTGTTGTCTCTGACAATATTTTTCAAATGTTATTAAAAAAACAAAAATATTATAGTGCAACCTCTCCATAAATACGAGAAACTCATTTATGCATCACCATGTTCTACTCATCCAATTCTATCGACTCATAGGCTTTTCAAAATCAACTTTAAACATGACTAGCTATTTTTTTTTCTTTTTTCCTCATCTAACACTTCTTTTGCTATTAAAATTATATTCATAATTGATTGTACTTTGATCAACACATATTGGACTTTTTTTGCTATTTAAACAACAATCGACTAAAATTTCATATTATCAAGTTCAGGTCTTATTATCAAATGCATATTGTCCTTTAAAATGGGATACAAAATGGATGAAAATAGTCTTCCTAGTTCCATCGACTCCTTCAACTCTCACCTTCCAACCTCAATACTTAGAATAGAATTATTTCAATGCCTTTTTAAAAAAATATGATAATTTATTATATATGTATATAAACAAAAAATAACAAAATATTCATTATTTCATATCATTAAAAATTAAACTTGACAAAAAATGTTATAGTTCAACATATAAAAAAAAACTAAACATGAAAAGAAAAAATGTGATCACTGATGAAAACGAAGAGTTTCATTTGGAAGAAGGTAATTTTTTAATCATTCACGGTACTTGATGTGAAAAATTGAAGAAATGACAATCTTCAAGCTCGTAAAGATTTGCCGGCAATAGGAATTAGGAAAAAGCTTCATCCATATCCTAATTCCTCCAGGTTTCCGCAATCATGCTTTAAAATGAAAAATTCAAATAAATATATCTTCTTACATATTCTAAAAAATATAGTTTTTCCAAATAGTTACGCATCAAATATTTTCTAGATGTGTTGATGTTAAGAAGCGTAAGGTCTCAAGCCATGATTCAGATATTCTGATGGAACATCTTTTAATTGCTTTTAGAAAAATTCTTCCTAAAGAAGTAATTAGTTATGTATTGATTGAACTATGTAACTACTTTAGAGAAATATCAAGCAAAATTTTTAGATGTGAAGCATAAGCAGAAACTCCAACAACGAATTTCTTTGACCCTTTTCCATATGGAAATGATATTTCTTCCTTCGCTGTTCACTATTATGGTTCATTTGGTCATTCATCTTGTCGAAGAAGCAATGATTGTCGGTCATGTGCATTATAGATGGATATACCTTGTTGAAAGGTCTATTGTATTTTGTATTAAGTTAATGATAGATTGCAATTGCTTTATTTGATCGGACTTACATCCAATCATTTTTAGAACCCTTAGCCATTTAAAATCATATTTTGTAACAAGGTTACACCAAAAGCTTTATAATTCAAGGATACATTATGGAAGAATGCATTACATTTTGTTCAAGATATTTTAAGACTGGTAATGTTGAAACAAGGTTCAATAGACGAAGATGCATAGTGATACCAATAGGGTTAGTGCAAGAAAAGACAATTTAAATATTACAATTGAAATTGAATAGCTTGCTAAACGGCCAAATAACATTGTAAAGAGATTTGATAGGTATAATATTCATGGATTTAAGTTTCGAATAATGAAGAAAGACAAAGGATTAAGAACCGAAAATAGTGGTAATGTTATGTCTATTATTACTCAGAGGTTTTCAATTAATAAGAAAACTATGAAACAAATATTGAGGAAGATTGTAATAATTGTAGTGATAGAGATGATTGAATAATATTATAAAGTATTTTAATATTTGAAGTTATGAATTTTGTAATTTTGTCAGATTTCCTTTGCTTTTAAATAGTATACTATATAAGACTTCATATTTTTGTTGTTTATTTAATGCATAGATTATCTTATGAATCATTTGGAATATATTTTAGATATATGTTTTATATCTTTGTCAGAAAATTTTGCAGGTATTTGATTTGATATGAGGAAAAGCCATAGGTATTCAGGACAAAAAATATTAGAAAGGTTACATAGACAAAAAAATTCAAATGATGATTAAAATGAAGCTTTCCAAAATCAAAAACTCAACAACAATCATCTTGAGTATCAATTTACAAATGTAAACTTGATAGATGTCTCATTTGAGAATGATGTAGTTGAACCTTCACCAAAGCCAAATGAAACTGAATCACAACACAATGAGGAGCCATTACTTATCAAAGTTAAAAGTAAAAAAATCTCATATCATTAAATTTGTTGTCTTATTTGGTGGTGGTTGTACGAATGTTATTATACTATCTTACTTGAGTTTGTATTATTATTTGCACAATCAAATACTTCTACTGGAGAAATTATAATTCAAAAAATGGTAGTAAATCAAGTTTGACATCTGCAGAAGACAAAAAAGGTTATGATCGAAATGGATGTTAATGGACAAGATAATGATAATGATTCAAATTTACTTGTGAGGTTTATCAGTGATCTTGTTAAACAATCAGCACCGTGTCTTATATCTGTTGAAAGATGGGATCATATGTTTGAAAAGAATAATAAAGTAATATGAATTGCATCCAAGTTATCATCTAAATTTTGTAGAACATTTCTTTTATCGTATTTCTTATCATTGAATATTGATATATTTTTATAATCATGCATGGATAACTTTGTGTATGATTATGATGCTGGTATCAAATGGATATTGACAATACTAGAAGAAAGATGGAAGGCTGATGACTCTTTATCATATGCATATATTTCATTGTTTTTAGTCTTATTTATCTTTTATTCATTAGTTAATTTAAGGAGATATTTGATATATTTTGTTGGTTTTAGTTCTTTTATTTTATGAAATTTTTATGTTCTTATTTCCTTGATTAAGTGGAGATTTTTCGTAGTTTTGCGTTGTTACTTTGTTTTAGTACAGTGTTGAATTTTTGTGAGAAATCAACATGACCTATGTGGAGTATTTCAGCCATATCTGACGTTGTAGATGTTCAATTGGAGTCAAACCAAGTGCAAATGAAAGCTTAGCTTCATAGATAGAACTTTCATGAAAAAACCTTATCCAAATTCGGACTCAAAAGAGGAGCAAAATACAGAACACATCAAACAGAAGAAGTTGTGCGTCTGAAGTGCAACAGCTGCGCCTGGGGCGCATTTCTGCACTAATGGCAATGTCCAGGCGCGCCTGGAGCGCAAATCTCGCGCCTGGGGCGCACGGCGCGCATCAAAACTTATTAAAACACGTTTTTATCACTTGTTAGTGATCTTTTTGATTATTGGGAAGTTGAAAGACTTGTGCCCTAGCAGAGAAACTCAAAGACGACATTTTTTTAACATCATTGGAGCAGTTTTATCAAGAATCTTTCTTGTAATTCTTCTCTAATCTTTATCTTTTCTATCTCTGTCATGAGTAACTAAACCCTATTTGTTAGAGATGAGTGTAACAAGATGAAACCCTTATTTTTCCGAATTGATTGCTAGTTATATGAATGAGTTTATTGAATTATTTTTCTCATCTCTATGCTTAATGCTTTTTATTATTTGATCAACATTAAAATATTCTACGATTCGTATTTTGAAACGGAAGTGGACTTTACGAATGCTTGAGATGGGAAATTCATAAATTTGTAGTCTAGGGATAGATGCAGGTCATGAAACTAATTAAATTAGTTGCAAGGCAATAGTTTAACAAGAGAATTCATGTACGGTAAGACTTAATTCTAATCTTAAATCCACTAAGGATTTAGGGGTTACTTTGGAATTAAAGGTTCTGTCACTAAGACATTAGGAAAAGAATAATAAAGAGAATTCAGTAATAATTCAATAAAGGAATTCACTAACTAGGATCAAATTAGACAGCAAGGTTGGATTCCAAGTAAAACTCATCCTTGACATTTTTCTTAGTATAAAGGATCAATTTTATTTTTGTTGTTAATTTTAAATATTATTTCAATCAATTCGAAAATTTTTTGTTCAATTTTAGTAATTAAATATAATTCCATAGTAAAACGCAATCCTTGAGTTCAACACTCGGTATTACCATTTTAATTATTACTTTCAATGATTCAGTACACTTGCTGAAACGTTATCAGAGGCCTATAAATAAAAGTTACGATGTAATACTTCTACGCTAATAAAAGTAAGGAAGACCTACTTGATATTGATCATCTTGTGCTTGAAAATGATTGGATTATTTTTGTTAATTATTATAAGAAACCAAAAATGAAGGTATAAATATTTGTTGAATTATTTTTACAAAGTGAGTAAAGTATATTAAAATTTTATATTGAATGCGTGTAATGATTAATATTTTAAAATTGTTGAAACTAAGTGAGCAAAATACAAAAAGTCGAAAGATGCTTAAAGTCTCGCATGTTGGGGTTAGTATGAGCAATGCAATAATGGATCATCATATAGTAAGTTGAATCCATAACTTTATTTTTATTTTTGTAATATATTAAAGTATTTATATATGAAAATTAGATACAGATTTATATTTTATTAATATGTTAGGAGCTACAATTAAATAGACTTGGATGTCGTGCTGAGATTATATTGTCAACTTTACTTAAAAAGAATGGAAACAATGTAAATGAGGAAGAAAAAGTCATTGCAGTAAGTAAAAAAGATATCATTGTTATTGTTTATAAATTATTTCCTACATGTCTGGATGGTGGAATATATTTGACTACCTATCTATAAATACTTGTTATTTGTTACACATATGTATTTTGAGATGAACATTCTTACGGTTTTTTTTTAGTTTTGTGATTGCATGTAAAATGTTTGAGAAATGTTCTCTATGGTTTTATCTAAATGAAAATACATGAAGATAATATTAGTTACATGAACTATCTATATATGATGTTGTAAGATTATTGTGTGTGTTGTAAAAGTTTTTGATTGTTTTACTAGAATGTGTTCAAGATGTCTTCTTTCAAGTATTTGAACTTCACCAAATAAAAAACTATTATGAGCGTTATATATGATTTTTAACATGAAGAAATCAAATATGAAATTGAGTACTAATTGGATGCATGTTGAGCCCTCAAACTAGATGTTAAATTTGCATACTCTTTGTTGGAGTATCTGTGAGAACTATTTCTGTTTGCAATTTTCTACATTATTCCGTTAACAATTAATTCAAAGTAAACGCATGAATTTTTCATGAAGGTGTTTAGTACCAAAAGTCTTAGTTGTTGTTTTGAAGATACTTCAAATATAATATAAAATGTATCTTATGTTTAATAGGCTTTTAAATGTACCAAATTAATTAGACTTTATTTTCTCTTATAGGAAAAGATATGAGAGAACTTGTCTCAAGATCAAGAACATGTTGCCATTGAAGGTGTTCAATCAAAGATTAATGTCTATCCTGATGATGTTATTGGAAAAGTGTATGGAGCTGAGCATTCAGGTCGAGTGCGTGGTTTAGGTGTTGGTGTTTTCCCTATGGGTGTTTTTAAAATGCGTAGACATTTCACTCAATTATGGCAATGTTGTTAGCTCTAGCCAAACAAATATTGAGTACTTAAAGAAGGAGATGCACACTTTGAAAGAAAAGCTAAATGGATATGAAGAAACTAAGGAGCAACTTTCACAAACACAAAATCAATTTACAGTTTTCCTTAATTTCATGCAAAGAAAATTTGGTGATGAATTACCTACTTTCAAACAGAGTGTCCCTCCACCTTAATAATATAATTTCTTATCATATATAGAAATTGACATTGATAAGAGTTTTTGCACTTAGATCTATACTTTAAGTCACTAGCAAATATAATGTTCTATTTCTTTATATAGTGATTAATATTATAAAATGATATTCATTCATTAGTGTTTATTAGTAAATATTTGCTTAAATTATGTTTCCACTTGGTACGTTCTAATTCTCATAATTAACGAGTAAAGCTCACCTTGATTTTTGGACTAAAAATGAAAAAATTGTGTTTTTTTTTTTTTTTTTGTCTGCGTGCAAATGGAAGGAATATGCTATTATTTAGACTGCAAATGGAAGGAATTTATGTCTAGTAGATTGTTTTGTTGTTGCTCTAGATTATTTTAACGTCGTCAACAATTTTTGTATGTTTCATTTGTTTATGTATAAGATTTTAGAATTTTTTATTGCTAGTTGAAGTTTTGTTGTTGGTATAAACTATACATTTACATTAATGATAGTTTTAGAATGATAATTAGTTATTACTTCTATATTTGTTACAAAGTATTTCTGGTATATTGCAAATATATAATTAATTATGTTTATGACACATTTATGAGTTTTAGTTTGGTTAGTTTATTGTAAAATGTTTGATTTGACTATATAGAATTAGATTGTTTGGATATTGGCATTGTTAGAAAGGTATGATCAAATTAAAGAAAGACCTGCAACATAATGATATAAAAATTAAAAATAAAAAGCATTTGGCCTCGGTTGGCTCGTGGCAAACATAAAAACAAAAAACTTATTCTATTTTATCGTTTAACACAGTTATAGTTGTGGCTATCTATAAATAATTGTGGCTAAAAACATATTACTACGACTCTTTTAGACGTGACTAATTTAAAATTTAGTCGTAACTAACTTTATTTGCCACGATCAATTAACAATTTTACCACGTATGTAAATGTGATTAAATAATGTTCTTTTTGCCATGTAATGAAAAAAAATGATCATAAGAACAAAATATAAAATGAATATTTATCTATGATAAAAAAAATACAAATTTTAGGAAGGGCGTATCTTCCCTTTTATAGAACCTAAGGAGATAAACTCTCAACCAATAACAAACAACTTCATAATTGTTTTAAAAGAAAAAAACATAAAATAATAAATGAAAAATAGTTATTTCGAATATGTTTCTTTGATATAAATATATGAAGAAGAATGTTATATTTGTGTACGTGAAGTTTGTTAAGTAACATAGAATTTTCCGATCAAAATATAAAAGCAACGTAGAGTTTTTATTTGAAAAAATTCCAGACTTGATAATGTCAAATTTACTTTAGCTTAGTTTCATGTATAGCAGCCTAGTTTGAATCAAAAATAATGCAATCAACATGATTAGATCATTCATTTTGAATCAACAATAATGTCAAACTAAGAAATCAAGTTGACATACCCATATATGTTGTTCAAAATAATATAAATTGTTGCTACTAACTTAGCTAATGTTAAATAAAGATTTAACACCAAGCAATCTGCAAGAACTCCATCAACCTAGAGAATCAATATTCATACTCAGTACTTTAATTTTATTAAAAATAAAATTCTAATAGTTCACAATTGACTTAAGATAAAAGGTAACATACATATGATAAAACACTTGTTTTTCTATGACTTGCAGCAAAATCAGTCTCGGAATATCATGCACCAGCTGTTGGGAAATAGAAGGATAATTATATAAGAATAACAAATTAAACTTATGTTCTTGCTTATAACATAAATGTTAATATATCCTAACATATATCTATAACATGCAGTTTAGATTGCTAACAGAGTAATAGTTTTAGTTGTGGCTACTTACAATTTTGGTTACTACAAACTTTGGCATTTAAAAGAATAATAAGATATAACAATAACAACTTACTAGGCAGAAAACCATTTTTATACAAATCCCAAAAAAACTTGTGTTGATATTGTCATAGAGCCAAGTCAGTATTTGACTTAAGTTTGTGTGATTTAAAAAAATTCAAAAAAGTCCAAATCTGAAAAGTTTGTCAGAATTAGTTAGTACTAAAACAAGATTGATAAAATCATTTCAAATTAGTAACAATAAAAAGAAATATGACATACAATAATTTTATTCAACCACAACTAGGTGGCTGTGATGTTGAGCCACATGCAGTAGTTGCATTTCCCTCTGACATTCCTTGATACTCTGAAATAATTAACAAAATAATAAACATTTGACTATATTATGAACATATAAATATATTAGGAAGTTCAAACAGTTAAAAGATACACAAATAATTTTACCTATAATAATTTCTTCAGAAAGATCAACATCTTTACTAAGATTTAAGTCTTTGAAACAAGTGAGTGAATGTTTTAGCCAATTCTGAGTGCAAATTAATGCTTCAGCCATTTCTGGCTTTAGAGAGCTTTTAAAGGTCTCAATGACTCTTTCACCGGTACTAAAAGCACTTTCAGAAGCAACTGTAGACACCGGTATGACCAAAATATCTTTGGCAATAAGAGATAAGATTGGGTACTAAGTTGCATTACATTTCCACCAATCAAGAATATCAAACTTTTCACTTATCTTCAACACTTACTAGAATAATATCCCTAAAGCTCATTTAGTTTGTCAATAGAGTCTTTCTCTTTCAAATGGTCTTCAAAAGCTTGTGCGCTGGCCATATGTGAATTATGGGCAGTAGCAACAGAGGTTTCATCATGGGAAGCACTGTCAACTGCCATGGGAGTTGGTTGTGGTGAATTATGTTTTTTGTCATGGACTTTTTTATACCATTTGTACATTTTACTTAGATCTTCTTTAATTAATATGATCAATTCAATAGCCACCTCTGATTTAGATGCATACATATCTTGAAAGCACCACTCAACATATTTCAACTTATATCGTGGATCAAAAATTACCCCAAAATATAGAAACTTATTAATGTTTGTAATACTACCCCAATACTTATCATATTTTGCTAACATATCCTCAGCCACACTTGCAAAAATGATTTTCAAATTCAAAGAGACATTTTGAAGCTCGCAATAGATTGCAAACAATTGGTGAAAAGCTGCATGTATACTCTCATGTTTTGAGGAGGAAAACACTCTAGTTGCCTCATAAAATAACTTCAAAAAAGTTGCAAATGCCCTAGTTGTATCCCAATCAGAACTAGTTGGGGGACCAACTTCTCCGAATAAATCCTTATAACTTCACTCCTCAACCTCAAGCTTCTCAAAAGCTACTTGAAACTTCTCTGCAGCCTCAAGCATCAAGTAGGTTGAATTCCAACAAGTTGAAACATCAAGAGATAGCAATTTTTTACAAGATATTCCATCTAATAGAACACATTCCCTAAACTTGGCATCCCTATGAGATGAAGATTTTACAAATCTAACAGCATTTCTAATGCTAGAGATTGCCAAAAAAAATTCTTTCAAGTCATCAGTTACAACTAAATTCAGAATATGAGCAGCACACCTCATGTGGAAGTGTTTCCCATCCCCTATCAAATCATCCATATTATTTATCTTTTTCTTCTTTTCAAAAAAGCAACAGCTACATCATTGTGTGATGCATTATCAACGATTATAGTTGACACATTCTGAATCCCCCAATCCTTTAAAACCTCTTCAATTTTCTTACCAACTATGTCACCCCTATGATTTGAGATTACTGTGAAACTAATAATCCTTTTTTTGATAACTCCAATCATTTCAGTCTGTATCCAAAACAACAAAAATCAATCAGAAAAGTGCTATAAATTCTGCACTCCATTAACCAAGTTTTCTTTCGCACCTAAAAGAACTAGTGAAATAGGTCGAGCAGCTTACCAAAGAAATTTAGTTGAATCTTCTAGGATACCTTTGTTGAGATAGGATAAACAAAAGCATAAGACAACATTAGAAGATGCTTTCAATTTATAAACCGATCTATATAAAGAATGATAGAAACGTATACTAAAGGCGCTTCGAGTTTGGTACTTAACAAATTAAGACTCTAATGAATAAACTAGTTGAAAATTACTTCAATTTGCAGAAGATTTTATCTAGAAATTGAAGAAAATCTATGTGACTTTGGACTTTCGACGTCGTTGCTTGATCCATAAACCAAGACTAGGATTTTGAACATATTGAGTAGTAACTATAATCTCACTTGTTAAACAAATAGAATTCAAAATCAAACATCCTTTTTGATAAAACTTTGTTGTTAACATTGGTCAAACATTAATAAACATGGTTGACAAAAGATCCATCTTAACATGTGTATTTAGATCATAATTCAATTTTCAGAACCAAAATCCAATTTATTGAATTAAATGATAATGCTCAGGAATTTTTTTTTTCTTCATATTGATCTAAGATTTTCTACACAATATTCTTTAAACATATCTTCCACAAGAAAATGATGAAATTCAACAATATCCTCTTGTAACATGATATATTTATTATTCTAGCGAGAAAAAACACAAATTAACTTTCGGCTAAAACAAACAAAATTGAAGATAAAAACATATTTAAGAGATTCACACAAATGAAGGGTTGATAACCTTAAACATAGAACAAACCCCAACCAAATCACATTAAATAAATCAAACCAAATTATGCATAAAAGCCAAACATTAACTAAAATCTTTTTAAATATATACACATATAAATGAAAAATAAAACTTTCAAGACAAACCCTAAGTTAAACACATTGAACCCAACTTAACAAAAACAGGAAGAAAAAAATATTAAAAGACCCAAAAGATAAATCTTTCAGAAGCCCTAAAAGATCCATTATATAATAAACTTTCAGAAATCAAACTAGAACAAAAACAAAACTTTAACATATTCAAAACATCACAAATTATAAAACTGAAAACAAATTCAAAACCCCTACACCCATTATACAATCAACCCTAACCTTTTTGTTCTTGCTCACAGTGATGACGACCTTCTAACACAGAAAAAATGGCATGCTCAGTAGATTCAGTGCCTTAACATAGATGAAAAAATGAAGTTATTTATTCAAACCCCGATCGTAAGAGAAATGAAAAATCTAACAAAAAAACTTAGTGTGCTTTGAATGAGTAAAAACACGTGTTAAAAACCCTAACTAAGATCGTTAAAAACAAAAACAAGGAACTCAGATCATGTTGCATGTACCTATGCGCTTTTGCAAAACATTTTTTCTCCATTTACAGATGAAGAGAAGATAAAAGAAAAAAGAAGGAGGGTATCAATGTTGATGGGACTGAGATGTGAGTGTATGAGTGTATGAGTTGTGAGTAAAAGTAATGAGATGAAAATTTTAGGGTTTCAGATTTTTAGTGAGAGCGGTGGAAGTGGTTTTACTCTGGATTTGGGCCTTTTTCTGGAATGGGGAAAACCTCTCAGATTTTTGGACAACAACCTAGTATTTTAAAATATAATACTATTAATTTGAAACTGGCGGGTCCGGGTATCTGTGGTCCAAAAATTCTAAACCAAACCCGCCCATTATAAACCACAGGGACCCGTTTTTGTTGACCCGCATACCCGCGGACCCGCTCTTGTCCAGCCCCATTTACGGAAATTGGGCCTCTACCGGTTCGGTTTGTTTTGGGTTGCGGGTTTTTGTCTAGCCCTAAGTAAGATGATATGATAAGTTAATCCAAAACTCTACCATATCTTGTCTCTCAAATTGAAATTTCTATCATGAGTATGAGTTGGATTAGAAATCAGCAAGATAAGATAAAAACAGTAATTTACTCAATCACTCATATAAAATATAATTTAAAAAATAATATTGAAATAAAATAAAATATAAATATAAAAACAATTTATAAGATATAATCTAAAATGTAAATCTAATCAAATATCAATATAAAAATAATTAATAGAATTTAATCTTAAAATTAAAAATGAAATATTAATAATTAATTTCAAAAATGTTTATGATTTTATGACAAGGATAGTTTTATCTTTTTATATAATTTAATTAGTATTCAAAATTATAAAAATATGAAAATTAATTGAAATTTTAAAATAAATATAATTTGTTTAAATTAAATGGAGATTCTAATGATCAAAAGCTTTCAATTGAACTAATTGAAGTCGAAATTGAATTAAATGAATAACAGTGCAAAAAAAATGTAACTTAAAAGACCAAATCATGATAAAATAAATTTAAACGACTTCAGTGGGTATTGAGTTAAACTTAAAGAAATATAAGTGTATTTTTGTCTTATTTATTCATAGGGTGGTTATTCTATTGGGAATAATGGAAATTAGATGCTAAACCGCACCTTACGCAGGTAATATGTAATTAATTATTATATGTAAATAAGTTAATAGAATTTTAGAATAAATATTTGTTTAGTTAGATGAAAATGTACATTATCATTTATGCAAAAGAATGAAAATTTGTTTTTGAAATATATAAATTGTGTTTTTTGTAGCACATAACAAACAAAATATAAAGATCTTTCTGATCGATACTTAGTAATGAAATAGACACACACTGAATGTAGAAAAGTGAGATATTGTGAATTCAAATCTGCACTCCAATATATTAAATGTCTCCATTACCTTGTTCTCGAATATGTAGTAGCATGTTTCAACAAACTTTAAACTTATTTTGATAATTCAAACATTTGTTGAGTCGTTATGCTAATTTTTTGATCCAGAGTAGAAATTTAGTAGTCTAATGATATAAGACTTGTAAAACTGGATCTTTTTGCAAATTCGAATTTGGGTTAAGGTATGAGATATGAAGTTACAAAAAGATTGTAAAGTTTTCATTATTACATTTTTTTAAAAGACATTAGAAATAGTTAGGCAATTATATTGTTAAATGAATTGTTTCAAAATTTTATTTCACTATTTCTTAATGTAACAAATAAAACTTTATTCCAATAACTCTTATTACAAATGATTTAAATTTTTTGAAAAATAGAGAAATTACTTATTTAGGAGGAATCCTGAACATTGTTTTTTACTATGACACTAAGTCTCTTGTAACTTATTTAGCCACTATGACATGTTCTCAAAATCTCATAAGTTTACTTTAATTTTATTCTACAAATATTTATATTTGTTGCAGCGACTTCAAAATCTCATATTAACTTCATATTTATATATAACGAACATTTATTGTTTTATGTTTCTATAAAATTTCTATTAAAGAAAGTTGTAGAAAGTAAGGTATTTGAATGATATGAACCAAAAACATTAGGAAACAAAGGAAGTAAATATGCATGATATCCTAGAAATCTATCTCGTAGATAAGGATGTCCAGATTAAGATGTTATTATACGTTACTAACTTAGAATTTATTTTAGGTCACATTTTTAAATAAAGATTTGAGTGATTATATGTTATGATGTTATTATACGTAATGAAAATAATTTGAGTTACATTCATCCATTTAGCATATACATAATGAAACATGTGATTATGCACTGATTACAAATACGAAACAAAATTTTCATTTATTAGTTGTGTTGCTTCAAAATAGTTCATGTAAATTGTGACAAATAAATGATAAATAATATAACTTTGAATTAATATTGTAATATACTTGTGAAGAAGAATTAAAGGATACATTATCCATGATCAAGATATAACTCATCTTCTAAAATAAAAAAATAAAATAAAAAAAATTAAAAGAGAACAAACATTTAATAGTATGTGATTGGGACTTGTACTAAAAAAAATGTGATTACGACATATATTGGTAGATGAAACATCAAAGATCTCGTTGTATATTGAAATAGATTATATTGTAATCATTATTCATATATTTTTACCGAACTATTCCTATTTTTTGTATCAAACTAATTGAAAAATGATTTTGAGAGTAGGGAATATTACATGTGGATTGTTGAGTTTTGAAGAGGTATCAAACATACATTGTCAATTAAATTGAGAGATTAATGAGTGTTATTGATTATATTAAATTTTTTATGATAAAAAACAAAATATATAATATATATATATATATATATATATATAACTTTATTACTTTTTTATTGGATAACGAGTAGTATATATATATATATATATATATTAATCTAAAAAGCATATTGCAATTATTAATGAAATGTGATATGTTTTATGACTTCATCTTTTACTCACTTATTTTTCTTAAGATATATAACATTTTCATTGACTGACTTTGTGATCCTGCCGTAAATGTATAATTTGCGCGATTTATGTGTATCGCAACTTAGAAGATGTATTATTCTCAAATATCAATTTTTGTTGCTATTAAAGTGTTACATCATTTTAAGGGAAAAGTTATCTTATTGTCAAAAAGTTATTTTTTCGATCATTGAATTAGAGCCTTGTCAAAACATTATATTTTTCTCAACAATAATATACTGCTGCTAAAATTCCGTTTATTCCTAACGAGATGTTATGCTGTTGCCAAAATGTTATATTACTTCCAACGATTTTAATTGTGGTTGGAATAAAGCTTATTTCTAACAATGAATTTTCAACAATGATAGAACTGTTGAAATTTTTCTTCTTATTATAATGACAAAAAAATATCGTTTTCACATACATATCTTTTCTAGTAATTTATTATTGTTAGAAAAAATTTATTGTGAAATATATATATATATATATATATATATATATATATATATATATATAT
>NC_021166.2:45410097-45416223 GCF_000331145.2 Cicer arietinum
CCTCTCAAATTATATTTCTAAATTAAAATATTTCACTATATCAAATAATTTATGTATCATTTTCATAAAAATCTAACATTCATTATTATTTTTTAAATATTACACAAATTTATTAAAGTAGATGCAAGTATATAGTGCACAAACAATAAATGAATTATAATAAAATTTTAATCTTAACATATTAGTTTGCAGTAAAATTGTATACTACTGCATTTATCTAAAAGACACTAACACATCTTTAAAGGAATATATTTAATTTTTGGAGAAATTGCATTTATTTTCCTGACACATTAAAAGACTAACACACCTTTTAATTTTGAAAAAAAAAATACTCATCTCCTTTATACTCACTAAAAAAATTATGCATAATATTTGTTTTCTGTCGCTCTTTCAACTTTATTTATCATTTATCAAAAATACAGTAGAATACAGATCAGTCTGATTATGCTACTAAGAATATAATCTTACATTTTAAAATTTAAAATACCAGATGCATATCTTTACAAATTAAAGCAAAAATTATAATTGTATCATATACTAAATAATATGAAAAATTGTAAGTGTGACATAAAATATTTTGATGATTTTTTTTATAATGAATACAGGGGGGGTGGGGAGGTGAGTGATTTTTCATAACTAAAGGAAGTGTCAATGTCTTTTAAGGCGAACTCTCATGCAATTTCCTTAATGTTTGTCTCAAATATAATTAAATAAAAGTTACTTTTACTGAATTTAATGATATATATCCTTATTCTTCAATTAGTTTTAGAATAAGATTTATTTTTCAACCATTTTATTTTATTTCTTGGAGAAAAAAAAAATCCTTATTGAGTCAAAAAAGAATAACAAGTTCTAATATAAAAAACACTATATTTATATTTTTCTGAGGTAAAAGTTGTAAAAGAACACATAGTTAATGAACACTTTGGTCATAATTAAGACTAGAAAGACTAACCATTTTTTTTAAGAAATGAACACGTAGTTAATGGAACGCATAATATTGTATGGGGGAGTAATGACTAACTTTTTTTTGAACAAATTTATTACAGTGAATACTCTTACGCTCAAGTTTAATTAGATACAGTGCTAACAATTCTTTAAAATCGTATTATTTTGTATATTTTACTTTATTTTTTTTAAGTTTTGTATTTATTTTGCTTTATAAATATCAGTGATTCTCTTTTTCTCATGTGTATCAATAAACTTACATATCATTACTTTCATTTTAATTTATAAAGAATAATTTAATTATATTTAATTGTTTCTTATAAAAATGACGAAAGTAGAGAGTATTTTCATGAGTCCAAATTCAATTGTCAATTTATGCTGTCTGCCTGTGACTTGTGCATCTTGGTCGTTCGAGTTCCGTGTTCAAATTCGATTTTAGTAACAAATTGCATGTGAGCAGATTTTAGTAACAAATTCGATTTTAGAGATGTGTTATGAGTTTTTTATTTTTACTGAAATAAATATTTAGAATGGTTCAATTTATTATGTTACATAAGTTAAAAATTTATATAAAAGAAAGAAATACTAAAATATATATATTTTTCATATATTAGTGATGTGGTGCATTTCTATTTATGTAAAGTAAAAAATATTAAATTGAAAATGATATAATATAATATTAATTAGAAGGTACGTACAATTAAAAAAAATAATTAATATTACATTTAAAATTAAAAAAAGATCATTTATTTAAAAAATATTATATTTACAGAGAGATCTCTCTTTGTACTATTAAAAATATTGTATGTGCTAGAATATACTTTGGATTTTTTTTCCTTCTAAAATAAGGGCAATAATGTGGCAGGATTATCATATTTTTTGTGCAAACTCAATTACCATATTTATCACTTAAAATTTGTACACAATATTTTTTTCTAAAATTAATGTAGAAAATATATTTGGAAAATTGATGTGTATGATCTACAATTTAGATAATTATATAAAAAATTTATACAATATTTTAAAATAGTGTGTTATAAGTAAATTTTTTTAGACATGAGAATTATAATTTAGATACAAAAATACTTGTTTAAAAATGAATTTTAATAACTTAAAGTGACAAAATGAAATGCAATCATTTTCATCAATTTATTATTTGTTATAATGAACATACAATATACTTACCTAACATTTATAAATAGTTAATATTATTGGTTTTAGTTTTTAAATTGAGTTGTTAAAATATGTAAAGATAATAGTTAATGTCTACTCAATTAGTACCTGCAACATATTGATATATAAAGATTTAGATCTAAATTTAAAATTATTGATATATATATATATATATATAATCATGAGAGAATAATCACGAGCTTTGAGTTTGAGTCCACACTTAGTGAAAATAGGTGTTATAGTTGGTTTAGTTAAAATGTCAGCAGTTTGGTCATCAGAAGAGATGTGATGAACCACTAGTTCAGTGCATTAAATTTTCTCACAAATAAAATAATGATCAAGATCAAAATACTTAGTTCTTGAATGAAGAATGGGGTTTGATGTAAGCATAACAACACTTAGGTTACGACAATAGACAGTTGAAGGAGCTTTATTCATAATATGTAATTTTTTTTTTTTTTAAAAAAAGACTTTAGCCATATTAGTTCAGTAGCGATAACTGCAAAACTCCTATATTCTGCCTCAGGGCTTGATTTGGACACTACTGACTGCTTCTTTGAAGACCATGAAACCAAATTATTTCTCGAATAAACACCATAACCTGTAGTGGAACGTCTATCATCAATATCAGACCCCCAATCTGCATGACACAAAGTAGTCAAATGCAGATGTGTTGATTTAAAAATGGTGAGATCAAAAGAAAGTACCTTGAAGATATCTTAGTGTATGTTTGACTGTTGTCCAATGAGCTTTTTTAGGGGAATGCATGAATTGACAAACATTGTTAACAACATAAGCCAGGTCATGTCAAGTGATGGTAACATATTGTAGTCCACCAACAATAGATCAGGAAAGTCTACAGAGGATAATTTGAGATTAGAAACTATAGCAGACAAAAAGCCGCCAATAATTATAATATCATCCACATAACCTAGAATGAAAACTAAACTTATACATATATACACACTACAATAAGATGTAGTTTAGTTATACTAACATGTGACTATGTCAGTTATAGGTCTAGTATCTTTTAAGCTAACTAACTATGGTTTAGATGTATCATTTGATTGATTGATATATATATATATATATATATATATATATGTATATGTGTGTGTGTGTGTGTGAGTTTAGCTACTAATCTATTATATATATTTAAAACAGACTCTCATGTCAACTCTCATGCCACCTCATAGTATTTCTTCCACATGTGCAAACATATCCCACCTCAACAAAAAAGCTTATGTGTACGCTTCTCTTGTGTTTTTATGTTTCACCTCAATTTTTCTAATTAGTTTCTAAATAGTTTTTTTTTCCTCTTTTAATCACTCTAATCCCTAATTTTTTTAATGACTTCCTCCAACAATTTCTTCTTCCCTCTTGTGTACGTCCCAGTCATTTTCCATCCTCACAAAATCATCTTCTTCTTCGAAATTGCCGACTCTACTCCAAAGGTACACTGAAAGAGGTATAGGTTGGTTCGTTGCAACAACAAAAATTCTTCTCTTTGTCTATTTCTAATTTTGGTGCCATGTTCACCTCATTTTTTTCTACTTAGTTTCTAAATCATTTTTTCCTCTTTTAATTCCTCTAATCCCTAATTCTTCCCTCTTGTGTACTTCTCAGTCATTCGCCATCCTCGCAAAATCATCTTCTTCTTCGATTGTCTTTTTCTAATTTTGCTGTCATAAATTCAATTATATTCTATACAATCTTTGAAATCAATTTGGCTCATAGTGACTTAATGTTATGTATAGTTTCTTACATGAAATTCTATCACTGCGACTATCTAGGAAATCCAAGTTGGGATGGGACCAGCCGGCAAATTTCGCTACCCATCATACCCAGAGCAAAATGGTACATGAAAAATTCAAGGAATTAGTGTTTTTCAATGTTATGACAAGGTATATTTATACATCAATATTTTTTCCATCTCTCTTCTAAACTTTTTTCCTTCTTTAGTTGTTTTTAAGTGTCACTTTGCTTTGTGTGTCTCATATTCTTAGTTTTACTTCAATGTAGTATATGTTGAGTAGCTTACAAATTGCAGTTGAAAAAGTTTGACTCAAATAATTTTAAGCATGTTTGTAAATTTTAAGATGTCTGACATTGAATTGAGTAAATTAGATCATTTTAAATTTCAGAACACAAATCTGAATGTATTGTAGAAATTTTACAAATGTTAAATCGATGTTTGTGGTAATTGTGAATTTTTTTATTTTAAATCGGATTTATTAGAATTTTAATTTACAAACATTCAAACTATTATTAATATTGACAAATGAATCATAATCATTAACATTTTGGTTACAAACTATTAACTGTCAAACAATTATAAGTATACAAATAATTACAAATAAATTACTTTAATTTCATCTATTATATATATTTAAATATTTTTATTTGACTTTTTACTTTGAATATTGGTAAATATATATAATATATAAATATTTAGAAATGATGGACAAAGTCATGTCTCTTTTAATTTTAGTCAGTTTTATTTTACTGAAACTAATTAAATTTAATTTGTTGTTTTATAATGTTAATTGACATAAAATTAAAGTAATTTATTTGCAATTATTTGTATTTGATGTATACTTATAATTGTTTGACAATTAATATTTTGTAACCGAATTTTTATAAATTTTAGATTTCGATTTTGAAACCAAAATATTAATGATTATGATTACTCAATTAATATTAATTTAAGAAATAATGATTATAAATTAAAATTATAATATATCCGATTTAAAGTTAAAAAAAATCAAAATTACCATAAAGATTGATTATTAAAATGATAGTGAGAGAAAAAAAATAATATTTGTATTTGATTTTTTACTTTGAATATTGGTTAATATATATAATATATAAATATTTAGAAATGATGGACAAAGTCATTTCTCTTTGAATTTTGGTTAGTTTTATTTTACTGAAACTAATTATATTTAATTTGTTGTTTTATAGTTTTAATTGATATGAAATTAAAGTAATTCATTTACAATTATTTGTATTTGATGTATACTTATAATTGTTTGACAATTAATATTTTGTAACCGAATTTTTATAAATTTTAGATTTCGATTTTGAAACCAAAATATTAATGATTATGATTACTCAATTAATATTAATAATAGTTTAAATGTTTGTAAATTATTAAAATTTTAATATATCCGATTTAAAGTAAAAAAAATTCACAATTACCACAAATATCGATAAGTAAAATGATCGAGTGAGAAAACAAACAATATTTGTATTTAATTTTCTATTTTGAATATTGGTAAATATATATAGTATATATAAATATTTATAAATTATTGACAAAATTATGTCTTTTTGAATCTTGATCAATTTAATTTTATTGAAATTAAATAAATTTAATTTGTTATTTTATAGTGTTAATTGACATGATTTTAAAGTAATTCATTTGCAATTATTTGTATTTAATGTATACTTAAAATTGTTTGGCAATTAATATTTTGTAACCGAATTGCTATAAATTTTGAATTTTGGTTTTGAAACCAAAATATTAATCATTATAATTACTCTATTTAATATTTAGACTTAATTGCAGTTTTGGTCCTCCTATTTTAGCTGAATCGCGAAAGTAGTCCCCCCATTTTATTTCTCCCCAGTTTTTGTCCCTCAAATAGAATTTTGATCCAAATTTTGATGAAATTTAATTTTATTGCGTTTATATAAGTCACACCATGCCTCAAAATTTCGTAGTGCAACAATTGTACCTGAAATCTATTATCATAAATGATGTAGTGCGACTTTAAAAAATGATACTTCATCAAATTTCGTGATTTAGCTAAAATAAGGGGACTAAAACTGCAATTAAGCCTAATATTAATAATAGTTTGAATTTTTTTAAATTAAAATTTTAATTTCTCCAATTTTAAAATAAAAAATTTCACAATTATCACAAAAGATTGATGATTAAAATTTTAATTTCACTAAAATTTTATCAATTAAATTATATATTTATAATTGAATGTTATTTTT
>NC_021166.2:45417421-45457021 GCF_000331145.2 Cicer arietinum
AAACAATTATCCTATATAATAAGTTATCATACGAATTTTACAACATATTTTAAAAATTAAATTAAATGATTGTGATAAACATGATTTTCCTTCATTTTAATTTTCCTAATCATATTCAATTATTACGAATCAATAAAGTAATATTATAAGATAGCTATATTTATAATACATAAAATATTACTTATAAAATTATAAAATTATTTTACAATTATTTATCATAAATTTATAATTTATAAATTACTTTACAATTTGATAATAATTTATAATTTATATTATTATCAAATTATTTTATAAGTTATTTTATAATAAATTTATAAATTATTTTATAATATTATTAGTCATTTACCAATGGTAATAATTTATATTTTTAAAGAAAAATCAGGTTTATCACAAACATCTAATCACTCATAATTGACATAAATACTCATTATCTAATCCTCCTTTCATGAACAATTATATTATTCCATAGTAATGATTTTATACGTTAAAAATTTAATTACTCATTAAAGTCAATCCATTTATAGTTACTTTCAATTTATGTCAATCTATCTTTGTAGTAATATTTTATAAAATAAAAATATATATTCTATTTGATAGAAAATACATAAAGTCATTAAAAATAATCATAAAATACGAATATATAAAAAATTATTAAAAAAATTATTTCCAATTATTAAAATCTATTATCTATTATATATATTTAAAATAGACTTCCGATGCCATAACAACTTTTTTTTTTTACCCACTCTTGATGAAATATATTCAATAATTTTTTTTATAACAACTTCTCATGCTCGCAATTAAAACATCATACTAATAAAACAAATAAATTTAGCTACGCTACAATATAATTCAACATTAACATTTTTTACATCTTATTTTTGGGTTTGTATTTTACATTTTATTTCATCAAATAATTACAAGTACCATTATATGTTGAAAAATAAATTAATAATCAAAGTACAATGAGTCAAACAATTATCCTATATAATAAGTTATCATAGGAATTTTACAAAATATTTTAAAAATTAAATTAGATGATTGTGATAAACCTGATTTTTCTTCATTTTAATTTTCCTAATCATATTCAATAATTATAAATATTATAAGATAACTATATTTATAATACATAAAATATTACTTATAAAATTTATAAAATTAATTAATTAATATCCGCGTAGCGCGCGGGCCATAATCTAGTTATTATTATTTTAAATAAAAACCTTTATTTGAAACGTTTATATTTCTGCTTGAAAAATTCTGACTTCTTACAACCATACCTACTCACCATGTACAAGTAGGCCAATCAAGCATGTCATTATGTGATTAATCAAACTGAGTTCGACAATTTTTGACTCCATGTTTTTTTTATGCATATTTTGTCCTCATTTTTTCTTGGCCGTCACGGCTACATTCATTATTTTTCTTCCAAGACAAGAGTCTAAAAAAGAAAATGAATTAAAGATTTAGTCTAGCCGTAAAAAGAATTTTTAATAATTCTTATTGTTTTTAGTTGTTGATCTTTCAAGAGAGTTAGTTAAAATTTATTGTTGATAAAAATAAAATAAAATAAATTAAAAGTATATTAGTAATAAAAATAACTAATATAGTTCAAAATTTAAAGAATTTAATATAAAAAGGGACAATTTTTCTTTTCAAATAATATTTAGTTTTGAAAAATAGAAAACAATATTAAAATTGATTAATTGGTCTTAAAAAATTTTACATGACAACAATTTGTAACACAAGAAACAGAGAGATGAAAACTATAAGAAATGAGAATGCATAAAAATATTGTGTTAGAAAAAAGAAATTCCTACCAAATTTTTTTAAAAAAGTTTAACAAAATCAAGCGGAAGTCCATTAAAATCCGATTGGTTTTCCACAAAAAATTTATAAGTGGTAAAAAATCTTAATTAAAGATTATTAAATTTCTACGTCTTCTAAAAGGTCTAAATTATTCTTATTGAATGCTCTGAGATTTGTTTTAGTTATATTAAAATTTTGATTGAATATCTAGTAACTTTTCATTACAAAAGAGTTTTTTTAAATTTTAATTTAATACTAGTACACCTTTGAGATAGAATAATTTGATAAAAAAATATGTACACGTAAAATATTTTTGAAATTAAAATATAAATAACTTACATGTCATTTCCGTTATCTGACATTTCAAAAATAGAAAATCAGTCAAATTTATATTAAACTTAATCGAAAAACTAGTATGTCCCTTTTATACATTTATTAGGAATTAATTTAGATATCTTATTTTTTAAAGACTAAAATAACTTGCAACCCCAATGTCTAAAATTTACCACTTATGGGTTGTGACACATTATCTTGCTAAAACATAACATGTGAGAATTGACCTTTTGTAGTTCATTCTCAATTATTTGAGTTCCAAGAGTTTCTCAATGAACTCTATAAATATTTGCTCAACCACTTGTTTTTCACTTGGTGTGAAATAAAACACAAACAAAAAAAGTGATAAAAACAAACACTTTCTTTGATATATCTCTTTCTGATTAATCTTTCTGTTTATGTTTCATATAAAGTGATATAGAAAAATAGGTAAGAAGTGAAATTTTGTTACAAGCATGGAGGAAGATCATATGAGAGAGCCATTGTTGGAGAAGCAGTACTTTAAGGATTGCCCTGGTTGTAAAGTGGAACAAGCCAAGGAGCTTAATCAAGGGGTATCCATTACAAATCTTTTGGTTATATGGATGGTGGTGCTATGTTCCAGTAAGGATTGAACTTCATATTTTGTTCAAATAATTCAGGAAAAATTTATTTTTTTCCAGTTTTGTCCTTTGGGACTTTTGGGTATTTTTGAGTGCTAAGTTTGCTAATGCTGCTATTATAAATTCTTAGTACTAGTAGTTGTATACTACACTCTCTGCGGCATTCATTAACTCTGACTATGGATTGGACTTGTTGTATGCTGCAAAGAATTCCAGCTATAATCAGACTTGGATCGTCTACAGCTGCTACTGCTATGTACAGCTGCTATTGCTATGTACCAGTAGCTGTATGTTGACGATCCAATTTCTAGTTTAGGAGTAGCAGCAGCAACTTGATTATGAATTCATTGAATTTTCTTGTTTTCCTTGGCCAATCGGATTCTCTGATGTCTATTTGTTTTGTTGTCATTTTCAGCACTGCCAGCAGCATCTCTCTTTCCATTCCTTTATTTCATGGTGAGTTTATCCATCTACAAAGTTTTACCATATATTTTTAATCTGTTGTCGGACACAGGTCAAATACAATCGATAAAATGTAGATAGAGGTAATAACTCAAATCGTTTCGCAAATACTTCTGATATAATAATATCAACAAAATTGAAAGTTGAAATTAGAAAGAGAGTGTTTTAGATTTTTGTTTGAACATGTGAGAAAAAAGATTAATCTACTGATTCGAGTTTCAGACCTATCACATATTCTATCAACGAGTTTAATTTTTAATTCGTGATTCTATTCCTATTTGACTATATAATTGATCAAACAAGCGTAATCTATGTGAATTCGGTTTCTTTGACTTGATTAAGCATCACAATCATCAATATATTAGAATTAACGATCAAGCGTTGTAAAATTATAATTCAATTAAATTAATTAGAAACCGAAATCAAATTCTGTCAAATGAATTTAATCAATTCTATTGAAATTCAATTTAAGTAATCAGAATATCAATATAATAAAATAAGCATAAATAGAATTATGAAGCGAAATTGACAGTGTAATCTGAATCTCAAGGTGTTGATGAAACTCTGAACTCATGGATTAATCTTATGAAATTAGCCTTCCATGAAATTAAAATGAAAAATGTCTATATCTTTTCTAAATTTGAATCCAAAAAATCCAATGTCTAATAAAGGAAAAAAAAAACTTCCAATATATAGTACTCGATTTTGAGTTTTAAAAACAAGTGACCTGCTATTTAAAATTATTACAAAAGTCTAGATTTCGAAATCTGCAATTTAGGCTCAGTAAAGTTCGACATTGGACTTTTATTCCAACACAAAAGTTGTAGCACCAATTTTTAGCTTTCCAACGCCTGCTCGCATGTGTCAATCCGATATCCAGAGCTCAAGTTATGGCCTACAGAGCGAACAAGAATCAAAATGCAAATAATAAAATTATAATTTAATTTTGACCCAAAGTTTAGAAACAAGCTAACAAATTATTATAAGCTGTAAAGAACTTTTAAAATACCAAAGTAAAAAGCTAGAAACATGTGCCCAAATGTTATGATCATATTTTTCCACACTTAAGCTTTTGCACTCCGAGCAAAGCAATGCTTGCGATTCCAAATATTCTCATGAATGCAAAGTGGTGAGAGAGAAAAAAAGATATTTCTAGCTTAATGCAATCATAAATAGCTTTTTATCACAACCAATGCAAACAAGATGACAAGTTAACTAAAGAATACAATAGAGTCCTCCCAAGATATAAAATTCTCTCAACCACTCAAAGTGTTTGGGCTACTGTTTACACTCAAAGCACATCATGAAAGCTAGCACTACCATAGGGTTGGCTTAAAAATCAAAGAGGATAAATGAATAATGATCAAGAGAGAAAAACAACATTGAGAAGTAATTCAATAAAATATCATTGACTTTTATTCTCACATTCTCTTTGCTCACAACACAACCATTTTCCTCATTTTATCCCTCTTTATATATATATATATATATATATATATATATATAAAGAGAAAAAGAAAAAGAAAGAAAAAAAATATAAATGTATATATATATATATATATATATATATAAACAAACAAGTTGAACATTCCCACACTTATTTAAGGAAAGACTCATTTATCCCCCAAAATTGGGTCAATTTATTGTTTTTAATTTCTAGACTTTTAATGAGCTATATAACAAAGAATGAGAGAATTAGGCTCAAAAGGGCTTAAACAAATGGATAATTGTAGGGTAAGCTTATTTGGCTAGTAGTGTAACAAGAAACAAATGCCTAGATCATTTCAATATATGCATGCGAACAAGAGTCGAGTTAAGTTCTAACGTAACTAGCAATCATGAATGAGATAACACGCAAGAAAGAAAGAAGATGAAAAAAAATGTATTTCATTCATAATAAGGCTCAAAATCTCACAAAAGTTAATGACCTATCACAAACGATACGCAATTTAACATTTCAATTCAACTTATTTTACCAAGAATGCAAAGATACTATCCAATCATACTAGTCCAAACAAACTCATAACATTTATTACCATAAAATCTGATGAAAAAACATGCAGTACAATGCACATTTTTATTTATTTATTTTTAATTTTTAATTTTGTATTTTTGAAGTCCTATAACAAATAAAATCCTAAATAATACCCCTACACTTAAAAATTGTCCTTAATGAAAGTAACAATTATAAAATAAGAGTAAGAAAAGGGAGCTCCTTGTTCAAACTTCAATTTAGGTGGATATTTCCAAGGAGAGTTCTTCTATGGTAGCATCTTTAAGCACAAAGCTCTCATGGAATAGCTTGAGGCGTTGTCCATTTACTTTGAACACTTTGTCGGTGTTTTCACTTTTTATTTCCACTGCACCATGAGGAAAAATATTAGTAACAACAAAAGGGCCAATCCACTTGGATCGAAGTTTCCCAGCCATAATTTTCAAACGGGAGTTGAACAATAAAACTTTTTGGCCAATGGAAAATTCCTTCATAGAAATCATCTTATCATGAAAGTACTTAGTTTTCTCCTTATGGATCCGAGAGTTCTCATAAGCTTCAAGTTTAAGCTCTTCAAGTTGTTGCAATTGAAGCTTTCTCTCTAAATCTACTTTCTCCATCTCAAGGTTACATCTCTTGATCCCCAATAAGCACGGTGCTCTATTTCCAATTGGAGGTGGCATGTCGTACCAAACACAAGTCGATAAAAGGACATCCCTATTGGTGTTTTGTATGTTGTTCTATGAGCCCAAAGAGCTTCTTCAAGTCGGTGTCTTCAATCTTGTTTGCTTGCACCATCTTTTCTAAGATCTATTTGATTTCCTTGTTTGAGATTTCAACTTACCCATTAGTTTGGGGATGATAAGGTGTAGAAACTTTGTGCACAACCCCATACTTTTGAAGCAAAGCGTCCATGGTGCAATTGTAAAAATGAGTGCCTTGATCACTTATGATGGTCCGGGGTATTATGAACCTGCAAAAAATATTTGATCTGATAAAATCTGCAACAACTTTAGAATCATTAGTCCTAGGGGTATTGCTTCCACCCACTTCGAAGCATAATCAACAACTAGTAAAATATAGACAAAACCAAAAGATACAAGAAAAAGGTCCATAAAGTCAATGCCCCATACATCAAATACTTCACATAAAAGCATAGGTTGTTGAGGCATCTCAATCTTAGGGGTGGTTGTTGTTACTGCTATTTGGCATTGTTCACAAGTTTTGCAAGTCTCAAAAGCATCTTTAAACAAAATGGGCCAAAAGAAACCCGAGTCTAATACTTTTCTTGTTGTCTGTCGAGGACCAAAATGTCCCCCAACTTGAGAGGCATTGCAAAAATGAAGAATGGATTAAGCCTCATGGTGGGGAACACATCGCCTAATCACCTGGTCACTATAGAATTTCCACATATATGGATCATCCCACACATAGTATTTGACATCACTTTTAAGTTTGTGTATTTTTGTTTTGGATGCATATGCAGCAAGGACTCCAACAACTAGATAATTAACTAAATCAGCAAACCACAGAGTTACCTCGCGCAACTGTAGCAGTTGCTCATCATGGAAGTCATCTTGAATGGGGATGGGGTCCTCATCCATTTCTATTATGCTCAAATGATCTGTCACCAAATTTCCAGCTTCACTCTTATCTCTAAATCAAATTCTTGGAGTAACAACATCCATCGGATCAATCTCAGTTTTTCTTATGGCTTCTCCAGCAAGAACTTCAAAGTTGCATGATCAATAAAAACAAAACCTTCAAACCTAGAAAATATGATCTAAACTTATCAAGAGCAAAAACAATAGCTAAAAGTTCCTTTTCAATGGTAGTATAATCAGCCTGTGTAAAATCTAAAGTCCTAGAAGCATAATAAATAACATGGGTAGCCCTGCCAACCCTTTGTGCAAGGACAACTCCCACTGGATAGTTAGATGCATTACACATGATTTCAAAAGGGAGGGTCCAATTGGGCTGCTGAATTATGGGAGTAGAGGTCAGTGATGCCTTTAAGCAATCAAGCGCCTTCTTGCATTTGTCATCAAAGGTGAAATTGACATATTTTTGCAACAAATTTGACAACGAAAGAGCTATCTTGCTGAAATCTTTGATAAAACGCCTGTAAAAATCTCCATGGCCAAGAAAAGAACGAAACTCGCGGATGCAAGATGAGTAAGGGAAATTAGAAATCACATTAATCTTGGTAGAATCAACATCCATCCCATTCTTAGAGATCACATGTCCCAAAACTATGTCATCTTCAACCATAAAATGACGTTTTTCATGATTTAGAAGGTTAATTTCAATACATCTATACAAAACTCTATCTAAAATGTTCAAGCATGCATCAAATGAGGAACCATACACAGTAAAATCATCCATGAAAACTTATATACAATTTTCTATCAGCGAAAATATTAATCATGCAACGTTGGAAAGTGTCAGGAGCATTGTATAGGCTAAATGGCATACTCCTATAGGAAAATATGCCGAAAGAGAAAGTGAATGTGGTTTTTTCTTGGTCCTCCGATGCAATATGGATATGAAAAAACCAGAAACATAATCAAGAAAACAATAATGTGACTTACCAGCCAACCGTTCAAGCATCTGATCAATGAATGGTAAAGGAAAATGATCTTTTCTAGTTGTTTGGTTTAGTCTCCTATAATCGATGCATGCCCTCTAGCTGTTCAGTATTCGTGTGGGGATAAGTTCATTATTTTCATTTTTAACCACTGTGAGTCCAGTTTTCTTAGGGATTACTTGCACCAGACTTACCTATTGACTATCAGAGATGGGGGTATATAATGCCTGCTTGCAAGATCTTGGTCACTTCTTTTTTTACAACATCTAGAATTAATGAGTTAAGTTGCCTTTGGGGATGCCTGACGGATTTTACCATATCCTATGCATACACATGGATGGGCTAATACCATGAATATCAGCCAAGGTCCAACCGATTGTCTTCTTGTGTTTTCTGAAAATCTACAACAACTTCTCTTCCTGCTCATCTTCGAGGCTGGCTAAAACAATCACAGGTAACTTGCCACTTTCTTCTAAATATGCATATTTCAAATTTTCAAGAAATGGTTTAAGCACTATAGTCGGTGGCTGCTAAGTGGAGGGTACAACACCAGTGGCCACAACTAAGTCTACAAAATCAATTATGTTAGTAGAAGTATCAATATCAACAAAATGATTAACCTTCTAAGCAACTACGATCTCAGCTCACACAGAGCACAATTGAGTATCTGTACATAATTCACAAGTATAAGTACCACCAAAACAAGACAATGAAGGAAAATCTGTAGCAAACATATCGGGGTAAGTGCCATCAACCAAATTAGTAAGCAATTCAATTTGAAAAATAGAATGCTCTTCCATGGGGGTGTTTCATAGCATCAAAGATGTTAAATTTTACAATGCTATCACCAAATTCCATTAATAGAGTTCCAACATGTACATCAATTTTTGTTCTAGCAGTTTTCAAGAATGGTCTACCTAAGATGATAGGAGCCCTATTGGACTTATTCTCTCCATCTCCCTCCATGTCCAGAATGTAAAATTCTACAGGAAATATCAATTCATTAACTCGAACAAGTATATCCTCCACAAATCTAGCACGGTGAGCATTGCTCATGTTTTCCAATTGAATGGTAACACATGTACTTTGTAAAGGTCCAAGAGCAAGAGACTTAAAAATAGATGTAAGCATAACATTAATGGAAGCTCCTAAATCTAACATAGCATTTTCAAATTGACTATTGCATATGGTACACAAAATGGAAAAAGTTCTTGGATCTTTGCATTTCTGAGGCATGGGCTGAATGAGGGCTGAAGTATTTTGTCTCATATTTTCCCTTTCATTACCTTTTAACCTTCTCTTGTGTGTGCACAACTTATTTAGAAATTTGGCATATCTTGGGATCTGTTTAATTGCTTCAAGGAGGGGAATGTTCATTTCCACCTTCCTAAATGTATCCAAGATCTCCATGTCCTTATCTGCCTCGTCCATTTTCTTAGTCTTCACTACCCTATGAGAAAAAGGAAGTGGTATATTTTGCTAAATATCAACATTTTCATGTATCAAAGTGTCCTCCACAACCTTGTTATTTTTCACAGCAGTTTCAGGTACCTTTGGTATTTCAACAGCTTTCCCAGACCTCAATGTAATTGCACTAACATTGGGAGCATTTGGATTTACGACTGATTGTGCAGGCAATTGGTTTGTCTCCTGAGTCTGTAATTGATTAATTGAAGTGGCTAGCTGACCAATCTTTGTTTCCAAATTCTGACTGGTGGAATCTGTTCTTTGTTGAAATTGGAGATTCTGAACAGCCATTTGTTTAATGAGGTCCTCTAATGAAGGTGCATTGTTTTGTTGTTGTGGAATATTTTGCTACCGCTGCTGCCTAGGTTGCTGTTGTGCGGATGAATTCCCCCACTTAGGTTGGGATGGTTTCTCCAACCAGAATTGTACCTATTAGATGACATATCTGTTGGTATATATGACCTCGTAATAAGCGGAATATATCAAAATGTATCAGTTCTTTATGAAATTAAATCAATTTCATACACACAGCGGAAATTAAATTGTGGCATACAAGATTAGCTAGTTTTATTAGATTGATGTGAGATTAATCAAGATGCATACAAGTCAAATTATCAGATTAAACAATATTACTTATAACAGAATATGTTTAACATGCATCTAATTTTAATCACATATACAGATATATCAAGATAGTAAATCAAAGGAGATAAGGGTTAGAGAAGATTGCACCAAGGATTTATACTAGTTCAGTTGTCCACTTGACAACCTACATCCAGTCCTGCAAATCCAAACGGATTTCAGATTTTCTTCTCCAATAGAAAGAATCAATTACAGATTGTCCAGTTTCCTCCCCGAAACCTATCTATCTTAATGATCTATTTCCTATTGATCACCCTCTGATCCTTGTAGATACTCAGCAACCTATCACAGAATCAAAGTACAACTCTTTCTTGTTGAGCACTCTCACCCAAGAAAGTAGTCACCAGTTTCTAGCTGGATTTTCTCGCTTTGTTTTTGTTTCAAAGAATTATTACAAACATAATACAGAAAGAACAAAAAGTAGTCTTCAATCTTGGTCAAAATGGCTTCTCATAATTCTGAATATCAAAGATTTGTTTATGAGAATCCTTGTCTTTCAAGATCACTTTTCCAGCTATCTTTTTGATTGTTGATAATCCTCTTTTTCAATTTGATCTGAAAAAGTAATCTCATAACCAAGTGTTATTGTGTATCAAGAATATTCAATGTATATTTCAGATTGATATCATTGTTATTATCATTCATGTTATTGAAAGACAGATTGAAGACAGTTTATATAGTTTCTGAAAAACACATTAATCAATCGATTTACCAATCGATTTCGTAAAGTGATAAACCAGTCTAATCGATTTGCCAATCGATTATCGTGTGTCTTGTTTTTCTTGAATCTTGAAACTATATAACCCAATCGATTTACCAATCGATTCTTTAAACAACATTTCTCAGTGATTATGTTAAGACTGATATGAATCGATTTCGTAATCGATTGCAGATGTTATGTTCAAACTGAAACACATATCAATCGATTCCATAATCGATTTATCAAATCTTCATAATCGATTAACAAATACTTAAAATCGATTTGGTCACACGCTCAGAGTTCACTGGGTTTTCAAAAGGTTTTGTCAATCGATTTGCCAATCGATTGAGTTTAAGTCAGTGACTCAGCTATTTTGATACTAATCGACGTGCCAATCGATTTGTATGTATTTGTCTGAAAACGTTCTTACCTGGGATTTGGTTCAATCGATTTCCCAATCGATTTCGACCAAATTTAACTTGATTGAAATATTACAACACCCAATCGATTGTGTTTCAAAAAGTTCTTTCAATCGATTCGCCAATCGATTGTGTTTAAGTCAGTGACTCAGCTATTTTGATACGAATCGACGTGCCAATCGATTTGTATGTATTTGTCTGAAAACGTTCTTACCTGGGATTTGGTTCAATCGCTTTCCCAATCGATTTCGACCAAATTTAACTTGATTGAAATATTACAACATAGATTGTCCAATCGATTTGTATGTCACAGGAAAAGTTATTTTGCAAGTGATTTTTAAGTAATCGATTTGCCAATCGATTACCCTTAAAACTGGGTTTCCACTGTGACTTATCCAATCGATTTCCCAATCGATTTATTTCAATCAGGTTTACTTTGTGAATTGTATAATCGATTTGTCAATCGATTACCCTCAAAACTGGGGTGCCACTGACTTGTGCATTTTCAATTTCTAATTCAGTCAGTCGATTGCCCAATCGATTATACCAACACAAACAGTTGTGTTTCCTTACACCTTTGTTATGAAATCGATTTCCCAATCGATTTGCTTTAGTCAAAAGTCAACTTTTGTTGATTTCTTGTGTTTCAAGCAACCTGTTCCAAGTGTGTAGGATTTGATTGTTGTTCCTGAAATCTTGCTCAATTCAAATATTAGATTTATCATGTATTGTATGAACATTGTTGAATTATTAATTATGTCAAAATTAGGAATCAAAGGATCATTTGTGTATTGTATGAACATTGTTGAATTATTAATTATGTCAAAATTAGGAATCAAAGGATCATTTGTGTATTGTATGAACATTGTTGAATTATTAATTATGTCAAAATTAGGAATCAAAGGATCATTTGTGTATTGTATGAACATTGTTGAATTATTAATTATGTCAAAATTAGGAATCAAAGGATCATTTGTGTATTGTATGAACATTGTTGAATTATTAATTATGTCAAAATTAGGAATCAAAGGATCATTTGTGTATTGTATGAACATTGTTGAATTGTTAATTATGTCAAAATTAGGAATCAAAGGATCATTTGTGTATTGTATGAACATTGTTGAATTGTTAATTATGTCAAAATTAGGAATCAAAGGATCATTTGTGTATTGTATGAACATTGTTGAATTATTAATTATGTCAAAATTAGGAATCAAAGGATCAAAATCCAACAATCTCCCCCTTTTTGGCATAATTGACAATTCATACAAATTGTAACTTGAGCATTTCAAAACAACAAGCATAAATGTATTATAAACAACATTATTACTTGTTATTAAGTAACAGTGCAAAACTATCTATATCATAAGTATCAAAGTAATAACAACATGCAGACAAACATCAACAATGCAACTGTCAAGTTATAATATTTCTCCCCCTTTGTCATTTAAGTCAAAAAGGTAGAAACAATTTCTCCCCCTATGTTAAAGAACATATGCATTGGGTTTGAAACATATAACACAGTGCATCAATCAATGAAGTTTATATGTCTAAAGGCAAAATCAATCAATGCAATTAATGAGCAACTTAGATGATTAAGCCAAAAAGATATAGCATTTATAAAAATTCATCATACATCACAGAATTTAAACAAGTCAAAGCAAAACAGTATGAAACCTAAGGGTCCTAAACACCTAGTGGGGGCTGGTCCTCACTATCATCTAAGGGAGAGGTTGAGACCGCTGTATTAACCTCAGCAGGTGTCTCCTCACCGTGAGTCTCAGGGTTAACTAGGGGGTTTGGGTTAGGTTCATCCGTAGCTTGTCGACCAATCTCTGCGACGTCTTCAAATGACAGTTTGATGCCGAGGTGTGCCTGAATCTCATCCACATTTTGAACAACTGAGTTCAAGGAGGCTTGCATAGTCCTTAAACTTGCTTCTACTCTGGACTGAAATTCCAACACTTTGGCATTGTGTGCCATCTGAGCTTCAATGAATTCCAAAATTCTGTTCACAAAATCAGGAGTAGCAGATTCAGTAACTGGTGGAGGCTGAGACTGAGGTTGAGGTTGGGGCTGGACAGGGTCAATAGCTGCTTGAGGTCTTATCCATTTACCATGTAAGCGCTTCAGTTGCATCTGATTCACTATCGATTCACCAAACACCAATGTCGTTTTAGCAGATTCCTCATTTCCAAATGAGACCTTGAAGTGTTTGAGAATTTTAGTTATCAACTGTGGATAAGGCAACATCAGCTTGCTTTGAGATGCCTCTAACATGTGCCTTAGCACAATCCAACACCAGCTCATCCTTAACTCTTTGGATAAGCCCCACAACAGTATGATGTCCAACTTCTGGACTACTGCGTGATTTCCCAATCGTGGAACCAGCATACGCGTCAAAGCATACATCAACATCCTCTGTTGAACCTTCATCTGACCAATGGGCAGTGAAATCGATTCAACAAACTCATCGACCATCAGGTCTTTAACTGCGGTATGCCTATCAAGGGTTTCTTCCCAACCTTCATCGGCAGTGTCGGCTTCTGTGCTGCCATCAATAGATTTGCCGTAGAAAGGCAATCCAGATAAAGTTGAGAAATCATCAAAAGTCATTGTAATTCTTTTTCCCTTAACTGAAGCAGTAAAACCTTCTTCAGTCATCTTGAATGTAGAATAAAACTCCCTGATCAGCCTTGGATAGCTGTCGAGTCTAGAAGACAGAAAACCTTCCAATCCATGAAACCTGTGGTGGTTCTGAAAAGTAAATTCCACAACATCAAAATATTCAAAATCCATGGTTCTAGCTTCATGAATTTTCCTTTTGGCGAAGTCTGTAGACAAAGATGGTTGTACCTCCTTTTCCTTAGGTGCAGAGACCTTCTTAGGAGGTGGAGAAGAAGTAGGCTGCTTCTTCCTTTTCTGAGTAATTACTTTCATGGCATCAGCCATGAGCTTTTCAGTAGGAGGCTCTTTGCGTTTCTTCGACTTTTCTTGGATTGGGGCAGGAGCTTTTCCTTTATCTTTTGCAAGTATTTTGTGAGTTGGGATGGGTACTCTTTTTGTCAAAGTTGGAGGTGGTGATGGTGTTTCACTGGTGGAAGAGGATGACGGAGATGGAGTGCGTGCTTGAGTTTATTTTACACGGGCCATATCAACAATGTTGTGTAGATTCGAAGTAGGAGGAGTGTAGAATGCAGATTCAAACAAATGCAGAGACAGAAGAATGAAGAACACAAGAGAAAAGCTGAGAAAATCTGGAAAACAAAGTGCAGAAATCGATTTAGAACTGTTCCTTTTATACTCTTGACCTAGTAAATCGATTTCCCAATCGATTAGGTTACCGTTGCTGGGAATCCTCAATCGATTGAGTAATGATGAAGTGCCAACGGCTAGTAAATCTGAGTAACGGTCATATTTCAAATCGATGTTCAAATCGAATTCATGTTTTACTTAATCGATTCCCAAATCGATTGTCTTAAGGTTGAACACTTAGCTAATCGATTTCCAAATCGATGCTCGTGAAGGTTTAAAAAAAAATTTCTGAAATTTTGAATCCTGGGCTAACGTAATCGATTCCCAAATCGATTTTGTAAACCTTTTACCATGCTGGTAATCGATTTCCAAATCGATGTAACTGGAAAACATTACTGAAAAGTACCAGAATCATCAAAAACTTACACTTCACTAGGATCAATGATCCCTAGTTTCATCCTTATGTTCAAAAAACTTTCTTTTGGCAATGCTTTTGTGAAGATATCAGCTAATTGTTCTGTAGTGTTCACATACTCAAGTTTGATAACTCCATTCTTCAATGTGTTTTGTCCTTGAGTGCATTACTGGGTTCTTGGTTATGCTGATAGCACTTGTGTTATCACACATGATCGGCACTGTTCCCAAATCGACACCGAAGTCCATTAAATGCTGTTTCATCCACAAGATTTGAGCACAACAGCTCCCAGCTGCTATGTATTCAGCTTCTGCAGTAGACAATGCAATACTTGTTTGCTTCTTACTGAACCAAGACACTAGAGAATTACCAAGCAAATGACATGTTCCTGAAGTACTCTTTCTGTCAAGTTTACAACCAGCAAAGTCTGAGTCTGAATAACCAACCAAAGTACATGTTGAACCTTTTGGATACCACAAACCAAGACTTTTAGTACCTACCAAGTATCTGAAAATTCTCTTTACTGCACTGAGGTGAGATTCCTTCGGATTCGATTGATACCTTGCACACATACAAACACTGAACATAATATCTGGTCGGCTTGCTGTAAGGTAGAGCAGAGATCCAATCATACCACGAAATCTAGTGACATCTACAGGCTTACCCTTCTCATCTCGGTCTAAGAAATTTCCTTGACTCATGGGTGTATCAATGGACTTAAGTTTATCAAAGTTAAATTTCTTTATCAAATCAGAACAATATTTGGATTGACTAATGAAAATGCCTTGCTTGCTTTGGTTAATTTGAAATCCCAAGAAATATGACAGTTCACCCATCATTGACATTTCAAATTTACCTTTCATTAAATTTTCAAATTCTTTGCAAAGTTTATCATTTGTTGATCCAAATATTATGTCATCAACATAAATTTGGACCAGCAAGATGTCATTTTCAGTAGTTTTTGTAAAGAGTGTCTTATCAACATTTCCTCTAGAAAAATTTTGTTGAATGAGGAAAGTGCTGAGTTTCTCATACCAAGCTCTTGGAGCTTGTTTCAACCCATAGAGGGCCTTTGAGAGTTTATACACATGGTTAGGAAAATCTGGATTTTCAAAACCTGGTGTTTGACTCACAAAAACTTCCTCTTGGAGGTCTCCATTGAGAAAGGCACTCTTCACATCCATTTGATATAGATTGAAGTCCATGATACATGCATAAGCCAATAAAATTCTTATGGCTTCTAGTCTAGCTACTGGGGCATAGGTCTCATCAAAGTCTATTCCCTCCTCTTGACTATAACCCTTTGCAACTAATCTGGCTTTATTCCTAGTTATCACACCATTCTCATCTAACTTATTTCTGAACACCCACCTAGTTCCTATAACATGCTTACCCTCTGGCCTAGGTACCAAGTTCCACACCTTGTTTCTCTCAAACTGGTTTAACTCCTCTTGCATAGCAAGTATCCACTCACTATCTAAAAGGGCTTCCTTAATGTTCTTAGGTTCAATCTGAGATACAAAGGCTGTAAAGTTACAAAACTGACTAAGGCTTCTCCTAGTTGCAACACCTTTAGAGATATCGCCTATAATGTTGTCTAAAGGGTGGTTTCGGTTGAACTTCCATTCCTTAGGCAACTCACAGGTTTCTATAGGTTCTACAGGGTCTGCACTAGTTGGAGGGTCAGCTATAGGTTGTTCTAGTGGTTCAGATTCTACAACATCGTCCAAAATTTCAATAACCTTAGAAGGAGTTTTGTTCAAGTTTTCTGTAAAAGATTCATCAAACTTTACATGAACTGACTCTTCTATGGTTTTTGTTCTTTTGTTGTAGATTCTATAGGCCTTACTAGTTTGGGAATATCCTAAAAAGATACCTTCATCTGCCTTAGGGTCAAACTTTCCTAGGTGTTCTTTGCCATTGTTCAAAACAAAGCACTTACAACCAAAGATTCTAAAGTAGGACAGGTTTGGTTTTCTACCCTTGTAAAGCTCATAGGGTGTTTTCCTAAGCAGGGGCCTAATGAGAACTCTATTCACAACATGGGTGGCTGTACTAATTGCATCTGCCCAAAAGTACTTAGGTAGGTTGGAGTCCTTAAGCATGGTCCTAGCTAACTCTTCTAGGGATCTATTTTTCCTCTCCACTACCCCATTCTGCTGTGGTGTCCTAGGGGCTGAATAGATGTGGTTGATTCCATTTGATTCACAATAATTTTGAAAAAGATCATTTTGGAATTCACCTCCATGATCACTTTTTATTGAAACAATTTTCAAATCATTCTCATTTTGTACTAAAGCAGCAAACTTTTTGAAAACAGAGAATGTATCACTTTTATGAGCTAAAAAGTAAGTCCATGTGAATCTAGAATAATCATCAACCAGCACATATCCATACAGGTTTCCACCTAAACTCTTAACTTGGGCAGGTCCGAAAAGGTCCATGTGAACTAGTTGTAAAACTCTATTTGTTCTAACCAAGTCTATAGAGGGAAATGGAGTCTTAACCAGTTTACTTTTCTCACATGCATCACACAGTCTATCTTTAGAGAACTTCCTATTTGGTAGACCTAAGACTAACTGTTTGCTGACAAGTTTATTCAAATGATTTATGTGTATATGAGCAATTCTTTTATGCCAAAGCCATGTTTCATCTGAGTTGGATAACAAGCAGCATACAGCACTAGGTACAGAATTGAAATCCAACATGTAAATGTTGTTGATTCTGTCCCCAATTAGCTTTATGTGTTTGTCATCTTTATGCTCAATAATGCAAGATTGTGATGAAAAACTTACTTGAAAACCTTTGTCACATAGCTGGCTTATACTCAGTAAGTTGTGCTTTAATCCTTCAACATATAGCACATTTTTGATTACTGCAGTTGATTCATCGCCTACATCACCAATTCCAATGATTTTTCCTCTGTTGTTATCACCATATTTGACAAAGCCTCCTTCCTTTAATGTCAGGTTCAGGAATTTGGATTTGTCACCAGTCATGTGCTTTGAGCATCCGCTATCTAGATACCATGAGTGTTTCGTGGATGTCAAGCACACCTGCAATACAAAATCAGAATTTTGTTTTAGGTCCCCAATTTAAATTGGGTCCTGGTTGGTTAGTGTCAAACACAGATTTCTTTTCTATCCAAACTAGCTTCCATCCTTGATTGGCTAATTTTTTAAATTTGCAATTAGACACAAAATGTCCCTTTCTGCAACAGAAATGACATCTGCCATCAAAGGATGAATGTTTATTTGGTTTAGTAAAGATGTCATACATACTCTTAGCAATAGCAGATTTTTGACCATGTTTGACATTTCTGGTTTGCATATAACCAATACCAGATCTGTTTTTATTTTTTCTTTTGACATGCATATTTGGTGTATATCCTAAACCAGATTTTTCATGAACATGTCTTTGATTGCTAAGTATGACATTTAGCTTATCTTTACTATTTGCAAAATTTAATAAATCAGATTTTAATGATGCAACAGTATTTTCAAGTTCAATGCACTTTGCAGATTTTTCTTGTGAATCCTTTTTCAGTTGTTCACATAAATTTTCAATTTCTTTATGCTCAACATTCATTTGTTCAAGCATTTTCTTTGTGCTTAACAACTGTTTTATGGATTTCACATAGTCATCATGCAGTTCATTGAAAGCTTCTTGTAGCTCATCATATGTTGGATTAGATTGTGAACTAACCTCATTTTCTGATTCTGAATTTGTATCTGCCATGAGACACAAGTTGACTTCTTCTTCATCAGAAGATGCAGAGGATTCATCGTTATCATTCCATGCAATATAAGCTTTTCTGGTTTTGGTGACTGGTTCCTTGCCTTTTGATTTTGTAGCTCTATTCTTGTTTTGCAATTTGTAGCATTCTGACTTTATGTGACCAGTTTTACCACATTCATAGCATGTAATGGTCTTGTTGTCAGTAGTCTTGGAGCTAGATGGTTTTCTGAATTTGTTGTCTTTCTTCTTCAGAAACTTCTTGAATTTCTTGACAAGCAACCCGATTTCCGGCTCTTCAGATTCACTACTGGATTGATCTGAGCAGCTATCTGATTCAGTTTTCGATTGCTGGGCTTGAACCTTCAGGGATAGTCCTTTCTTTTTGCGGCTTTCCATCTCTGATTCGTCCAGTCGATGTAATTCCATTTCGTGTTCTCTTAGTTTACCAAACAAAGTTGCAGTCGTCATCTTTGCTAGATCTTTAGATTCTGCTATGGCTGTTATCTTTGGCTGCCATTCTCTGGTTAGACATCTCATTATTTTTCCAATCTGTTGTTCGTTATCCACTTGCTTTCCCAATGCATGAAGATTATTCACAATGTGTGTGAATCTGGTTTGCAGATCACTGATGGATTCGTCCCTTTTCATGCTGAATAATTCATATTCGTGCATCAGTGTGTTTACGCGAGCTCTCTTCACGTCTGTGGTTCCTTCATGTGTTTCTTGAAGAATGTCCCACATTTCTTTTGCTGACTTGCAGTTTGACACTCTAAAAAATTCTTCTGCACAAAGAGCAGATGTTATAATGTTCTTAGCCTTTGCATTATAACCTACCTTTTTCTTGTCATCATCTGACCAGTCGGCTCTAGGCTTGAGAATCATTGAGTCATTCGTTCCTGCAATCTTGGGAATATATGGACCGTTTTCAACAGCGTCAAGGATGTCTATGCCACTGGCTTCCAAGAAGATTAGCATCCTGTGCTTCCAGTACATATAAGCTGTTCCGTTGAAAGCTGGAGGTCTTGCTAACGATGCGCCTTCTCCCAGAAAATCGTTTGAGGCCATAGTGCTTTTATGAGTATTACCTCTCGAAAAGTTAGGCTCTGAGGCCAATTGTTGGTATATATGACCTCGTAATAAGCGGAATATATCAGAATGTATCAGTTCTTTATGAAATTAAATCAATTTCATACACACAGCGGAAATTAAATTGTGGCATACAAGATTAGCAAGTTTTATTAGATTGATATGAGATTAATCAAGATGCATACAAGTCAAATTATCAGATTAAACAATATTACTTATAACAAAATATGTTTAACATGCATCTAATTTTAATCACATATACAGATATATCAAGATAGTAAATCAAAGGAGATAAGGGTTAGAGAAGATTGCACCAAGGATTTATACTGGTTCAGTTGTCCACTTGACAACCTACATCCAGTCCTGCAAATCCAAACGGATTTCAGATTTTCTTCTCCAATAGAAAGAATCAATTACAGATTGTCCAGTTTCCTCCCCGAAACCTATCTATCTTAATGATCTCTTTCCTATTGATCACCCTCTGATCCTTGTAGATACTCAGCAACCTATCACAGAATCAAAGTACAACTCTTTCTTGTTGAGCACTCTCACCCAAGAAAGTAGTCACCAGTTTCTAGCTGGATTTTCTCGCTTTGTTTTTGTTTCAAAGAATTATTACAAACATAATACAGAAAGAACAAAAAGTAGTCTTCAATCTTGGTCAAAATGGCTTCTCATAATTCTGAATATCAAAGATTTTTTTTAGAGAATCCTTGTCTTTCAAGATCAATTTTCAGCTATCTTTTTGATTGTTGATAATCCTCTTTTTCTATTTGATCTGAAAAAGTAATCTCATAACCAAGTGTTATTGTGTATCAAGAATATTCAATGTATATTTCAGATTGATATCATTGTTGTTCATTCATGTTATTGAAAGACAGATTGAAGACAGTTTATATAGTTTCTGAAAAACACATTAATCAATCGATTTTCCAATCGATTGAGTTTAAGTCAGTGACTCAGCTATTTTGATACGAATCGACGTGCCAATCGATTTGTATGTCACAGGAAAAGTTATTTTGCAAGTGATTTTTAAGTAATCGATTTGCCAATCGATTGAGTTTAAGTCAGTGACTCAGCTATTTTGATACGAATCGACGTGCCAATCGATTTGTATGTCACAGGAAAAGTTATTTTGCAAGTGATTTTTAAGTAATCGATTTGCCAATCGATTGAGTTTAAGTCAGTGACTCAGCTATTTTGATACGAATCGACGTGCCAATCGATTTGTATGTCACAGGAAAAGTTATTTTGCAAGTGATTTTTAAGTAATCGATTTGCCAATCGATTGAGTTTAAGTCAGTGACTCAGCTATTTTGATACGAATCGACGTGCCAATCGATTTGTATGTCACAGGAAAAGTTATTTTGCAAGTGATTTTTAAGTAATCGATTTGCCAATCGATTGAGTTTAAGTCAGTGACTCAGCTATTTTGATACGAATCGACGTGCCAATCGATTTGTATGTCACAGGAAAAGTTATTTTGCAAGTGATTTTTAAGTAATCGATTTGCCAATCGATTGAGTTTAAGTCAGTGACTCAGCTATTTTGATACGAATCGACGTGCCAATCGATTTGTATGTATTTGTCTGAAAACGTTCTTACCTGGGATTTGGTTCAATCGCTTTCCCAATCGATTTGCTTTAGTCAAAAGTCAAATTTTGTTGATTTCTTGTGTTTCAAGCAACCTGTTCCAAGTGTGTAGGATTTGATTGTTGTTCCTGAAATCTTGCTCAATTCAAATATTAGATTTATCATGTATTGTATGAACATTGTTGAATTATTAATTATGTCAAAATTAGGAATCAAAGGATCAAAATCCAACAATATCATAGTTGGCTTGAGGATTGTATATATTTGTTGCATATGCTTGAGGAGTATCATCAATTGAATCTTTTTGCAATGTAGGACATGAATCAGTAGGATGCTCTAGAGAAGTGAAAATACCACAAACCACTGCTTGGGCTTTACCTATTGCTATTTTTTTTTTTACTAAAGACGTAAGCTCATTAAGTTTGCTTTCTAGATTCTTGTGGGAAGAAGCTTGAATTTCATTCACTCCCCTTATCAACACTTCTGAATTGCTTCTAGTTGAAAATTGTTGAGAATTAATGGACATGTTCTCAATCAAAGCTTTTGCTGCTTCTGAGGTCTTATCGACAAGTGCTCTCCGAATAGCAACATCCAAAATGCTTCTATCCATAGGTAGCAAGCCTTCATAAAAATACTAGATGAGCAATTGTTCAGAAATCTGGTGATGAAGACAGTTAGACACTAATTTCTTGAATCTCTCCCAATACTCGTGTAATGATTCCATGTCAATCTGCCTAATGCCACATATTTCTTTTCTGATTGAACCAACTCTTGAGGCAAGGAATAGTTTTTCTAGAATCAACTTTTTCAAATCATTCCAAATTGTAATAGAAGCTGGCTAAAGGTAGTACAACTAGTCCTTGGCAGAATCTTTAAGTGAGAATGGGAAGGCTCTCAACTTGATATGGTCTTTTGTGACTCCTTGAGGCTTTATGGAAGAACTCCTTCAAGTTTTTGTGGGGATCCTCACCTGCAAGACCATTAAACTTTGGAAGAAAGTGTGTTAAACCAGATTTAAGTTCAAATGGTACATTAACTTTAGGATCCTCACCTAGTCATGCATCATGATAATATAACAATGCAATGTAAAACTACAATTATGAACATTCCAACATTGTCTCTATCGCTAAAATTAAAGTGAAAATATAAAACCATATCAAATAAAATAAAATAAAATTAAAAATAGCACAAAAATTACTAAAAATCAAATAAAGATAACGCAAATTTTATTGTGATTATGAAAAATTCAAAAAATTCAAAAAAGGGTCTAAACGAAGGAATTTTTGTGTGAATGTCTGGCGAAATTTTAGGGCAATCCGAGACAATCGTCTGAAAATCGGGTTTTATGACTAGCAATGTGCCTACAAGCTAGCAACAAGCCTATCCGACCTGTAGAGCAACAAAACAAGAAAAAAATAATAATTATTAAGATAGTTAGAAATACTCTAAAATTGGTTAATATTGTTATTAGAGAGACCCCAACAACGGCGCCACTGTGATTCGTTATCGAACACAGGTCAAATACAATTGATAAAATGTAGATAGAGGTAATAATAATAACTCAAGTCGTTTCGCAAGGACTTATGATATCATAATACTAACCAAATTGAAAGTTGAAATTAGAAAGGTTTTTTTTAGATTTTTGTTTGAACAGATGAGAAAAACAATTAATCTACTGATTCGAGTTTCAGACCTATCACATATTCTATCAATGAATTTTATTTCTAATTCGTGATTCTATTCCTATTTGACTATAGAATTGATCAAACAAGCATAATCAACCCTATGTCAATTCGGTTTCTTTGATTGGATTAAGCATCACAATCATCGATATATTACAATTAACGATCAAGCGTCACAAAATTATAATTCAATTAAATTGGAAACCGAAACCAAATTATGTCAAATGAATTTAATTGATCCTATTGAAATTCAATTTAAGCAATCAAAATATAATATAATCAAATAAACAGAAATAGAATCATGAAGCAAAATTGACAGTGTAACCTGAATCTCAATGTGTTGATGAAACTCTGAACTCATAGATTAGTCTTATGATATTAGCCTTCCATGAAATTAAAATAAAAAGTGTTTATATCTTTACTGAATCTGAATCCAAATAATCCAATGTCTAAGAAAGGAAAGAAACTTCCAATATACAGTACTCGATTTTGTGCTTTAAAAACTAGTGGACCACTATTTAAAATTATTATAAAAGTTCAGATTACTAAATATACAATTTAGGCCCAGTAAAGTTCTGCATTTGGCTTTTATTTCAATACAAATGTTGTAGCTCTTATTTTTAGCTTTACAACGCCTGCTCGTATGCGTCAATCCGATATCCAGAGCTCACGTTATGGCCTATAGAGCAAGCAAGGGTCAAAATACAAAATAAAATTATAATTCAATTTTGACTCAAAATTTAGAAACAAGCTAAAAAACTATTCTAAGCTATTAAGAACTTTTAAAATATCAAAATAAAAAGATAGAAACATGTGCCCAAATGCTATGATCAATTTCCTCCTGCCTTAAATGTAAGCATCTTTAAGTCATTAAAAATTGATGTAATTTGAATCAAATAAATATATGAATATTTTTCCACTAAAATTTATTTATATTTAAGGCTAGAGCAAGTACTTTTTGTTGGAACACAATTGATAAAGAATAGAAAAACGGAAAGTGTATTAAATTGGATTGAATTGAATCCTTTTATACAGTTTCTTGTTGTGCAAGAAAAGTGCTCAACTTTACAAAATTATCAAACACTTTGAATAGTTGCACTTCAACTAACTAACTTTCTTAACAAACTCTTACCATCCTATTACAATCATTTTGAATTAACCATAACTAACACTATTCCTAATTCAAATTAAGGTAGTGTTACTCCAAACTTGTTCCTCATATCTGAGAATTTCACCTTCTTCAAGCAGTTTGTGAGGATGTCAGCCTTTTGATCCTTGGTGCTGCAATGTTCCAATTTTATTTTTCCTTTTGTAACTTAATCCCTTGAGAAGTGGTATCTAGTTTTTATGTGCTTGCTTCTTCCATGAACACTTGGGTGTTTTGCTAGGTCTATGGCTGATTTATTATCAATCTTCATCTTCACAAACCTCATTGCCTCTTAGTCCCAACTTTGTCATTAATTCAACCAACCATATAGCTTGGCAAGCTCCCATTGATGCCGCTACATATTCAGCTTCACAAGTAGACAATGCTACTATGCTTTGTTTCCTTGAACACCATAAGATTGGTGACTCATTTATCATGAAAACAAAGCCAGATGTGTTATTCCTATCATCTTTATCTCCACCACAATCTGCATCAGTAAACCCAATCAGACCGGCTTCATTTCCAACTTGCTTCTTAGCATAGTGTAGTCCCAACTCACTTGTTTCCTTGATGTACCTCAAAATTCTTTCAGTTTCCAAATATTGAGATGTTATAGGCTTTTCCATGTACCTATTAACTAGTCCAACACTATGAGCTATGTTTGGTCGTGTGTTGCACAAATACCTCAATGATCCTACCAATTGCTTGAATGTTGTAGAATCAACCAACTCGTCGTTGCTTTCTTTTGATAAGACCTGACATGCTTCTATTGGAGTATCAGTCCCATTACTGTCTTGCATCTTGAATCTCCTTAGTACATCATTAGCATACTAGTTTTGGTGCTTAAAAATTCCATTTTATTTGATTACAAACTCAATACCAAGGAAGTATTATAGCATGCTTAGATCAGTCATCTCAAATTCCTTCTCCATTTTGATTTTGAATTCATGAATCTCTACTTCGTTGTTGCCAGTCAGCAATAAATCATCTACATATAGGCATATCAGCAGTGCAGGTGTTGTTGCTCTCTTTGTAACATACACTCCATGCTTATTGACACATTTTTCAAATTACTACTCAATGAGGAATCTATCAATCCTCTTGTTCCAGGCCCTGGGAGCTTGCTTCAAGCCATATAATGCTTTTTTCAACATGTACACTTTATCTTCTCTTCCTTTTTTTTCTCATAACTTGGTGGTTGGCTCACATAAATCTCTTCTTCTAGTGGTTCATTAAGAAATGTTGATTTGACATCCAGTTGATGCATGGACCAACCTTTGTAACTAGCCATTGACACTACCATCCTCATTATTTAATCGTGGCCACTGGTGCAAATACTTCCTCAAAGTCCAGACCAGGGCTTTGCAAGAATCCCTTTGCTACAAGTCTGGCCTTGTACCTTACAATTTGTCCATCAGGCTTTAGTTTTATTTTGTAGACCCATTTCACATCAATTGGTTTCAGGTGTACTTGCAGGGTCATCAGCTCCCAGGTTTGGTTATTTTCTATACTTTTGAGCTCTTCCTCCATTGATTGTCTCTATCTAGGATCACTTAAAGCCTTATCATCACTGAATGGCTCTGATTCAGCCAACAAGGAAAAATAAATCAATTATCCATCTGCATTGATGGATGAGTCAGATGTTACTTCATATGGCTACAATATGACTGAGGGATGACTAGTTCATTTAGATCTCCTCATAGGTTCAGGAGCAGGTTGACTAGCTCTCATCCAATTCCACTATAATTGCCTTGCTGACTGGCCAGACTGGACTACCTGGTCTGCCTTACTAGAGTTGGCTTCACTCCAGTCCCATCCTCTTGATTCATCCAATAGTATATCCCTGCTTGTTATCACCTCGTTCTTGTTTGGATCATACAGATTGTAGGCTTCGGTTGATTCATAGCCCAACAATACCATATATTCATCTATGTCATCTAGTTTTTGTGTGTTTTGAGTTGGCACATGTCTAAAGCATAGTGAGCCAAACACCCTGAAGTGACTCACACTAGTTCTCCTCCCTATTCAGGCTTCTTCTGGTGTGTTATTGCCAAGCCTTTTAGTTAGGAAAATGTTTAAGATGTAGACTGCTGTTGAGGCTGCTTCTCCCTAAAACTTGTGAAGCATTTTTTTTTTCTTTTAGCATGCTCCTGTCCATGTTCATAATTGTTCTATTTCTTCTTTCAGCAATCCCATTATGTTGTGGAGTGTATGGTGCAGTCACTTCATGTAACACTCCTTCCTTTTCGGATAATTTATGAAACTCGTGGGAATTGTATTCCTGTCCTCCGTATGTTCTTGTTATCTTCTTCTTACATTCACTTTGATTTTCAGCCATCACTTCGAATCTTTTAAACACATCAAACACCTCAACTTCTTTTTCTTTTGATTAGATACATCCATATTTTTCTTGTGAAATCATCAATGAATAACACAAAATAATTCTTACCTCCTATTGACATCTCTTCAATTAGACCACAAACATTAGAGAAAATTACCTCCATCATTCTAAATGATCTAGTTGGCAGTTCTGTTTTGAATTTTTTCCTATGTTGTTTGGCCTGGCAGCATTCTTCATATATTTCTTGTGGCATCTAAATGTTAGGAATTCCTAGCACCATGCTTCTACCCTGCAACATTTGAATGCTCCTAAAATTCTGGTGTCCATACCTTTGGTTCCACAGCCAACTCTAAAATTTCTGGTTTTAGCAACCAAGCATTGGTTTTCATTTATCTGGATCTCAATCTTGAAGGTCCTGTTTTTAGACAGTGGTGCCTTCAAGACAAACCTCTTGGCACTACCAAATATCTTCATTTGTCCATTCTCCATATTCATAGAGTATCCCTTTTCCAACAATTGTCCAAGACTTAACAGATTGTTCTTCATATTTGGCACATATAATACATCATAAATAAAGGATTACTTACCATCTTTTCTTTGAATTAAAACCCTGCCAACTCCTTCAACTAACACTGAGCTATTGTCTGCAAATCTAATATCCCTCTTTACCTTCCCATCAATGCTCACAAACCATTATTTGTGGCCAGTCATATGGTTTGGGCAACCTATGTCAAGGTACCATAAACCTGGGCAATCATCTTCTATGTTGGTGGCATCCATCAGCAACACTTAATCAGAGTCAAAATTGTCAGTTTATGCCAATTGAACCTCATCATCTTTTCTTTTTACTTTCTTTGATTTGCATTCATCAGCAAAGTGACCCCACTTTTAATAATTGTAACATTGAATCCCCTTCTTGTTGAATTTCTTCTTGCCCTTATCAGTGTTGTTACTGCTATTGTTGTTCTGATTCTTGGAAGATTCTACAACTTCACTTTCATCAATATTTGGCTTCTTGTGCCATTTTGATTTCCCCTTTTCTTTCTTGTATTTCCCTCCATCTTGATATGATTTTTTGCTAATTCGAGCCTGCATGGCATGTGTTCGTGTATGAGTCTTATTTCTTTCTTTGATTCTCAATTCATGAGCTTCAAGTTAACTTTGTAGGTCTTCCAATTTCATTGTATTAAGATCCTTTGATTCTTCAATTGCAACCATTATATGGTCGTATCTTTCTGTTAATGTTCTCATAATTTTTTCAACCATCACCAGTTCAATTATCACTTCTCCATTTGCTTTCATTTAATTGGTAACTCCCTACACTCGATTGAAAAAATCAGCAACATATTCATTCTCTTCCATTTGCAGCAACTCAGACTTTCTTCTTAATATTTGAAGTTTGATCTTCTTGGTCTTTTCACCCCATGTGTAATATTTCACCAAGATATCTCATGTCTCTTTTGATGTAGATACCTTTGAGATCCTTTCAAAATTGTTTGCATCTACACTTTGTTGGATGTAAAACAAAGCCTTGCAATACCTTTTCTTGCAATCTTTGAAGGCTACTTGCTGCCTTTTTGTTGGATTCGTTCCAAGTTGTTCATAGCCATCTTGCACAATTTCAAACACTTCTTGATCTCCCAATTATGACCTCATTGATGCAGACCATCTTTCTCAATTGTTTCCATCAAATATTGGTAGGTTAGATGAAAGACTCCCAGCTCCATTCATGATTCGTTTCTTTCAGTCATACTTGTATTTCTCAATTTTAAGATCCTCACACTTACACTCGTGTTTCCCAAGACTTAAAACTCAAGTTCTTGATGCCAATTGTTGGAACACAATTTAGAAAGAATAGGAAAACTGAAAGTGTATTGAATTGGATTGAATTGAATTCTTTTATACAGTTGCTTGTTGTGCAAGGAAATGGTCCTAACTTTCTTAACAAACTTTTAACCATCCTAACTGAATTACCATCTTATTAAAATCATTTTGAATTAACCATAACTAACAGTTTCCATAAGATTCCTACACTGATTCTCTGACAATGACTATTGTTTTTTTGGAAGTTTACTTAGCACATACGAAAGAAAACTTATTTATGTTTTAAGTTTTTTTTAGTGCATTTAATAACTAATTGGTTATACAATAGTAGTTTATTGTACCGTGGCATTCACCATCCGGCTCGAGCACGAATCAAACCAGTGGAATGCGTCCATAGAAAAATTTCAGTGATTAGAAAGTTTTCTTGAATATAAATTCTTATTGAATTACTTTTTTTTTCTGTTTTTTTTTTAATTTATATATTATATCTTATATTGAAATTTATATATTAAAATATTATATATTTTTCTTATCTTTAGGTATTTACAAGGCGACAATGTGAAAACATTTTACATATTCTCGAATGTGTGTTTGTCAACTCATATATAATAATTACTCAAATATACTCGCTTGAAAAAAATACTCTACAAACAAAATGAATAAATTATATTATTTTTAAAATTTTTAAAATTTTATTCACAATACTACTGATATGATAAAGTATGTATATCCCGCGCAACGCGCGGGTTATATTTTAGTTTAATAGAATTGGAAGAATCTGATTTTTATAATATACTACCTTCAGCTCTACTACCTGATCTTGAGCAGAATTTCAAAGATAGATTCTTGTAGTTTTTTTAAACATAGATTCTTGTAGTGTATACTACTTAAAAAAGTTGAAATACTAAAGGATACTAGAGACATAAAAATAAAATTTGTTATCAATTTTGACTGTGCTAACACTTAGCGACGAAATACTCAAACAATAAAATATTTGGTTAGTGTTGAAATTTATACTGATGTGCATAATATATTCATCATTGATGCAACCTTTATTTTCAGGTAAAGGATTTTAATATTGCAAAATCTGAGGCTGATATTAGCTATTATGCTGGTTATGTTGGTAAGATTATTTTTAATATTAACACTTCATATAAAGTATATAAACTATCATAGTTATAAGATATCCATTGATGATGATTGAAAATGTTGTAGGATCTTCATTCATGTTAGGCAGAACTTTGACATCTGTATTGTGGGGAATAGTTTCTGATCGCTATGGTCGAAAACCTGTTATGATTATTGGTACTATCACAGTGTAAGTATATCTGCCAATAAATTTGAATGATTTCTTTAAGATATATCAATAATGTGTGGTTTTCTAATGCTAACTTGATTTCAGTGTCATTTTCAACACACTATTTGGCCTTAGTACAAGTTTTTGGATGGCTGTTATCACAAGATTTCTTCTAGGTTGTTTAAATGGTGCAATTGGACCAGTGAAGGTACTAGTTTTTAACACCTAAAAATTAGAACATGGTTTTAAATTCTGATTGTGGTTACGCTGCAAATCTTTATATTGCAGTAAAATACAAACAAATACAGCTAAAAATATCTAAATGCGTTATATTATTTAATGTTTCATCCATGACACTAGGACTTTTGAATGTGGACACCTGGATTATACATAGTTGCTTGTAGTTGACAAACTCCTCTATTTAACAGGCCTATGCTACTGAACTTTTTCGAGAAGAACATCAAGCTCTAGGACTCTCTACCGTAAGTCTCACCAATTCTTATATCCTATCACTGTTTTAGAAATCGATCGACAATTGTAACTGTGGTCACAACGTCTGTATTTTTTATGTCTCTACGACTGCGTTATACTTTCAAGTGCAATTGTGACTACCTAAGTTGTATTTGACGGCAATTTAAAACTTTGTCCACTTTGAGTTTTCAATACTGAATTTAATCATAATAATTGTAAGTGTGATAATGTTTTAGGTTAGTGCAGCTTGGGGCACAGGTTTAATCATTGGTCCAGCATTGGGAGGCTATTTGGCACAGGTACTATTTTTATTCTTTGCCTTATGAAGTATAAAATACATTTTGCTAAAAGCCTTATATTTTGTACATGTACTCATATAAGATCACTATATATGTGTTGAATGTTGATAGTGGCAAAAATTCATGTACAAATTTGTCATTTATTTCTCTAATTCTTGGGAAATTTCTTCTTGCAGCCAGTGGAAAAATATCCAAATATATTTCCAAAGGATTCCTTTTGGGATAAGTAAGGAACGCTTTTCTACTTTTTAAAACAAAAAATGAAAACGGAAAATGTTCTATCAGTTGATCCTTTATCGATATGTGGATTAATCATTTTCAGGTTTCCTTACTTCTTGCCCTGCTTTATAATATCAGGACTTGCATTTCTAGTAGTTATTGGTTGTATATGGATTCCGGTATGTATATTTGGTCTTCTTTATGTTTTATGGTTTTTATTTGTTAAAAATTTATGATGAAATTTCATAATGTAAAATCATGTTTGTATGATGTTTCTTACTCAATTCTTTAAACTACACGCAGGAAACACTGCACAATCACAATGGTAGCAACGAGTCCAAAGATGATGCTGAAACTTTAGAAAACGGAAGCAACATGGTTGACAAAGAAAAGACAGTCCAAAAGAATGAAAACCTCTTCATGAATTGGCCCTTCATGTCATCTATCATTGTTTATTGTGTTTTCTCACTTCATGATATTGCTTATCAAGAGGTATATTTCTAATTAATGAGCTTAAAATGCATATGTAGCATGAGTACTTGTAGAATTGTTAAGTTCCTATATCAGGTACGTGTACTAATGGTATAGGTACATGTGCGGTACTCGTGGATATTTCATTTTGTCTCATTAATCTATTGGGAGTAAAACTTGTGATTTTCTCATTATATTAACATATTGATATATAATGAAATAATATCATTTGTGTATTTGAGTTTCTTTGTTATAACCGAATAGTTTTTTGACTTTTAAAATTTTCACTGTGATGTGAATTGAAAATTTTAACTCTTTTAATTAATTTAAAAAAATAAAAAAGTAAAACTCATGTTTTTTCTTGATATACACATTCCTTGATTCATGCTTCTTTTACTTGCTTTCTGTAGGTTTTCTCTTTGTGGGCTGTCAGTCCTTCAAGATTAGGTGGTTTGAGCTTCACAACTGATGATGTTGGTAATGTTCTTTCAATTTCAGGTGCATCTTTGGATCCCTTAATTTAATTTAACATTTGTTTTGAGGATGAATTCATTGATCAAGAATTTATTCTGAAATGTGGCTTTTTTAATATATTTTGATGTTAAATGCCATATATTATATACTAACTTCTGAAATTGTCAGGTCTAGCACTTGTCATCTACCAACTTACCCTATACCAATATATTGAAAAAGTTTTTGGACCTGTTGGCATTGCCCGAATCACAGGGGTTAGTTTCATCTAATTCTAGCAAATGTTGAAATTCTGCAATTCATTGAGTATTATATGAAATGTGTTCTTATACTATGATTCTATATGCAGTTTTTCTCCATACCACTTTTGCAAAGTTACCCCTTCATAGCTATGTTGTCCGGCATAACTTTATACATTGTCATTAGTATTGCTTCCATAATGAGGAATATTATTGCTGTAAGTGTCCCTTCTTTATTTATTTAACCATTTATGAAACACTAATTTAGACACGGACACCAACACTAATACATAGAAATCAATAAGAATAATTTAAAAAATGAAAGTGTGATTGAATGTAACGTATCATATACGTCAGTCTAAGATACTGACACGTGTCAAACATTATACACGCACTCAATACAAATGATAAGTGGTACATGAAGTAATATCGAAGATTTAAATAAAATAAATTAGATTGACTTCACTAAAGTTTTAGAAAAGGTTATTTGTATTCCAGATTTCATTTATTGTATTATTTTTTATGGATTTAGGTAACAATTACAACAAGTTTATTCCTTATACAAAATCAAGCAGTGGTATGTGAATTTATCATCTTGGTTTCATCAGAAAGTTTGAAATTAGTTTTTGATGGAATTGTGGCATATGTATATGACATGTTGATTCGGGAAACAGGAACAACGCCAAAGAGGTGCAGCTAATGGAATTTGTATGACAGCTATGTCTTTTTTCAAAGCTATTGGTCCTGCTGCAGGTGGTACGATGTGAGTCTACCTCTAATTTCTTGCATAATATGAATATAGGTCACTAAAAGGGATTAATATTTCAAATGATAATGCTATAAAACTTGCATACTATTGTACAGGTTTCATACTGCATGATCTATAATAAAAATTATTCAAAAAATAATCGGAAACTATTAACATTTAGCTATAAAAAAAAATAAAAATCTAATCTATCTATGGCCGAAATTACATCCCAACCTCCTTACTAACTATTTTTTGACTAGATTGAAAGATGTAGACTACTTATTTCCTTTAAATTTAGATATCTAGAGTTTAACATAAATTACTCATTCCACTTTGACCCATTTTTGGTTGACAAATTTTTTGTAAGTAGAAATTTTGATCCACATGTTTTCTAAGTATAATTATGATATATTAAAATTCATTCTGAATTTTCTTTTTCTTCTTTCTATGATCTTGGTCAATGCAGATTAACTTGGTCACAAAAACGTATGGATGCTTCTTTCCTCCCAGGTATGATGCTCAACCTTAAATGGTCAACATTTTAACTAGCTTTAAATGCCAATTTTTTATTATTTTTTCACCAAAGGTTATCCATTAATAGGAATGAACAGAAACAAACAATTTTCAAAAGCATGAAGTCATTTTATCCAACATAAATTCATATTTTGCAATGTATTAATTGACAATTTATTATTGTGCATAAAACTGCAGGCAACTCAAATGGTCTTTTTTTCCCTAAATTTAGTTGAAGGAGTTGGAATACTTATGATGTTCAAACCATTCCTTGGCGAAAAGAAGAAAACACATTTGGTTTAGTTACACTGATATCAGACAAACTTTGCTAGAGTTATGCAGTATTATTATCACTATGTCGTTATTGAGGACAGTGATTGGTAACTATGATGCATTATTAGCACCAGTGTTATTTGATTTTAAATTTATAGTACCAATTATTAATTAAATGTATAAAAGAAAATGAAAATTTATCACATAAGAATGAATGAAAAATACTGGAAGTTGTGTTTCTCTTATATTGGAAACATGATTCTCATTTATTATCCCAGTGATTTAGATATCAATATGCTTCTTAATACATCTTGTATAATTCTAGTTTGAAAATATTTTTATGTAAAAAACTCATCAGATCCATACATATAGGAATAAGATACACAGCATGGTTTAACAAATTGGTTTCTACTATCCCAGATGTAAAATACAACATTAGCCTTCTAATGAAAATCAACATTAACTACTACATTACGACAAAATCCAAGTCAATACTCCACAGGACAAGTATCTACATGTTGATGATACCTTCAAGTGCTCATACCATTCAACTCACCAAAATTTTGCCCTTAAAATTAGGCATGGGGCAGGGTAATCCAATCAGAGCCAAAAAATAAAATTTGCCTTCACAATGATATTTGGATGGATTTTGACATTGGATTCTTTATCTGTCTGTTAAATAAATAAATAAATAAATAAATGCATAAATAAAACTTCAAGAAAATTAATTAACCATAGTGAGATAGAAAATTTCTATTGAAAAATATAAACATGTGTGAGATGCATGCATATTACCTAAGATTTGGTCTTATGCTAAAAGTACTTGCGTAAATGTTCCGATGAACTTTTAAGCTTATGATATACAAAATTTCACAGAACTAGTTTTCAGCTTATTTTCATAAGCTTCTTAAGATAGTTTACAGTAGCAACTTATACAAAGTTTGTGCAAAGTTTATCACCATTTTCTCTTCAATAGTAGAAACAACCTACATATAAACTCTCATTTCATAAACACTTATTGAATAGGCAATTAATTAAAAAAATTATCCAAATACTCCCTTATTTTAGTTTAGTGTACCTAAACCATCTCATTTAGTGTTTCGTGTTTGGTGCCTAAAGATTGGTATGTAACACCTTAAAAGCTTATGTGGGTAACCACTAACCAGAGTTGCATAATAATATCCCAAGCACCTGATTTTTTAACTTGTTGCATATGTGGGTGAATTGTCAAAATAAGCACTTTTATAATACTTTTAGTAAAGTATTCATGCAAGTTTCAAATAACTGAACAGTAGCATATACAAAGGAACTTCTCATATAAGCTAAAGACTAATTTATGTTAAAATTAGCTTGAGAAAATAAGTTAAAAACATAGTCTTTAGTCAGTTATTATTATGAAATCATTCAAACCTGGAAAGACATAAAAAAACTTAGTAATCCGTAAACATGCAATAGATCCACAAACCTATTTTAGCCATGAATAGACTTCCAATCACCATGACTATCTAGGAGCAACTGCAATAAAATGTCATCCAAAGAAACCACGGCATTTCGCTGATCCACAAAAGCATTTATTTCTCCCTCTGGGTGCACTACTACCCTTAGCATGACCATCAGGGACAATTCCATAATCATATGTTAACTCTGCCATCGGAGGAATATGTCTAAGGGCGAAAAACACAATGTGAATAAAGGATTGATTGTTTTCTGCATATAGGATGGGCTGCCAAAACACATTTGGGGAGCAACTATGATTCATAAATCTAGCCACATTTCCAACATTCTTGGCACTTATAATTAGAGGCGATGGTATAGTATAATCTTCGCTCGATACTTTTGAACTTATATCTTCCAATAAGCTAGGTTCATAATTCCACTTGAATGGTTCATATATACGGCTTGTATCAAAAACATATTCATCTCTATCTCCTTCGGTGTTCCGACATAGCTTGGCTCTGTCAATAACTTCTCCTGCATACTCACAAATAAAGCTACCGGCACGTATTGGATCGAGGGTTCGTAGCCCCCACCCTCTATTCTTTGTTTTGAACACTTCCATGTGTTGTTTTATACCAGTCTGGGATACTCGATTTTTGCAGTTAGGAAAACACTGACACATAGGGCCACATTCATGAATCAGTGGCTTCCGGCCCACCAGAATACTATTTGCAGCATAAGGAAAATCGCCTCCATTTCTTTGAATGCAAGAGCAGTTCAAATCACCTGGGACACATGCTTTGTTACAATGGCAGCCTAAAGAAGGCTGCACTATACCAAAAGATTTTGGTTTTTTGAGAGACTGGAAATAAGTGAAAAAAGCAGGACCCTTCTCACCATCAACATCATTGACGAGCGATACCGGAATACTTTCAGCTCCTGTGGAGAGGTCAGCAAGAATAAAACCATTCCTTGAAGACGAACCAGCCATCCACTTTTGAGCCAATCTCCAAGCCGCAAAAGCACTCGGTTGTCCAGGCAACCTTACCAACTTATACTTAAATACACCACCACCAGATTTTCCCCTTTCGATCCAAGAATCTTGGATTTTATACAAACCGTCATACATATAGATTTTTGCACTTCTATTCATAGCATCTCTCAAGCCGCGGATGACTCGAATTTCGTTGTGCCTTTGCGAACTTTTGTCCAAAGCAAGATTACCCCTTTGAAGCTTCTGATCAGTCACATGCTTATCTTTTTTGTTGAAATTCTCACCTTGGCCACTATAAATTAAAATATTATTATCTTCAGTATCGTCATCATATACTCCCGAAGAAACAACACTTAACGCCACAGGTTCCTCCTGAGCCTCATCCTTAATATTCGTGTAGTCAATTCCACCCATTGACTGACCATGCAAACCCACAAGACACATTTCCATTCGGAAAAAGAAAACATCTCCAACCTCAATCCCAGGTACCTCTCCTACTCTTCTCCTCATATTTGTCCGAACCCCTTTGCACGTCAAGGCATTGCTTGCTCTGAGATCCGCACGCTTGATAGCAAGCACTGAACTCAATTCCTTCGACTCTTCAAGTTGGCATAGCCTTCTCCGAATCGAATCAAAAGTCATGAGCACATGAGTAACCGTTTCCCGATCACCGTCATCTTTTAACAATGGACTAATACCAACCGAAGAACTCGAATCGTCACCCTGCGTCTCCCGATTTTTCTTATTCCTTTTAAGAAACTCCTTGCAGTTCTGTACATTCTTCGCACAGCGCTTCCGTTTATCATCTAAGTCACCATTCAACCCCTCCAAACCGACATCTCCATCGGCTTGTGTGTTCACCTCTTCATCATGTGAACTCTTGTAGAACCTAATTGGAGTCGCTTTAGCAGCAACAGGACTTTCTTTAGTTACTTTAGCATCAACAGGAGTATCTTCTTCTGTTGCTGTGGCATTAACATGAGTTTCTTGAGCTCCTTTTGGAATAGGATTTTCATGGGGTTTCTCCAATGAATAAAATGGAGGAAACCCATATGGATAATTACCAGAGGAAAAAGATTGAATACATTTTGGAACCACAGGAGCTAAACTACGCAAGGGTTTTGCTTCTATAATCTTAGATTTGTCAACTGAATCTGATGCATGAACGGTGTTGTCTTCCATCATAAACCCTTTCAACAAAACATAACAAAATCAAGTTTCAAATGCATGAAATTTCACATTTTTACTCTATAAAAGCATAATAATGAAGTAGTATCGATTATTTTGATGAAAATGGTGTTTTAAATGTGAAATCTTAAATGAAATGAGATTTTAAAAAATAGATTTTATTGAGAAAATAGATTATGTAAAAATTTGAGAAAGTTTACCTAAACTTGAGTAGCGGTTGAAGCTTCAAATGGAGAAGAAGAGAAACTGGGAAGAGAAGCAATTGTGAAAGAATGAACGATGAGAGTGAGTTGTCTTTTGGAATTACGAAATATTTTCTACATTTTATTTTTTGCTTCCAGTTTTTGTCCGTTTGAACTGCTTATATGGTGAGGTGTAATTTTATTTTGCAAAAAACAATAAATAAAAAATATTTTTAGTTTTAATTTGTATTTTTTTTTTTTTTGACAATATTTTAAAGTTTTTCTAAAAATTTATTTTTATAAAATATTAAAAAGAAAAGTGAAAACAAAATAAATACTTAGATGAGTCATTGAAACCCAACTCATCAAAACTTTTAAAAAATAAATTATAAAAAGAGTAAATGTTTTTTTATGGAATAAAATGAGTAATTAATTGATATGTTGGACTATTTGTCAACTAAATCAATTGTGATAAAAGAGCTTATACAAGAATATTTCTCGATCTAAATAATGTCTTTAGAAATTAAAGTTTGCTTCGCTAAATGATGAGCAACGACATTAATTGTTTTCTTCCATATGAACAACAATAGATAAAGAAAATAAAGAAAGAAAATTTCGACAATTGACAGCAATAGAGTCTAACAAGAGTTATTTAAGGAAGGGGAATGGATAGCTATGACAATGTTAAGGGAGTCTAATTCTACCATGATGTGACAAAAATACAAATCTAAGGCAAATTGGAGCGTGATCTAAAATTCATAGCTTCAGCCATATTCGAGTTAGGGAGAGTAATAATTTTCCATGTAGCAGCACCTAAGACCACACTTTCACCATCTCTGATAACATTACCAATTCCCCATACATCATTTTGAGGACATGCATCATCGACATTGATTTTGTATGAGAGGCAGATTGCAGAATAACGATGTCTTTGAGAAGTGTGTGCAACATTAGCTTATGAGATATAAGCAACTAGGTATATTTTGGATCGTTGGTGAGATCAATGAACTATGTAAAGGTAGAAACTATATTAAGTTCAAAATAACTTCTTTGTTCAAAACACACTTCTAATCAAGTTAAAAGCATATATACTTGACTTAAAAAATCCAAAATTATCCCTTAATTGGAACTCTTCCAGCTCAAAGTACCACAATATATTGGTTTGGAAATAGTGTTAATGTAAAATATCGTCTTCCTTATCATTTATCAAGAATATGTTTTTAGTCAATTAAATACTCAAGGACATTCATGATTACAATTTAATGACCTTCACTAAAATAAAATCAATACTCTTTTATTGTGCTCCAAACATATGAGATATATGGTCTAATACATATAATGATCTACAAGATAATTCCAATTTCCATAACACTTAAAAAATGTTGCCTAAGTTTTTCATCAATAAACATTTATCAACTATGCTTTTACGCTTTATAGGGTTATGTTTATTTGATGAGAGTCGTACACTTTTTTTTTACTTTTAGAACCAAAATCAATAACGCTCCAACTAATATCTATATGTACACAAGCTCACAAGAGAAACTATGAATGATTTAAACATCTTGACTAAGAGAAAGTCTCACCATAGTCTACACCATAGATGTGGATGAAACATTTTGTAGCACACATGTCTTAAAGGTATTCAATATACCATTCGTTCTAGTCTTCAATTGAAGACCCATTTGCACCCTATATCCATCGGGGTAACTCCAATAATGTCTAACCTTGTTGGTTCACATGGATTCGCTCACATTTTGTGACAATAAAACTTATGGTATCTATCCAGATCTTGTATAACCAAGTTAAGCGACATGCCCACAACACTTATGGAATTTACTAATATTCCATTACCATAGGTCTTGTGCTGCTTGGATTTCTCCAAGTTCTACAATTCTCCCATTGCCTCATATTTAACACATTTAGGAAATACATAAGTTTCCACTATAAACTCTTTATCATTGGAGACTTTGTACGAAAAAAAAACTTTAGTTTTCTAAGGATATACTACAAATTACATTTATTTAGTTTGGTTTCAACTTGACAACTCAAATCTCCATAAATGTCGTTTTAAGCCTTTCAACTCATTCCATATCTCATATAGAATTTTTATTCTCTTTAATGGAAACATGATATCTAGTTAAGAAATAGTTGTATAAAACTCATTTTTTAGAAAGAGTTATTATTTTTGACTGACTCATAATAAGACTATGTCTAACAAGGTTTAATTTAGAAAGTCGTCAAAACTTTTAGCTTAAGTATTTACCATTGTCACGTATTAAAAATGAACATGGACCCACTAAAAGAAAATTGTCAAGGTATGTCATAGATACAATTATCCCAAAACAAAATAAGTACAACCACCACATGAAAAACACTAAGGCCTTATACAACAAAAACTAATATGATTATTGCAAGACCCATAATTTTAAAGTATACTTTATGTATTTTAGTGTATTTTGGTATTGAACTCGGATGCTTTTTAGCCAAAGTTATTAATATTTTGGAGTTTATATGACCAAAAAGATATTTGATGCCCGATTAAAATTACTCGTCGATAAATAAATTAAATTAAGTACGGTGAATCCTTTACGAATAATTTAATGCCTTATGGGTGAAATGGTAATTTTAATAAATATCTAGATATTTGGAGATATTTGTTAAAAGTAATTAATATATAAATATATATATATATATATATATATA